>NC_041224.1:172345352-172388268 GCF_002837175.3 Physeter macrocephalus
ACACACACACACACACACACACACACAATGGAATATTACTCAGCCATAAAAAAGAATGAAATAATGCCATTTGCAGCAATATGCTTGGACCTAGAGAATATCATAGTAAGTGCAGTGTCAGACAGTGAAAGACAAATGTTATATGATATCAGTTGTATATGGAATCTAAAAAATAATACAAATGAACTCATTTACAAGACAGAAAGAGACACACAGACATAGAAAACAAACATAGCTACCAAAGGGAAGAGGCGGGAGGGATAAAGTAGGAGTATGGGATTAACAGAGACACACTACCATATATAAAACAGATAAACAACAAGGATTTATGGGGAACAAGCACAGGGAACTGCATTCATTATCTCGTAATAACCTATAATGGAAAGGAATGAAAAAAAGGATATATATATAACAGAATCACTTTGCTGTACACCTGAAGCTAACACAGTATTGTAAATTAATTATACTTCAATTAAAAAAAAGAAAAAAACAAGAAGTCCTCTGGTCCCCCAAGCACCCCCTGGCAGAAGTGGAGGAGTGGAGGGAACATGCGGCTGGGAGCAGGGGTCCTGGCCCCAGCCATGCCACTAATGCTGTGTGGCTTTAGCCAAGTCCTGTCCCTCTCTGTGCTAGTCCTCATCTACACAAAAAGGGAGAGAGAAGATGCCTGAACCCTGAAGTCAGTGATAGGGCACCGGCTCTCCGGAGGGTGGAGGGAAGGCATGAGACCTCTGCACTTGAGCACGAGCTGCTCTGGGGAGGTCTGGAGGCTGGCAACCCGGGAGAAGTGAGGAGGAATCCAAGGCCAGTGGGACGTGTGACTTCTCTAGATGGGAAATGGCAACAGAAGGTAAGGGAGGCCGACCCATACCCAGCATTCGGCTGACCTTCCTGACCTTCATCTCGTCTAATCCGCGCAGGCACACACAGCCTTACAAACTGGAGTCAACATCTTTAACTTCCAGATTGAGAGACTGAAACTCAAAAAAAGCTGAGGAATTTCCCCAAAGTCACACCGCTGGGAAGCAGCAGGGCCGTGAAGAAACCAGGACTAGTTAACTTGGAGCCCCATCGCCCCAACTCGGAGAGCTGCCCCACGACCTGCGCGGGCAGCAGCGAGGTGACGGCGGAACAAGGGGACTGAGAGGGAGGCTCTCGCGAGAGCGCCCCGTGGGACCCAGAGGCTGCCGGGAGAGGTGCGGTGTCATCTGGGCCCTGAAGGATGCTGAGCTGCGATGCACCGGAGACCTGGTGGGGAAGGGCGTGGTGGTGCTGGGGGCCGTGAGGACGGAGAAGGGGCCGCGCAAGCGTGCAGGTGAGGAGCCGTAGGCCACAGCGTTGGGATGAAGGAGAGAACTCATGATGTCTAAAGGTGCAACGTTTTACTTTGAATGTTTTTTAAAAAAATCTAGAAGAAAATGGTACGTGTTACTGACTTAATGTTGTTTAAGTATTTTAGTGAAGAGATTATTTTTGGAGTAAAGAGAAGGGGTATCCTTTGCCTTATTTTCAGCACACTAGGGTTCAGAATTTGAATCACGGCGCATTGTCGCTACCTGGTGGCACTGTATCTGAATTACAGGGTCCCTTCGAGGGGTGGGAGTGAGGTGGAGTGGGACGGTTGACCTGAAAAGCTGGCAAATGGCCTCCCTGACTGGACTGGTGCCATTTCCTCTTCCATGCATACTCTCGGGGAGGTTGCCACTGACTGAACTTCTACTCAGGCTTAAGGCACGGTGCAAAGTGAAAGCAATCTGCTCTGCAGCCCCTTCTCCATTATCCTGGGTTAGAGTCCGGTGTCCCACCCTCCCTCAAATTGTACACATTAAGCATCTCCTTCCCTGTCTTGCTCTGACAGAGCTTATGACATTGTACCACTATTAATTCCACCAGAATCCGTTTTCTGCTCTAGAGTGCATCCCTTCTGCTTAGCCTAGTACATGGTACATAGCAATTGCTTCCATATATATATTGAATGAATGAATGAATGACATGGTGCCTGGCCCACGAGGCTTCCTGAGCGACTCTAGATCCAAGTGCTGGCTCTTTCCCCTACAGCCCTCTTCCCTTTGAGTCCACACCCTGCCAGCCAGCTCCCGTGTTGGTTGGCTCCTTCACAGACAGAACTCTAATCTCCCGAGAGTGAGGACCATCTTCTCAAGAACATCTGCTCCCTCCTCTAATGTGAGGATCAGAGCTGGACACAAGCTTGATTCTCATTTGATTTCCCTCTAGCTCAGAGGTTCCTGGGAAAATGAGTTTCTTACGTACTTATGTCCTTACTTTCTTACTTATTTACTGATTGATTGATGGAAGAAACATTAGATTCCCTGAGTGACTTAACCATTTGTAGGCTTTGCGTTGGTTCCAGGGTCATTACAGTGGTCATTTTCATCATATCTTTCTGTGGTCTCCCAGGAATCTTTAGCGGTGCTTGGTCTCAGGCAAAAGCAATATAATAAAATGGATCAGTGCGGGCTGGGTGATGGGTGAATTCAGTTTGAGGAAAAGATGAAAGATGTGATACTACAGAGGGTGGCTATCTACCTGCTGGGGAAGGAGGACCTCACTTTGCGGAATGCCCCAGAGTATCAATAGCTCAGTGTTAATCGACAGAAAGATAAATAAGTGTGACCTCTAGATCAGAGAACCCAGCAGACAGGAAAATAATGAGCCCTGGAAGGTGAGTCTGGGGGAGGAAGGTCGGCCAGGTGCACCCCTTTTCCACTTGCCCCACTTTCTGGGAACACGTCCAACGCAGCTGGCTGGAGGGCTTACCTGTTGGTCAGGGACTTGGACCACCTCTGAACGGTGTCCCGGCTCAGCATGGCAATGACCGTGTCCATCTTCCCCTTGACCGGGAGGACAAAGAAGACGGTCTCGTTGCCTGTGTAGTCCAGCTGGACCAGCTGGCAGGGGAGCACCGAGTCGTTCAGGTACTTGATGGTGCTCGACTGGAACATCATGGGCACCTTCACCGTGGTCGTCTCATTCACGTAGAAGTTATCTTCCCTGGTGCTTTCCGGGTTGAAGGAGTGTGCCCACGTGCCTGGGAAGAGGGGGGAGGGGGAGGGGAGGAGACAGACCTGTGACAGCAGGAGGAAAACGCAACTTGGGTGGCAGCAGAGGGCCAGGGGTGACCGCCAAGCAAGTTACACAGTGGCCTCCCTCAACCTGGAAATTCCCCACCAGAGCTGCTGGAATTTGCTAAGATATGAAATTCCCAGAGGTTTAAAGCCTGTTCCGTCCTCTACCCTTTGGGATGGCTTGAGGGTTAGCAGGATGTCTGAGACTGACTTCTAAAAATGGAAAGAGGGAGAGAACAGAGAATGCTGGCCCTAGGATTTGGGAGTAGGATTCAGTAAAGCAGACTTGGCCTTGTTGCCCCTGCCCTGGAGTGGCTTCTGGACTGGAGGGCTCTGGAGGTGGTGCTGGGGAACCGACCATCCATTCCATCCCCACCCCCTGATGTGTGGCGACAGAAGCCCAGCTGGCAGTTTGGCCGCCCAGTCAAATGTACCCACTTTCTTGCAGGAGGCTCCTTGCCTCCCGAGTGGCCCTGAGGGCCACAGTACATTTCCCAGAGGCAGAATCAGGGCGAGATGAGTCCTTCAAGGTTACAGACTCCCACCACAGCTAGACTCGACTCCACTCCACCACGTTCCATGATGTCATTATGCAACGTTTGTTCCCCTTGTGATGGGGAACTCACTACCTAACAGATGGGACTTTCCACTACTGGTCAATGCTGAAGGGAAGGAAACTGCTCCTTAGGTGAAGCCAAAGCCTGCCTGATTGTAATGCCTGCCGACTGAGCCTCTTTGGCCCTTGAGTTTATTCCGGAGTCCTCTTATAGGTGATAGATCTTTGGATATTTAGACATGGATTGAGTTTCACCAGGACCTCATCTGCTCTAGGTTAAGTCTCCTCAGGTCTGGAGATGACTGAGGACCCTGAGTCCAGCAGGTCCCGAGTGTCCTGGCTGCCCTTGACCTCCAGCCCGGAAGCCCTTGTGAGGTCACTGTTTCCCAACTGAGGCTGCCTGAAAGTGGCCAGAGCATAGCCACAGGCAGACATTTCTCTATCACTCTGCCTGTGTGATCTCTGGACCACAGAGCCAGAACTCTTTGGTTCTGAGCCAGCCTCCACCCCCTGGGAGGGTGACTAAGGGTGACCATGGGTAGTGGCTGGAGGATGTAGGGAAAAGAGCAATGGATGTGGAGCCTGGAGACCCAGGGTCTGTGCCTGGTCCATCCCTAATGACTGAGGCTGTCTCACAGCCAGTGAGATAATTTGCGGGTTCTCAAACCATCTACTAAAGGAAGTCTGGGGTCCTCAGAATTGAAGCGGGGAGTGCTTTGTGACTAACTTATCCAACTCACAACCAAAAAAATGTAGATAAAATATTTTTCAGTGCTAGGTTTTTCATCCTTAGAAGTTTGCTGTGTGCTTTTTACTGAATATTTCTTTTCTAGAAGCAAGTATAACGTATATCCAGTTTGGCAGAAAACCAAATACAGAATGGGATCTAACCTCTACCTCAAGGGATTCTTTTTGTTGAAAATTCTTGAGTTAGGAAAACTTATGGTAGAGAAACCTAAGAATTTATGAAGGGAAATTGGAGAGAGCAAGGATGAGTCCCTGGAAAATCTTTTAACAATATTTCTAATGTTCTCCCAAAAAAGAGCTGTCAAGAGAGTCCACTAAGTAAGGAACATGCCAGGGACACTGTACATGTCCTCAATTTAGTGATGAGAGCCACACCATTCTTCATTTCTATTTATTATCCTGGCATGCTGGAAACATTTCAGAGGATCTCTCAGCTTAAACAGGGCTTGTTAATTAGCTTTGCCTGATCACAGAAAATCTGTGTACAAACAGGCAGCCCACACTCCCGTCAATGTCTGTTCCTGCATTCAAATCTTCAAATCCTCTCTGATTTTATTACCAGGAACTACTGTTTCCCATCAACTCAGCCCCACGGTGGTCATGAGAATGCTTAGAAATGGTGAGAGCAAAGCCGTGCGCCAAATGACACCCTGCCAGCCCCTGTCCTGCCAGCCCCCGCTTAGGCTCCTCGCAGGCTCAGGAGGGCCCTCTCTCTCTCTGGGTTTTCTGTGCTCTTCTCCCCAGGGTGTGTTACCAGAACCTCTATGCAACCACTTTGGAGTTACTTCCATGTGCCAAGCACTATGCAAATGCACTGGACCTCCCAAAGAGATGAGGATGCCATGCACAAGAGTGAATAGTCTAGTGGGAGAGATGGCCTGGAGAATTCATGGGAGCATCCAGAAACATTTCTGGGCAAACATTCCCTGACTCCTTGGCCCCTCAGGGTCAGGTGTAAAGAATACTGCCTTTTGTGTGGGACCACAGAAGATCTTAAATAGCCAAAGCCATCTTGAGAAAGAACATAGCTGGAGGCATCACACCTCCTGATTTCAAACTGTATTATAAAGCTATAATAATCAAACAGTATGGTACAGGCATAAGGACAGACACATAGACCAATGGAACAGAATTGAAAGCCTAGATATAACCCCTCCCATATATAGTCAACTAAGATATGACAGGGGAACCAAGGATACTGAGTGGGGAAAAGATAATCTCTTCAATAAATGGTGCTGAGAAAACTGGATATTCACATGCAAAAGAATGAAACTGGACCCCTATCTTACATCATTCACAAAAACTAACTTGAAATATGTTAAAGACTTAAACATAAGACCTGAAACCATAAAACTCCTAGAAGAAAATGTAGGGAAAAAGGAACTCTTTGATATTAATCTTAGCTATGATTTTTTTTTTAATATGACACCAAAGGCATAAGCAACAGAGGGAAAAATAAACAAGTGGGATCACATCAAACTAAAAAGCTTCTGCACAGCAAAGGATACCATCAATAAAGTAAAAAGGCAACCTATGGAATGGAAGAAAATATTTGCGAAACATACATTTGATAAGGGGGTAATATCCAAAAATATATAAGGAACTCATACAACCTCAATAGCAAAAAAAAAAAAAAGCCCCAAATAATCAAATTAAAAAATGGGCAGAGGACTTGAATAGATTTTTTTTTTCCAAAGAAGATGTACAAACGGCCAACAAGTACAAGAAAAGGTGCTCAAAATCACGAATCATTAAGGAAATGCGAATTAAAACCACAATAGCACTTCACACCTATCAGAATGGCTATTATCAAAAAGAAAAGAGAAAACAAGTGCCAGCAAGGATGTGAAGAAAAGGGCACCCTTGTGCACTGTTGGTGGGAATGTAAATTGGTGCAGCCATTATGGAGAACAGTATGGAGGTTCCTCAAAAAATTAAAAATAGAACTACCATATGCTCCAGCAATTCCACTTCTAGGTATATATCAGAAGGAAATGAACCCACTATACTGAAGAGATATCTGCACTCCCATGGTCATTGCAGCATTTTTCACAATAGCCAAGATGTGGAAACAATCAAGTGTCCATCAATAGATGAATGGATAAAGAAAAGTGTGTGTATACATACACACACACACACACACACACACACACCAAATGGAATATTACTCAGCCATAAAAAGAAGAGAATCCTGCCATTTGCAGCAACATGGATGAACCTTGAGGGCATTATGCTACGTGAAAAAAGGCAGATAGAGAAAGACAAATACTGTATGCCCTCACCTATATATGGAATCTAAAAATACAGAATTTATAGAAACAGAGAAAAGAATGATGGGGTAGGAGGCTCAGAGAAATGGGTAAAGGTGGTCAAAGGTACAAACTTCCAGTTATAAGATGAATAAGCTCTGGGGAATCTAATGCACAGCATGGTACTACAGTTAATAATACTGTATCATATACCTAAAAGTTGCTAAGAGAGCAGATATTAAAAATCCTCACCCCCTGGCCCCAACACATAAAGGTAACTGTGAGGTGATGGACGTGTTAACTAACCTTATCTGGGTAATCATCTCACCATATATATATATATATATATATATATATATATATATATAAAATCATCCCATTGTATACCTTAAGCTTACATGATAAGTCATTTATATCACAATAAAGCAGGAGAAAAAAGAAAATGCTGCCTTTGCTGGTCGGTCTCTCACCCTCACTACCATCCAAGAAGGGAGGCCTTTGCTAGGTGGGTTCCCAGACTTGTGCTGGAGAATAGACAGAGAAAGACCAAGAGGCAGGAGGATGGCTCACCAAGATGCTAAGTCTGTCCAGGTAATTAAGATCTGGGGGAGGGAAGGGGTTCAGTTGGCTAATGGGGGGCCCTGAGTGAGAGCTGGGGAGGAGAGAAATGGGCATATGGGATAATCTTTATGTTGTTGAGAGACACATTAAATATTATACTTTTTTTTTTTTTGGCTGTTTTACCTGCACTTCTTTGTATATGACTACTTAATTGAAACTGAACCACTTGGGTCAAGGTTTACACGTTCTAACAAGATGCTTATTAAAATTGGGTATGGGCAAACTGCAGAGGATGCGTAGGAGAGACAAAGATTTGCTGGAGAGAATCAGGGGAGGCTTCACGGAGGTGGTGACTTTTGAGCCAAGATTTGAAGGGTGGGTAGAAGTTTTAGGCAGACAAGTTGAGGGAGGGCTCAGGGGACAGAATGGGCATGGGCCTTGTGTCAGGCAGAATGCCCCCCTGCCCCAAGGATGTCCTAATCCTTGCAACCTGTGAATATGTTATGTTACATGGCAGGAGGAAATTAAGGCTGCTAATCAACTGACTTTGAGTTGAGGAGAATTTTCTGGATTATCCAGGTGGGCCCACTGTAATCACAAGCATCCTTAAAAGTAGAAGAGGATGGCAGGAGGGTCAGAGTCAGAAAGGAGACGTGATGGAAGTAGAGGTCAGAGCAATGCGATTACTAGCTCTGAAGAGGGAAGGGGGCCTCAAGCCAAGGAATGCAGGTAGCTTCTACAGGCTGGAAAAGGCAGGCAACAGATCCTCCCCTAGAGCCTCCAGAAGGAACACACCTGGCATCACCTTGACTTTAACCCAGAGTGACCCATTTTGGACTTCTGACCTCCAGAACTGTAAGGTAATAAATTGGTGCTGTTTTAAGCCACCACGTTTGTGACAATTTGTTACAGTGGCAACAGGGAACTAATACAGACTTCCATGAGGATAGTCATGCTCAAAGACATGAAAGGAACTTGGTGTGATTGGTTATTGTGTGTGTGTGTGTCTGTGTCTGTGTCTGCTGTGTATTGGGAACTTGTATAGGGGAAAATGTTGAGACCTGAGTCTGGACAAGGCGGAAGAAGCAGATGATTTCTCAACCTTGGGACTCTAGGCATTTGGAGGCAGATATCACTGTGGCGGGGGCTGTTCTGTGCATTGTAGGATGTTGAGCATTCTCCTTGGCCTCTACCCACAAGACGCCAGTTGGCACACCCCACCCCACCCCCAGTTGTTACAACTCACAATGTCTCTAGACATTGCCAAATGTCCCTGAGGGTGGATGGGGGTGGGAATCACCCTGGGTTGAGGACCACTGCTGTAGACTAAGGACTGTAGATTTCATTCTCGAGGATAATATATCCCCAAATTACCTGCTCGTCAAAACGATTGGGGAAGGGGGCCTTGTTAAAAACACACATTCTAGGATGTTCTTGCATCAGTTTTGCTCTAGTAGATCTGGTGTGGGCTCTGGAATCTGTAATTTTAACAGGTCTCCGTGGTGATTTTTATGGACAGGCATTTTGGAAAACTTTGCTCCGAACTGGTGAGGTGGGGCTGTGGTTTGGCTGAGAGGGGTCTTGGCTGGAGCTGGCTCGGGAAGTGCGTGCAGGAAGGCTTAGGGGCCGTCTGGAAGTTCCTGAGGGTGGCGGCTGTGTCTGTCTGGTTCTAGGCTCCATTTCCAGCCTCTGACCAAGTGCCTGACTCACAGCCAGAACTTGGCCAATATATGTAGATCACTAGGCAGCCAGACTGTTCATGGTTACATGTTTGGGCCTTGAAACAACCTGCAAGGGCTCGGGCAAGTTGCTCTACTGGGTGTCGTTTTGATCCTTGGTAAGGATGATATAATTTCACCTTTCTAACAGTATCAAGAGTACACCTTTAGTTTTGATGACTTTTACTATCCTTGGCAAGAGTAGATGGGGCCTTGTCAGAATGGGATGGGTGAGGGGTACCTTTAAAGAAGATGTAGTTGACCAGGATGAGCATGGCTGAGCTATCGTGCTCCGAGAACAAGTCCACAATTTTCCCTTGCGTCTTATTTTTGATATACTCGTTGATTTGTCTGCTGGCTCCTGCCCAGTCCTGGAAATCTGCAGTCAAGGCCTCCAACTCATAGTAGTGCTTGGTGTCTGCTGAGAATGACTCCAGAAGTTCCAGGCTGTGGTCAAGGAACATGGCGTTGCCCATGGTCATTTCTAAGGTGTTGTTTGACTCCCTGAGGAGGTGGTGGAGATGCCGGAAGCCCTGGTGGATCTCGGCTTCGGACATCTCAGTGAGGTTGAAGCCCAGGCCTTGGAGAAGCTGCTCCCGTGTGTAGCCTCTGGCGCCCAGGGACAGCATAGCCAAGGCCGTGGAGATGCTCACAGGGGAGATGAAGACATTCTTGCCCGGAGCTGAGGCCACTAAGTGCTTATACAGGGTAAAGGCAAAGTCAACGTTGTTTGGAGCCAAGTGCCGGTGAGGGTTCCTCATGCTTATGTCAGTGTCAGGGTCCTTAGCCTGGATGGTCCAGAGCCCACTGGTAGACAGCCAGAGGAGACAGATGTACAGGGTGAACAGCATTGTTCAGGATGGCCAGGCCCTGGAAAATCAGAAATGCTCATTAGATGACGTGGGGCCTCTGAGGCAGTGGGGCATGGTGAGTGGTAAGCAGAAGACCCCACTGAAGACCCCCCTCAAGCCCCAATTTCTTCTTCCACATTGGCTGTGTGACCTGGGGCAAGTCAGGACTCTGGGCCTCAATTTCCTCATCTGAAAGTATGAATTACACCTGCTATGATTTATCAAATGCCTACCAAGTTTCCAAAATTTTGCCTCACCAACAATAAAGTATATATGATTATTTTGATTTCAGGTAGGCAGAAGTGGAAGCTCAGAAAGGTTAAATATCCACCCAGTTGATATATTCAAAGTACTGAAAGAAAAATACTATCCACCAAGAATACTATATCAGGCAAAACTGTCCTTCAAAAGTGAGGGAGAAATTAAGACATTCCTGGATAAACGAAAGCTGAGTGAGTTCATTACCACTAGACCTCTCCTACGAGAAACGCTAAAGGCAGTACTTCTGGTTAAAATGAAAGAACACCAGAAAGTAAATAGAATCTGTAAGAAGAAATAAAGATCTCTGCTAAAGGTAAATATATGAACAAGTATCAAAGCTAGTATTATTATGATTTTGGTTTGTAATTCCACTTTTTATTTTCTATGTGATTTAAAAGACTAATGCATAAAAAGTAATTATTCATATATGTTTTGGGACCCACAATGAATACAGATGTAATTTGTGACTTAACTGAAAGGATGTGGGAATGGAGCTGTATAGGAGCGATTTTTGTAGGCTACTGAAGTTTATCTGGCATAAATTCAAGTGAGAGTGTTATAACTTTAGGATGTTAAATGTAATTTCCATGATAACCAGAAAGGAAATAGTTATAGAGTATGCACGAAAGGAAGTGAGAGGGAATTAAAATGTTTCACTACAAAAAATCAACTAAACACAAAAGAAGACAGTAATGCAGGAAATAAAGGACAAAAAAACTATAAGGCATACAGAAAACAAATAGGAAAATGATAGAGTAGTCCCTCCATATGAGTAATTACTTTAATGTAAATGGATACAATTCTCCAATCAAAAGACAGAGATTGACAGAATGGGCTAAAAAAAGAAACAACTATACGCACACTACAGAAGACTCATTTTAGATCCAAAGGCACAGATATGACAATGAAAGGATGGAAAAAGATATTCCATGTAAAGAGACACCAAAGGAGAGTGCAGCTAGCAGAAGAAAGAAAACAATAAAGATTAAAGCCCAGACAAATAAATAGAGAATAGAAAAAGGAGAGAAAATCAATGAAACCAAAATATAATATATCTAATCAATATAGTATTATATAGTAAGGTAACATAACATAATAATATAACATGATATAGTTATAATATAATATAATGTCATCTTCAAAGAGATTAACAAAATTGACAAGTCTTTAGCTAGACTGAGTAAGAAAAAGAGAAGTCTCAAATAACTAAAATCAGAAATGAAAGTAGGGGCATTACTACCTATTCTAGAGAAATTTTAAAAAATTCTGAGAATACTATGAAAAATTGAAAATGACACACCAACAAATTGGATAACCTAGATGAAATGGAAAATTTATAGAAACACAAAACATACCAAAATTAAACCTCAAAGAAATAGAATATCTGAATAGACCTATAAGTAGTAAGGAAATTGAATCAGTAATTGAAAACCTCCCCAAAAAGAAAAGTCCAGGATCACATGGCTTCAGTTTTGAATTCTACCAAACATTTAAAGAAGAATTCACACAAATTCTCCTCAAACTCCTTCAAAAAAATTAAAGAGGAGGGAACACTTCCTAACTCATTTCTTTGCCCTGATACCAAAGCCAAAGACACCATAAGAAAAGAAAACTACAGACAAATATTGCTTATGAACATTGATGCAAAAATCCTCAACAAAATGCTAGCAAATAGAATTCAGCAGTGTACTAAAAGGATTTTACACTATGACCAAGTGGGATTTATTCCTGGAATTCAAGGATGGTTCTACATACAGAAATTGATTGATGTAAATACCACATTAAAAGAATGAAGGAAAATAATCAAATGATCATCTCAATTGATGCAGTAAAAGCATTTGACAAAATTCAACATCCCCTTTCATGTTAAAAACACTCAACAAACTGGGAGTAGAAGGAAACTACTTCAGCATAATAAAAGCCATACATGAAAAGCCCACAGCTAACATCCTACTCAATGGTGAAAGACTGAAAGCTTTTCATCTCAGATTCAGAACAAGACAGGATGCCTGCTTTTGCCTCTTCTATTTAACACAGTATTGGAAATTCTAGCCAGAGAAATTAGGCAAGCCAAAGAAATAAAATGCATCCAAATTGGAAAGGAAGAAGTAAAATCACATCTGTTCACAGGCAACACGATCTTATACATAGAAAACCCTACAGACAACAAAAAACTTACGAGAACCAATAAATTCAACAAATAAGTGGGATACAAAATCAACACACAAAAATCAGTTCTGTTTCCATATACTAACAATGAGCAATCTGAAAAAGAAATTAAGGAAACAATTCCATTTATAATAAAATTAAAAAGAATAAAATACCTAAGAGTTGAGTTAACCAAGGAGGTTAAAGACTTGTACACTAAGAACTGCAAAACGTTGCTGAAAGAAATTAAAGAAGATATAAGTAAATAGAAAGACATCCTGTGTTCGTGGATTGGAGGACGTAATATGTAAGATGTCAAAACTACCCAAAGAAATCTATAGGTTCAATGCAATTCTTATCAAAATCCCATGATGTATTTTGCAGAAATAGAAAAATCCATCCTGTAAACTTGGAGGGCATTATGCTAAGTGAAATAAGTCAGAGAAAGACAAATACTGTATGATACCACTTATATGTAGAATCTAAAAAATATAACAAATTAGTGAATATAATAAAAAAGCTGACTCACAGAGAACAAACTAGTGGTTACCAGTGGGAAGGGGAAAGAGGAAATATAGGGGTGGGGGAGTGGGAGGTACACACTCCCTGACTTCAGACTATACTACAAAGCTACGGTCATCAAAACAGTATGGTACTGGCACAAAAATAGAAAAAAAAAAAAGATAAGTGGAACAGGATAGAAAACCCAGAGGTAAACCCATGCACCTATGGTCAACTAATCTATGACAAAGGAGGCAAGAATATACAACGGAGAAAAGACAGTCTCTTCAATAAGTGGTGCTGGGGAAACTGTACAGCTACATGTAAAAGAATGAAATTAGAACACTCTCTAACAACATACAAAAATAAACTCAAAATGGATTAAAGACCTAAATGTAAGGGTGGATACTATAAAACTCTTAGAGGAAAACATGGGCAGAACCCTCTCTGACATAAATTGCAGCAAGATCTTTTTTGATCCACCTCCTAGACTATGAAAATAAAAAGAAAAATAAACAAGTAGGACCTAATTAAACTTGAAACCTTTTCCATAGCGCAGGAAATCATCAACAAAACGAAAAGAAAACCCACAGAATGGGAGAAAATAAGTTCCAATCATGACTTGGTCTTTCTGGTGACACCCCCCCAATCCTGAAGTCAGCCAGGAGCTCACCCAGAGTTGCCTCATTAGAGCAGAGGACACTGCAGTCACCCAGGAAATTCCAAGGGATTTTGGAGCTCTGCCTCAGGAAGCAGGGTCAAAGACCAAATATTAGAAAAAAAATATTAGAAAAAAAGATGCTTCTAATGTTCTTATCACTTAGGAAATGACAAGGGTTTTAGGAGCTCTGCACCAGGAACCAGGGGCAGAGATCAGTACGTATTTTCTTCTGTATTTCACGGTGGGTTATGCCTGCGGTTGAATACTATTCAGCCTTCAAAAAAATGAAATTCTGATACATGCTACAGCATGGATGAATGAACATTGAAGACATTATGCTAAGTGAAATAAGCCAGTCACAAAAGACAAATATTGTGTGATTCCACTCACATGAGAGCCCTAGAGCAGTCAAATTCATAGAAACAGAAAGTAGAATAGTGGTTAACAGAGTCTGGGGGGAGGGGGAAATGGGGAGTTAGGGTTTAATGGGTAGAGTTTCAGTTTGGGATGATGAAAAAGTCCTGGAGATGAATAGTGGTGATGGTTTCACAACACCGTGAATGTACTTAATACCAGAGAACTGTACACTTAAACCTGGTTGAAATGCTCAATCTTTGTATATCTTACCACAATACAAAATTAATTATAAGCCATGAAAAGTGTTTGATAAGAGCAATTCAAAAAATGCAGCCAGGCTCAGAATCAGTAAGTGGACACTCTGTCTGCAAGGCCAGTGGTCCCAAGCTCTGAGCTTTATGGAACCCCCTGCATCCCCATAAAGAAGGGATGGTTATAGGAGAAGCTGGTTCCCCTGCACCACCCCACCTACAGGACTAGCCATGCTGAGAGGGGGCTGGGAACCCGCAGTAAAACCAGTCCCAGGAGAATGCGAGCACATTGCACGTGGGAAGCCCTGGTCTGCTCTGGAGCACCCCCGAGGCCTTTTCCCTGGCCTGCTCCAAACCCAGAACCTCACGAGAGCAGGGTGCAAACACACCCCTGACCTCCCTCAGCCCTCCTCCAACCCTCCCCGCCTGTCTCCCTCCACGTGGTAGAAAAACAAGCAAATTCCTTGCTTCTTGGCTTCGATAACAGCCCTGACGCCCTGCCCCTCCCTCCCCAGCCGCCTGGCTTTACGGACAGTTCTCCTTTTTCCTGGGCTTTGTGGCAGACCAAGTCGAATGAGGATCTCAGCATTGCTATTTATGACCTAGGTGACATGGGTGCACTGTTTAAAACTTGTTTCCTTGGCATAAAATAGAGTTGATGATAATACCCGCCCCAGGCCTGGCCCATTTACCTTCTAAATTTCTGGGGTGTGTCTTCACTTCTTCAGTCTCAGGACACAGCCCAAGTTCGGGGCTTGGCATCTCTCCCAGTCGCCCCTTCCCCGCCCCCACCTGTTCTCCTTGCCTCCTGCTCACCTCCTGCCAACCTTTCTTTCCTCTGCAGCTAGGGCATCTTTCCAAAATCAAGCGGCTGGGCCATTCTCCTGCAGAAAAGCTTTCAGTGACTCCCATTTGCCTGCAGGCCGGGCTGATCCTCACTGACGTGGCCCAGGGAGTCCTTGTGCCCCGTCCCCGGTGACAGCACCACCCCCAGCCTCAAATCTGGCCTCGTGAGTCTCAGTCACAGCAACACTGGGTGTCTTGGGGTGTCCTCCCAGCACATAATCAGACTTTCATCCCTCTGACCGGGTCAGGCCAGGGAGGTCATTCCATTCCCCAATGTTTGCAGAGCCCGGCTCTGGCCTGAGAGCTGGGGACAAAGATGGGCCTGTTCCAGTCCTGCGCCATGTGGCTCCACTCTGTCGGCCCATCCCCTCCTTGTCATGCCTGGCTCACTGCCTCTTGTCCTTTGGCACGCAGGTCCTGGGTCACCTCCTCCAGGAAGCCCTCCTGTGTGCTTCTCTCTGTCACTGCCCCCATCAGACTGTAGTGAAATCTTTGCTTCAGCCCTAGCCACCTCCACACCTCCACCTCTTTGGTCCCTTCTTGGGCAAGGACCCCATGCAGTTCACAGCCTGGAATGAGATGGGCTTGCCCCCAGTAGAAGTTCTTTTCCCTTCCCTTCTCTACCTGCTGTCTCTGAGATTTTGTGCCTCATCCCCTCCTGTGCTAATCCTCCAAGATGGGAATTAAAACTCTACCCACCTCATAAGACTTTTGTGAATATCAGTCACAGCTGTTATCAGTGCTTTCTTTAGTGACCTCACTTCGTGGGTCATCCTGGGCCCATTGTACAGATGAAAAAACTGAGGCCCAGGGAGTAAAAGCTGAAATTCCAAGCCCTGCCGTCTGACTTTGGAACCTGTGCCATACTGTTCTGCCTTTCTCTAGAGTGAAACAACTCTTTGAAAAGTACCCAGCAACGTAAAAATGCAGAGTATCAGTATTATCCATGAATTTCATTTCATGTATGTCCTCCTTGTCCCTCATTTTTGAAGTCACACACGCATTAAACACCCACTGTGTTCTGTTTTTCCAAATGCCCCCCATAAGCCAGGTATAGTCCCAGGTACAGTCCTAGGCCCTGTGCATTTAAACCTCATACCATGTGGTGTAATGCTGGTAGTTCCGTTCTATCTGCAGGATCCTTGCCCCAGGTCACTGAGGGAGGAGGTGTGTGTGATTCTGTAAGATGCACAGTCTGTGCTGTGTCAGCCGGGCACTGCTCTCTCCTGCCTGAGTCCCTGGCAGAGGCGTTGTGTTGTGCTGATCCATCCCAGCTCTCAGACTCCATCTCTGAGGCTATTATGGCTGTTTGGCTGGCCTTAGGAGCATCATGCGATGGCTGGGAATGGCTCTTAGTTCAGTGTCAGTCCCTGCAAGGCAGGAGCCCAGGAGAAATAAAAACCCCTGTGGGTAACCCACAGACTCTGAAAAACCCTCCCAGGGTTGCCTCTTACCACTGCTGGTTGCCCTAACGCTCAATGCCCCATTAAAAAAAAAAAATTAAATGAGCAAGACACAGTCATGGCTTCGTTCTGGAGGCTGGGCAGGAGCGGGGGGGATGGAGAGTCCTCAGCTGTTACTCACGGTCTGCAGTGGGCTCAGGCTGCAACTGCTGGCTTGGTCCTGCTGTCCTGGATCCTGTCATGTGTACAGTAAGCCGGTGGGGCGGCTGCTGCTAAATCTTGTTTGCCAGCTTTCCTGCTGGTTAATGGTTAGAGGGGGGCCAGTGGCCTTCACCATTTGGTGGTCCCCTCCTCCCAGTCATGAACCAATGGGAGCCTTTTCCAGGAAATTTGGGTAAACACAGCAATACTGCGAATTAACTTCTTCGGCATACAGTTCCCTGAGGTTTTATTTTTTGATATCAAAATGTGGCTGGAGTTGCGTCAGTGTTTGTGGTTGCCCAGAGGCAGCTGGCACAGGAGCCACAGGTGCCCTTAATTAGCACAATGGTGCTGACAGCTGTGAAGAACCAGGTGCTGAGCTTGGGCTGGGAATGAGACCAGCAAGGTCCTGCCTTCAAGGGGGGCAATGGTCTGATGGGAAAGACAGACATGGAATAAAAGCAGCCCAGTGCTTCCCATGGATTATCTCATTTAGTCTTCACAACGACTCTATGAAATGGATACTATTATTATTATCATCACTCTTCTCTAGATGGGGAAACTAAGGCACATGACGCTTAAGTGAGCTGCTCTTGAGATTCGAATCCAAGACCATTTAACCCTGAAATCTAGCACCTTCACTCCCCTCTTCCCCACATTTTTATTCATCAGTTCTCTTTTGATTGCAAACAGCTTTAAAGCCAAAAAGTACATTTATTGGATCTCCTGAAGGAGAGTTCTGAAGTGTGGAGGGGGGTGCTTCAGGCCTGGCTGGATCCAGAGGTCCCAAGATGGTCATCAAATCTCTGTCTCTTTAAAAAAAAAAATTCTTTCTTAGTTCTGCTTTCCTGCTTTAGTGTCTCTGTGGTGGAGACAAAGGCGGCCACTGCAGCTACAGGTTATTTGGGTCTAACTGGTTATTTGATATCAGAAAGAGAGAGACTCACTTTTTTTCAGTGTTCATATCAGCCCCCACAAAGGACATGATTGCCCGTCCTTGGACTGATACAGTGTGCAGAAGAATAGGGCATTGTGAATGGCCAGCTAGGGTCCCGTGCCCTCTGCTGGGTTGATGGTGCCATTACTACCTTGCAGGTATGAGGGGAGATGTTCCCATGAGGCCCACAGCTGTGTCAAGAGTTTTGGGGGCACTTCAGTTTTATTAATAGTTACTGGTCTTTTCAAGTTTTTTATTCCTTAAGCCAATTATAGAATTTATAACTAGGAATTTACTATTTTTCAAATCTCTGTCATATCAGTAATTATTTTAAATTTTTGTTGGTTCTATGTTTTATTTATGTATTTCCTCTCTCTTTTTTTTTTTCCTTGATGAGTCTTGTTAGTCTATCTAGCTAATTAATCTTTTCAGAGGATCAGATTTTAGTTTTGTTAATCCTTATTGGTTTTTTAAAATCTATATTTCATTGATTTCTGCTTTTATTTTTATTTTTTACCATCCTTTCACATTCTCTGAATTTTCCTCTGTTTGCTCTTTTTCTATTTTCTTGAGTTAAATGCTTAGCTTTCTTACTTTTTAACATTTCTGCTATCCATATCAATATATTTAAAGTTTTCATCTAAAAACTGACTTAACTATGTCCCACAAATATTCTCATTGTTATTTTTTTCTAAATATTTCTTAATTTCCCTTATGGTTTCACTTTTAACCCAGGGATAGTTTAATAATATGTCATTTTGTGTATTTAGAATTTTAGGCTACTCTTCTGTTATTAACTTTTATTTATATTTCATTATGATAAAAAATATCATGTATATGATATTGAACATTTGGAATTTATTGAGGTTTTGTTGCAATCACATATGGTCTCTTTTTGTAAATATTCCATATTTTCTCATGAAATATTGGGCGTTACCTGTTTGATATGCATATATATGTATCTGCATAATGCTTAAGCGTATTATTTTATTCAACTCTTTCATATCTGTGGGGATTCCTTATTTACTTGAGCTTTCAGGCTCTCAATAGGGAATGTTAAAATCTCCAATCACAACTGTTCATTTATTTATCTGTCAGTTGTTGGTTGATATACTTTGCAATGGTCACTGTGACAGAGTGACCCCTGTAACTCTTTGTTCTGGCAATATTTGCCCTTTGGGTTTATCTTGCTCTTTGTCCTTGGAGCACACCACACAATTCTTAAAGGTCTTCAGCAAGAAGCTCCTCACAGGGTTTGGGGTGGTCCCTGAAAGACCAGCAAATCATTATCCATGACTTAATGCAGTGCCAAGGTCCTTAACTGGAGGAAACGTGCTATGAGGGACATTATTGGGACAATTGACCAAACTGGAATATGGATGGTTCGTTAGAGAAAAATATTGTACCAGTGCTAGATTTCCTGAAGTTAATAGCTTTACTAAGAAAATAATATCCCAAATTCTTAGGAAATGTACATGGAAGTATTTAAGGGTAACTGGTCATGATGTATAAAATTTACTCTCAAATGATTCTTTAAAAAAAACATGTACACACACACACACACACACACACATACATACACGCATATACACACGTGGGGTTGCTGTGAAGACTGGACTGCACCGTGAGCCTAGCACAGCAGACGGCATGTGGCAAGGCCTCATTCAAGAGAAGTGTTGCTAGAATTGTTATTTTATCTCCCCCGGTCCCCATGGAGTGTGGGATTCTGTTTAGATAGTGCCTGACTAGAAGTCCTTTTCTTTCATCATCAACCACTTAGCCCCTTAAAATAGAAAAATAATTTAAAAATATAGAAGAACATTTTTCAGAAGCACTGTTGAGTCAGACGTCCGTGTGTTCCCAGTTGCCTGCTGGTCTGTGCCCACCAGGCCCTAGCTAGTGGCCTCCAGGTGAGTGGGACCTGCTCCCTGCTTACCAGGAGGCCTACTTCCGCTGTTCCCTCTGGGTTAGTCCCTGCTGCATCTGGGTCTCACTTGGGAAAGGTGTATCTTTCAGGGTTCACCCCAAATCCAGGGAGAAGCTTCTGGCTGAAGCCCTCTTTGAACGAGCATCTCCTCCTCTGAAATGACCCCGTTACAGACGCGTTGTTCTTGGTTCCTCTTTCCCAGTTCTGCCAACCGCAGAAGAGGTGACTGGCAGCCTTGCTCAGGGCCTCCTGACTTTTCCAGCTGTGTGGATAAGTGCTATTGGGGATCCTGCCTCCAGGAAGACAGGGTCCTGCCTGGCGTGGGACAGGTCACGTCAAGCCCGAGACCCGCAGTGATGGGACTTGCCAGGGAGGAGCCTTGGATGGCCTTTGCTGGGCCTTGGCCAGCTGTTTACCTGAGGGATCGTAAATTGTGTGGGCAAAAAAGGATGCCAACCTGTACTTGTGGCCAGCATGGAGGTGGCGTGGGTAGGTTGGGTTAAATCTTGGGGTTCAGAGGCTGCACTTGAGGGGATCCTCGCTGGTCCTAGGACCTGTCTCTGTTGTAGATCAAGGGAACTGCGTGGCTCCCTCTCCCGCAGCCCTGCAGACCCTCATCACTGGGACCACCTGTCCCACCCGTAGGCTTAGCCTTCAGACAATTCCTGGACCAAGCAGGACTCTAACTCCCCTGGGCCGTCCTCCTCCTGGACAGGCAGACACACAGCCCAGAGGCACCATGACTTTGCTGATAAGGTTCTGCATTGGCTGGCTCACCCCTTTTATCTCCCTTCTCACTTCCCTGCCACTTCCTGCTTTGCTCTGGTATCACAGCCCTATGTAAAGCACTGGGCATGGGGTCTGGCTCCTGGTGAGGGTAGTAGCTGGTATTTATTGCGCCGTCGCTGGGTACCAACTCTGGTGTTTCATGGATATTTACCGATTTGATCCTCACAGGAACCCTACCAGGCAGGTATTATTATCATCTCGGATAGGATAGCAGTCAAGAGCATGGACTCTGCGTTTGATTCTAGACCTTAGGAGTGTGATACCAGGCAAATTACTAAGCTCTCTATGCCTCAGCTGAGAAATGGAGATTCTAGTATCTAGAATCTCTCTAGGTTGTTGTGAAGATTGCATATGGCAAAAGAGCATAGAACAGGTATATTCTATATTATGCTATATTATATATGCTATATATATTATTATATATGTATATATATTATATATGTATATATATTATTATATATGTATATATATGCTATGTTATGCTATATATCTAATATATGCTATATTCTAAGTGCTATATGAATGCTAATGATTACACACATACCTCGTTTTATGGCTCTTTGCTTTATTGCTCTTCGCAGGTATTGTGTTTTTTACAAATTGAAGTTTTGTGCGTACTGGAAGTCTTATCAGCGCCATTTTCCCAACAGCATTTGCTCACTTCATGTCTCTGTGTCACATTTTGGTAATTCTTGCAATATTTCAAATTTTTCATTATTATTATATTTGTTATGGTGATCTGTGATCAGTGATCTTTGATATTACTATTGCAAAAAGACTTTGACTTGCTGAAGGCTCAGACGATGGTTAGTATTTTTTAGCAATAAAGTATTTTTTAAATTAAGGTATGTACATTGTTCTTTTAGATGTAATGCTATTGCACACTTAATAGACTACAGTATAGTGTAAACATAGATTTTATATGCCCTGGAAAACCAAAAAATTTTGTGTGACTGGCTTTATTGCAATATTTGCCTTATTGCAGTGGTCCGGAACCGAACCCGCAATATCTCTGATGTATGCCTGTATTGCTATTCTCATCTGGCAGACTGGGAGACTGTGGCAGAGAGAGGTTAGAATGTTACTGAGTCCAAGCTCATACTGCTTGCCATACCACAGGCCAGTGAATGGACAGACAAGATGCTGGGGCAAGGAACAGAGACTTTATTTGGAAAGCCAGCTGACTGAGAAGATGGTCCCAAAGAACCATGTTCCTAGAGTCAATTCAGGCTTCTTTCTTACTAAAAGGGGAGGGTGTGACTTGTTACTGCAAACTTCTTGGTCCTGGTTGGACTCCCTGAGGGGATGTGATAATCCTTTGTTTTTGCCAGCTGTCCGTGTAGGTCTAGTCATCATGTTCCTGCAAACCTCCAACAAGACAAATGTTATTTTCTGTAAAAGTGTTACACCTTTAAAGGTCAAGCCTGGGAGGCAGAGCCTTGAGCATGGGCTATCATGTACATTTCAGGCTATAAGCAACATTCTTTTACAAAAGGTGCAAAGCCAGCATGACTAAGCACAGACAACAGAGCACAAAGTTTAGAGCTAAAGGAACAGATCCCGTATGGAGTCAGGTTTGTTCTCTGTTGCAAGAAGACTTACCTAAAGTTACACTACTAAGGAGAGGAATCCCAATGGCAACGCACATACCTTAGCTAAAGCCCTTATCAGAGTTCCACTGCCTCCGTCTTCCCTCTTTCCTTCCCTGCCTCATCCCACATCAAAGCAGAAGTTATGGGCCCTCTTGTCTTAACACTGAGCAATTCCACAGGGCAGTTCTGGGTCCCAGGGGGCCAATGGGGGCGATGGTGATATGGATGCCCCTGTTGGTCCAGATGTGGCCTACGGATTCACAAGTGGGTGGTAGCCTGAAAAAGTTTGAGAAACATGGGGTAGGACAGGCATGTTGTGAAGGTACCCTCAGGAGAAGGCTGCAGGGGCCGGGGCTGAGTCCCAGCTCTGCCTCTTGCTCTGTCACCAACTTGTCCTGTGACTTTGGACAAGTCGCTGGACTTCTCTGAGGCTCAGCTTCCTAACTTCCTGCCTTCCCTGAGGGCAGACGAGGCAGGAGATTAGAAATAAAACATTGCGAGAGAGACTGTCACAGGCTTTGCGTCGGTCAGACCTGTCTCCAGTATCTCTCCAGCTGATTGCTGACTGTGTGATTTAGGCAAATCCCCTACTCTCTGCAAACCTCAGTTTTCTGGTTCATTAAGTGAGGTGAAAAGATCGTGCATACCTAAGAAAATTATTGTGGTGATGAGTGGTGGTCAGTAGTCGGTGAGTTTCTTTTGTCAACGAAAAATTAATTAATAGTCAATCCAAGAAAGAAATTGAAAATTTTATTTGAGCCAACCTGAGGATTATAAGTCAGGAGACAGTCTTTCAGAAATCTCTGAGGACTGTTCCACCTCAGAGGTCAAGGCACAGTTATATAAGTTTTTTTTTAATTGGAGCATAATTGCTTTACAGTGTTGTGTTAGTTTCTGCCGTAGAACAAAGTGAATCAGCTATACGTATACCTATATCCCCTCCCTCTTGAGCCTCCCTCACAGCCCCCGACCCCTCTAGGTCATCACAGAGCACCGAGCTGAGCTCCCTGTGCTATACAGCGGGGTTATACATCAAAGTAAACATACTGACAGTTTACATAGTCCAAGGCAAGTAGTGCGTCATCATGACTCCTTACAGGGCTGAGAAAGGAATGTTAGCTCCTAAGGAGTTACCTTGCTGGTGCCTGGAGGAAACTGCTTTTTGTTTTGTTTTGTTTTTGCGAGTGGGCAATCCTGTGTCTTCTAAGGGGATCCAGTTAACGTGTAATGCAGATGCACAATGCACACTAAAGGGAAGCGGGGTAGTGGCTCAAATGGGCAGAGAGAAAATTTTATGTTTAAAAAGTTTTCTTGTCCTGCCTTAAAATAATTTTATTTCATCACCTTTTTACTACTGCTCTTGCCAGGTTTGCATGTCAGTGTCATGCTGGCCTCATTTAACAAGTTGAGGAGTATAGTCTGTTATTCTAAAATATGGAAACGTGCATAAGCCTGACATTATTTTTTTCCTTAAATGTTTGGCAGTATGTGCCAGAGAAGTCATTTGGGCTTGGAGTTAATCTTTGGGAGAAATTTTTTACTTATGGATTTAATTTCTCTCATAGAGAACTATTCAGATTTTCTATTTCTTCAAGCAGTATTTTTTAAGAAGAAAATTTGCCCATTTAATCTAGCTTTTAAAATTTATGTATATAAAGTTTTCATAACATTCTTTTATTACCATTTAGCATGTTCCAGATCCATTATAATGGCCCATTTTTCATTTCTTTTTCTTTTAATTGAAGTATAGTTGATTTACAATATTATATTAGTTTCAGGTATACAACATAGTGATTCAAACTTTTTATAGATTATACTCCATTTAAAATTACTATAAAACATTGGCTATATTCCCTGTGCTGTACAATATATCCTTGTAGCTTGTTGATTTTATACATAGTAGTTTGTACCTCTTAATCCCCTACCCCTATCTTGCCACTCTCCCCCCTTCCCTCTTGCCACTGGTAACCACTAGTTTGATTTCTATATCTGTGAGTCTGCTTCTGTTTTCTTGTATTTATTTATTTATTTATTTTTTTAGTGATGGCATACGGTATTTGTCTTTCTCTGTCTGACTTATTTCACTAAGCATAATACCTTCCACGTCCATCCATGTTGCTGCAAATGGCAGAATTCCATTATTTTTTATCGCTGAGTAATATTTATATATATATTTCTCTCTCTCTCTCTCTCTCTTTCTCTCTCTCTCTCTCTCTCTGTATATATATATATATACATATATATATATATATATCTCACATCTTCTTTATCCATTCAGCTATTGATGGACACTTAGGTTGCTTCCATATCTTGGCAATTATAAATAATGCTGCTATGAACATTGGGGTGCATGTAACTTTTCAAACTAGTGCTTTTGTTTTCCTCAACTATATACCCAGCAGTGGAATTGTTAGATCATGTGGTAGTTCTACATTTAGTTTTTTGAGGAAACTCCATGCTGTTTTCCATATTGGCTGCATCTATTTACATATACATATATGCATATCATGTGGTAGTTCTACATTTAGTTTTTTGAGGAAACTCCATGCTGTTTTCCATATTGGCTGCATCTATTTACATTCCCACCAACAGTATACTAGGGTTCTCTTTTCTCCACATCTGTGCCAAAATTTGTTGTTTGTAGACTTTTTGATGATAGCCATTCTGACAGGTGTGAGGTGATACCTCATTGTGGTTTTGGCTTGCATTTTTCTGTTGTTAGTGATGTTGAACATCTTTTCATGTGCCTGTTGACCATCTGTAAAACTTCTTTGGAAAAATGTCTATTCAGGTCTTCAGCCCATTTTAAAATCAGGTTGTTTGCTTTTTTGATATTGATTTGTTTGAGCTGTTTATATATTAATAGCTTGGATAGTAACCCCTTATTGGTCATATCATTTGCAAATATTTTCTCCTGGTCAGTAGCTTGTCTTTTCATTTTGTCATGGTTTCCTTTGCTGTGCAAAAGCTTTTAAGTTTAATTAAGTTCCATTTGTTTATTTTTGCTTTTGTTTTCTTTGCCTTAGGTCCAAAAAAAAAATTGTTACATTTTTTACATTGTGTCACAGAGTGTTCTGCCTATGTTTTCTTCTAAGATTACTATGGTTTCTGGTCTTACATTTAGGTCTTTAATCCACTTTGAGTTTATTTTTGTATATGGTATGAGAAAACGTTCTAATTTCATTCTTTTACATGTAGCTGTCCAGTTTTCCCAGCACCACTTACTGAGGAGATAGTCTTTACTCCATTGTATATTTTTGTCTCTTTTGTCATAGATTAATTGACTATAGGTGGGTGGATTTATTTCTAGGCTCTCTGTTTTGTTTCATTGATCTATGTGTCTGCTTTTGGGCCAGTACCATACTGTTTTGATTACTGTAGCTTTGTAGTATAGTCTGAAGCCAGGGAGTGTGATACCTCCAGCTTTTTGGTTTTTTCTCAAGATTGCTTTGGCAGTTTAGGGTCCCATTTTTCTTTCTTTTTTAAAAATAAATTTATTTATTTATCTTTTTATTTTTGGCTGCATTGGGTCTTCGTTGGATCTTCATTGCTGCGCATGGGCTTTCTCTAGTTGTGACAAGCGGGGGCTACTTTTTGTTGCGGTGGCTTCTCTTGTTGTAGAGCACGGGCTCTAGGCATGCAGGCTCAGTAGTTGTGGCACACGGACGGGCTTAGTTGCTCCGTGGCATGTGGGATCTTCCTGGATCACGGCTTGAACCTGTGTCCCCTGCATTGGCAGGCAGATTCTTAACCACTGTGCCACCAGAGAAGCCCCCAAAGTTTTTTTTTAAACAGTTTTATTGAGATATAATTTATATACCATACAACTCATGCATTCAGTGTATGATTCAATAATTTTTAGTAAATTTACAGAGTTGTACCAACATCACCACAATTCAATCTTGGAACATATTTATTATTGCAAAAAAAAAATACCATGAACCTTTTGCAGTCAATTCCTACTTTTATCGTTAGCCCTAGGCAACCATTGACCTGCATTATGGCTCTATTTATGTGCCTTTTATGGTTAATTCATATAAGCAGTGGAATCATATAATATGCAGTCTTTTTGGTCTGCTTCTTTCACTTAACATATTATTTTTGAGGTTTATCCATGTCATACTATGTATCAACAAATCATTCCTTTTTTTTTTTTTTTGGATAGTATTCTACTGTATGGATAAGCCACATTTTGTTTATCCACTCACCAGTTGATGGACATTTGGATTATTTCCAGTTTGGGGCTGTTAGTTATAGAAGCATTCATGTACAAGTCTGTTTTTGTATGACATATGTTTTCATTTCTCTTTGGTAGATTCCTAGGAGTATAATTGGTGGGTCATATGGTAAGTTTATATTTGACTTTCTAAGAAAGTGCCAAAGTGTTTTACAAAGTGGCAGCACCACTGTGCTACCCCATCAACATCGTGTGAGAATTCCAGGTTCTCCAAATCTTTGCCAACACTTGGTATTGTCTGCTTTTTTGATTATAGGCCTCTTTTCTATATTAGTGAGCTATAGTTATATCTCATTGTGGCTTTAATTTGCATTTTGCTAATGACTAAAAAGGGCACATTTTCATATGCTTATTAACCATCCATATGTCTTCTAGGTGAATGTCTATTAAAGTCTTCTGTCATTTCTAAATTGGGGTAACTTGTTTTAAGAGTTAAGTTGTTATAAGTGTTCTTTATATTCTGGATACAAATCCTTTGCCAGATATATGATTTGCAATTTTTTTTTTCCTATCCGTACCTTGCCTTTTTTCCAATACATTTTAAATTTTAGAATAGTTTGAGATTGACAGAAAAATTGCAAAGATATTGCAGAGAAGTCCCATAAACCCTACATCCAGTTTCGTATGCTATTAACAGCTTTTATTAGTATAATACATTTGTTACAATTAATAAAATAATTTGATACATTATTTTTAACTAAAGTCCATACTTTTCTCAGATTTCAATATGAGTCTTTTCTACTTTTACCCTTTTTATGTTCCAGGATCCCATCCAGGATACCACATTACATTTGGTCATCATGTCTCCTTAGGCTGCTCTTGGCTGTGACAGTTTCTTACACTTTCCTTGTTTTTCATGACCTTGCCTTTTGGAAGTATAATGGCCAAGCAATTTATAGGATGCCCTCTTATGGAATTTGTCTAATGTTTTTCTCATGATTATACTGGGGTTGTAGGTTTTTGAGAGGAAGACCAAAGAGTTATGATTTTCATTACATCATATCAAGGGTGTGTACTATCAGCATGTTTTATCATTTATCACTATTGATATTGACCTTGATCACCTGGCTGAACTAACGCTTGTCAGATTTCTCCACTGTAAAGTTACTCTTTCCCTGCCTTTCCAGACGGTCCTCTTTGGAAGGAAGTCACTGCACAATCCACATTTGAGGAGTGGAGAGATATGCTCCACCTCCTTGAGGGCAGAGTATCTAAATAATAATTTGGAATTCTTCTGCGCGGAAGATTTGTCTCTTCTCCCTATTTATTTATATAATCATTTATTTATATCAGTATGGATTTATGGATATTTATTTCATACTTTGGGTTATAATCTACCATATATACCTATACTATTAAAATCTACGATGATACTTTATTTCTTTTTCTTCAAATTAGTCCAACTTTGGCCATTGGGAGAGTCTTCCGTTGGCTCCTGTGTTGCTTTGACATACCCCCTACCCATCACTGTGGATTTTTTTTTTAAAGCACTTGCTCACTTTCTGGCAACACAGGATGCTCTGGGCTCATCTGGTATATATCCTGCCCTCGTCTTAGAATCAGCCATTTCTTCAAGGAGTCCTGGTTCCTTTCATTGGAGAATGGTATTAGAAACTAAGATTTGGGCACTATGCATGCTTGTTGCTGCTGGGGTTCATTCCTTCTAGAGCCTCTCAGCTGACAGAGCAAGGGAATATACATATGTACATTAACCTCTGTATATATACATATCTATAAACATTTCTATATGTAACCATCTGTGTCAATATTAAGCTAAACATGAGTTCAGACTGATGTCTCCAACTCCAGTGCATAGACCATTTTAGTTCCCTCCTGCTTATCTATAACCTCCTACTCAAGCCCGGCTCCCAATATCCACCATCCATTTACTTCATGTAGTTAATTGTTGAGTTCCTGCATACATGTAGGACAGTTTCAGAATTGTTAACCTGTACTCTTCTGAAAAACAACTTTACTAACTGTAATACAGAGCTTATGTACAATTTCTTTTGCCTTTAGTCTTACATACTTCACTCACTTCTAAAGTTACTTAGGTCAGCTTTGCCCGTGCCCCTACTCACTCACCCCTGCTCGCTTCAGTGAAGTTATTTCATGCATTTGTAACCCATTTAGATTGTTTAGTCACTACTACTTTCCATTCTGGGATTCTCCAATTTCCTAAATGAATTTTTCTTTTAATTTGCATATTTTGGGTTTAATATTCTGTGTGTAAATTTCTTCGAGTTTTGAAAAATGCATAGTGTTATGTATCCACAATTACAATATCATACACACTACTTTCTTGTCCTAAAAAAATACCTTGTTTCACCTATTCATCCTTCCCTCCTCTCCCTGAACTCTGGACAACCACTGATCTCATTACTGTTGCTATAGTTTTGCCTTTTCCAGAGTGCCATGTAATTGGGATCATATTAGTATATAGTATTTTAAGACTGGGTTCTATCACTTATAACTATGCACTTAAGGTTTCTCCATGTCTCTTGTGATTTCACAGCTCATTTATTTTTATCACTTCACCTTTTTATTAGTGAATAGTATTTCATTGTATGAATGTACCACAGTTTGTTTATCCATTCACCTACTGAAGGACATCTTGGTTGCTTCCCGTTTTTGGCAACTATGAATAAAGCTGCTATAAACATTTTGGTGCAGGTTTTTGTGTGGACAAAATTTTCATATTAGCTGGGGAAATATGTAGGAGCATGATTGCTGGATCATATGATAAGACCGTGTTTAGCTTTGTGAGAGACTTACGGCTTATCTCTTCATTTTTTAACAATATCTTTTGAAGTGTAAACATTTTACTTTAGTGAAGTCCAATTTATTTTTCATCCCCAGGCAAACTGGATAGCTGATCACCCTAATTTGGAGACAGGAGAATAAGTTTTTAAGCAATGGTGTGTCAGCTAAAGGAGGAAATGATCTATCTTTATCTCTATCTCTTTCATCTATCATCTGTCTATCTATCTATCTGTCTATCTATCTATCTATCATCCATCCACCCATCCATCCATCTATCTTAAGATGGAAGAAATAGTATCCTGGTAGAAAAAGTCTAGTAGATAGGGAAGATTTGTGATTGAGGAGATGATAAAGGGCAGGGTTGCTGGTGTGATGTCCTTGAGGGCCTGAGATAAAATACAAGTACAACCAGTGGTGTAGGTAGAGGGATGGCCTCAGCTAGGCCACGTGCTCCATTGTAACAGAAGCGAAGGCAGACACGTGAGCAGAGCTGCAAGTGGGTGGGAAGATGATTGCCTATATTTTGCCAGTGAAAGGAAGTAAGGTCCCCAGCCCAGGGTGATTCGGGGCAGGAGGTGTCAGAGGTTTGCTGAAAGGTGAAGGTAGGAAGTATTTGCTTAAGATAGGAAACATGAAAGGGCTGGAATAGAGAGTGATGGCTGCCCAGGATCAAAGGCTCTCTTGAGGTTCAGTGATCATGAATTTAAAGTGAGACCTGTCAGTGCTTTGGTGTTTTTCTCTAGCTACATCCAGAAGTTTGAGTGCAGACATGGCACAGGGGGAGATTTGGAGGGTTTTGCCCCGAAGCTATGGTAAAGGCAGAAAAGGGCCAAGGAGCTGAGGGTGTGATTGATCATGGAACTTAAGCTGGACAAGGAGGGAGCAAGGATCTGAGGGAAAAGGAGGAGATGAAAACTAGTAGGATCAATGGATGATGCATCCCTGAGGGTTGAAGGATTGTTAGAGTTGGGTGCCAAGAGGAATGAACTGGAAAGGAAAGAAGCGGCAGTCAGAGGGTGGAATACTTGAGATTGTGGAGAGGTGACTCTAATGATGCTACCTATAGGATGACTGTGAGAACAAAGTCCCCGTGGATTCTTATCAACTTGCAGCTAGCTGTTCTCTGGCACAGTTTGATGTTAGGCTACACGCTTCTCCTTCACAGTGATTCAGACTCTGTCAGTACTGGGCTCCTCGCCCATTCAGCTTAAAATTCCATCTGATACACTCCCAGTAAGAGCATGTATCTTGTTTGCAGTGAAATTTACCCCTACACCAGGAGTGGTTGCAGTATGGCATGTGCTGTGCCTGCCTCCACCAGTAGCTCTTTGAGGATGGGACCGTCTCCTCTATCTCTGCATCCTTCCCTCCTTGGGACCATGCTGTGCACACATCTGGTATTCAGTGGACGCTTTCTCAGATGATACACAGGATTGAATGTTGGATGGAGACTTGTGAAGTGCTCAGTCCCTACTCTGCAAGTCTGTTTCACAGGAGGATTCCATCATGGGGGAGTTTCATGGACAGGATTTAAGGAATGTTTGTGCTGGATAATCCTTTGTAGGAACACGACTGAGGCATGCAAATGCTTCCAAACACAAAATAATATTGCATAGCCTTTCTTATCAAAGGACCCTGAGAAGTCCCTGCTTTCCTTCTCAGCCACTTGTGGAGCGGGACCCGAGACCCGGCTGGCACCTTTTAAACTTCTGGGCCTGCTGGATGCCAGCAGGTAGTGATGACAGGGTGGTCCTACCCTCTTTTATGTCACACAAACAGGCTCCCAGGCCACATTCAATGGATTTCCCAAGTCCTGCCAGGGGGACTGCCTGCCCAGTGGCACCCAAACACCCTCACACAAGGTTTATTGAGCTGAACACAGCTCTGCTATAATTCAGGTGGCAAGGAAACTGGAAGGAGAGGGAAACGTCCAGAAACCAGCAGAGGATATGAAGCTGGTGGAAGGTCATGAGAGTGAGTCGAGTCTATTGGTCCTCCCAGGAAGGTTGGCCCTGGGGCAATGAGTTTGGCTTATAATTGTGCAACTGTTCTGGATCTTGGTTTGCTAATCTGTGAAATGGGGGTAACAACTCAGAGGGATTTTGTGCGAAGACGCTCTACTTTTGCCCATATCTTCAGTCATAATTTTCCTTCTTCAAGAGCCCAGAGCACCTGACAGTATGGGTAGGCTGGTAGGGGTAGAGGGAGGCACACCCTCTTTTCACCCGACTGTGACTTTGCTATAGGATCCATCATGTTCCCCATGAAGAGAAGGCCATGGCTGCCTTCCTCAAAAAAATTAATAGCAGGAAAGGCCTGTCGAAATGAAACATGTGGAGATGGGACCTGGGAAGGGACCCCAGGCTCGTGGTATCCTCCTCTTCCGCTCCTTTCTCATCCACGGTCAGCCATGCTCTGTGCACTGCCTGCATGGGACCAAGGCGACCTCAAGGTTTCTGGTTTGGGCAGGTGCATGGAATCAGGACAATTTAGTGAGACTTAGAGGAAAGGAGCAGGAAGAGGGGATTTTCTTTGGGGGGTGGAGGAGAGAGTGGGAAGAAATGCTTCTTTTTTTGGAACATGCTGAATTTGAGGCATTTCTTGGACATTTGGACGGAGGTGACCAGATAGCCGGGGAGGATGTGGGTCTGGAGCTCATGGGAGCCGGGGGCTGGGCATAGGGAGGCGGGGGTCTTCAGCGTGCAGGAGGGCTGGAGGCCACTGGAGGGCTTCCCACTACTCCCCCGAGGGAGAGTGAAGAATAAGAAAAGAAGACAGATGGCTGAGCAGGAACTCTGTGGAATGCCGATATTTAACGGGCTCTGCGTGTGCTAGGGAGGTGAGGTAGGAGAATCAGGGAAGCCACGCTGAGCCCACGACCCGAGGGTGTCGAGGAGGGGAGGCTAACAAAACAGGTGAATGTCACAAAGCTAGGTGGACACAGAAGGACGAGGTTCCCCCGCTCAACAAGGAGCTCCTTTTGGGGGGATGGGTGGGAGGTAGCTTGAGAAAACAATTCGGGTGATGGGCCCAGAGGCAAGGCTTATGTTTGGTGAAATGAGTGGCAAATTGGGACAGCTCATGTGGGCGGGACTGGCTTCGAGGAGGTGCCACCTGGGATGTGACAAGGGCCGGAATGTGGTTTAAATGCTCTGCTGTCACCACGTTGAAACGTGAGTTTTGAACAAGGGCGCCACACACTTATTAGCACTGAGACCCACAAATTATGTAGCAGGTCTGTGGCAGGCACTGCTTCCTAAAAGTTAGGTTGTGATGAGAAGGAGAGAGCTGGGGCTGTAGCTGGAGAGGGAACTGGAGTTGGAAAGTCCAGGTGAAGGTTCTAGAAGAGAGGTTGGAGGTATGGGAGAGAGAGGAGTTAATCCACAGATGAAGTCTTGGTGAGGCAGGAGGGAGAGAGGAAACCCATCTTGGACAAAAGGTGGGTTAACTTTGTAATAAATTGCAAAGGGGTCTAAATAATCCTTAGAGGATTACTTACCTTTACAGAAAATATAACTGGTCAGAATCAAGATAGCGTCTGGGGTAACTCCAGGGCGAGCTTGCCAGTCTTGAAGTGAAAGGATCGTTCTACCCCCTGGCTACCTGGTCGTTCCCGAAGGGGATGAGGAAGACCTCTGCGTGGTGCAGATTCGGAACATCAGCAAACTTCTGTAGGTACTGCTTCTGGTCCCCAAACAGCATGCTGCCGTGTCTGGCTGGCACGCCCCAGGGGGAGGCAGGAGGGCGCGGAGGAACTGACTGTAGTGCCCATGGAGCCCTTTGTCTGCGACTCGGGACAGGCTGAAGCCCAGTCCCTCCAGGCCCTGGGTGCGCGCTGCGGGCCTGGCCTGGAGAGCGGCAGGCTGGGGGGATGGAGATGCTCAGCGGGGAGAAGGCGACGTTCCCGCCTGGGGTTGTGGCCACCATCTGCCTGTACAGGCTGAAGGCAAAGTGGGGGTTGTTCAGGGAAGTTGAGGAGGCCGACGGGGTCACTGGGGTTGCACGGTTTTCCTGGTCAGGAGCCCCTTGGTCACAGGCGTGAGGACCCAGCCTGGCTACCAGCAGACAAAAGAAGAGAGTGGGGTGCGCCATCCTGGACCGACAGAGATGCAGAGCACCCTCAGGCTGCCCAGCGAGGCGCCAGAACGCCTTCCGCTGCTCTTCTCCTCCCCCTCCATCCACTGCCCCGGGGCAGCTTTAAGGAGAAATTCAAAGGGAACAGTGGGTGCCTGGGTAAGGCTCCGGCTTTGGAGTCAGGCAGACTCGGGTTTGAATCCTGACTCTGGACCTGTGTGAGGCTTGATGTGAGAACACGGTGGGCAAAATGCAATAGGTATTCAGTAGACCTATAGGTGTAGAAAAAAAGTCCTAACCATACCCTGCAGGTGTCCTTAGATTTTCGTTATAATAATAGTAAATTTTATTTGAAATATAATGTTTACAATATAAAGTAAAAATTCAGCTCCTTACCTGCGCACTCCACTCCTGTTCCCCAGAGGTTATCAGTTTTAGGAATTTGTCAAAGGTTGGTTTAGAATTTTTAAAATTTGGATCTCTATGTGAATTTAATAGGTACTATCTACACAGAGAACACACTTATATGTATGGATAATTTTACATACATACTTCAAAATGAAGTGGAATTATATTCTACATATTGTTCCAAACTTTTTAATTTAACAATATAAGGCAGATATATTTCACTAATTTGTCAGTAAGTACAAATTACTTCATTATATTGATGGTTATATATATTGGGTAGTAAGGATTTACTTACTATAAATCATTGAATCATCTTTTATAGATGGGTGTTGATTCTTTTCCTGCTCTTCCAAGAATGCTGCCATGAACATCTTTGTACATATATCAAAAAATGAGGGATTCTCTAGAGTTCATTTATGAAATTGGTATGCATAGTTTGAATTTTCCTAGATGCAATTAATTTGCCATTCAAAAAATCTGTATCAGTTATGCTCCTACAAACACGGGGTAGAGGTGTATATCCCTCCATGCTCTTTCTGATGTTGAATATTGGCATCCTTTTATTTTTGACTGTCTAACTGATGGAAATAGCCTTTCACTGTCCTTTATTTTTGTAGTTCTGTTGTCTTTTTTTCCTCTTGATTGGGTTGTAGGAAATTCTTATATGCATAAGCGATATTAAACCTTTGTCATAAATATTGCAAATATTTTTTCTTCTCACTCTGTCATCTGTCTTTTAACTTTGGTCATCTTGTCTTTCATCATAAAGAAGTTTTAACATTTTATCTACTCTCATCTGCCAGTGTTGTCACGCTGATGGAATCCTTCCCCATCCCAAGATTGTAAAAAACCACATGCACCATTTCTTCTTCTGGTATTTTTCATTTCATAATTTTATGTTTAGCACTTTAATCTATTTTGAATTTGGTTTGCATTTGGTGTGAAGTAAGAATACAAGTATCCCATTCCCCAAATAGAAGAGACAATGGATTGAATTGATAGCATGCATGGCTTAAACTAAAATTTCCCCATGGATTTGAAAAGCCATCATGGTCTTATATAAAATTCCATTTATCACAGATTCTTCTAGACATTTTATATGGTGTATAAATATATATTTTGTATATTTTGCAAGGCAAGTCATTTGTTTTTCTTTTTCAAAAATCATCAGCTTTTCTTGTGTGGATTTTTTCCATCAGGTGAATTTTAGAATCGATGTGCCAAATTCAAAAAATCTAGATAGGATTTCAATAAGAACTATTTATTTGAAGGCAAATGTCTCTTTTTCTAAACGTGAATCTTTTAAGCCAGGGATGTGGTATAGCTCTCTAATAATTTAGGCCTTTTTAAAAGTGACTTTTGGGGCTTCCCTGGTGGCGCAGTGTTTGAGAATCTGCCTGGTAATGTAGGGGACATGGGTTCGAGCCCTGGTCTGGGAAGATCCCAGACTAGGGGACACGGGTTCGAGCCCTGGTCTGGGAAGATCCCACATGCCGCGGAGCAACTAGGCCCGTGAGCCACAACTACTGAGCCTGTGCGTCTGGAGCCTGTGCTCCGTGACAAGAGAGGCCGAGATAGTGAGAGGCCCGCGCACCGCGATGAAGAGTGGCCTCCGCTTGTCGTAACTAGAGAAAGCCCTCGCACAGAAACGAAGACCCAACACAGCCCAAAATAAAAATAAATAAATAAATTAATTTTTTTAAAAAGTAACTTTTTTCATACAGTTCTTGCTTTTCCTGTTGCACTAACATTCCATACTGTATAGTATATTTGCACCCATTTTTTGGTTGCAATTGTAAGTTAGTTTTTACAGATGCGTTCCCCACCTCCAGTCACTCTGATGGTCTGGAGCAGGCAACTGATCCAGGACAAACAGACTCTTCCTTCAGAATTTGTCCTGGGACTGAGAGAGACTGCCCCTGTGTCGCGGCTGACTCCTTTGTCCTATGAGCAGGCGGAACGGGGGTGTCTGTCATCATTTGGATGGGAGAAGCTGGCAGCTGGTCCAGAGGGAGAGGGGTGGAGAGGGGTTGGGCAGGGTGCATGGGAGATGGGGAGAGAGGACTCCTGGGTTTCCCACAGCACTCCGGGTCCTTTGCCAGGCAGGGTGGGCACCGGGCCATCCCTCCACTCTCCTCTGGTCACTTGTCTCTCCATCCCTGGAGCTACTTACTGCTCACACAGTGCTTTAAGATTTGGTGAAATACACAACTTTATTCTAAACAAATCACAACGGAAAACTTGGGGGTAGGGGTGGGAATGGGGGTCATTGATCCCCCATTTCTTAAACATGTTCAGAATCTGAATTCACCTTCTGGATCAATGAGAAAGTCCATTAAACTAACAACACAAGTAGTGTTGCGCTTATGCACTCGGGGCTAAACTCTATGAGTCGAAATGAAATGAAATAGCGTTTAGTGCTCAGCAAGAGCTGCCTCTTGCCTTGACTGTGAGTAATATCTTTTCTGCAGGCTCTTCGTTGCCAGCCCCCTGCCCAGATCCATCACCTGCCCTTTTCTGCCATGTTCTGTGCTCTGAGAGGCTGACTCGTATGTGCTGTACTGCTAGCTCTCTTTCTTCCCATTCCTCCCTGCTTCAGCTCCGTGTCCCTGGAGTGGCTGCCTCCCTCCACCGCCTCAGATCCTTCCAGGCAGCCACTCCTTCCGTGGTTCCTGCTCTCACGTTTCTTTCCTTTGCCCCTTCAGCTCTGGGCAGGTAAGAGCTTCCTGGTTTTGCCAACCTCTGGGTGTCTCACCAGACACCCTCCTGTTTTTCCCTTAACGTTTTCCACATCTTTCTACATAGTCTCTTTGCAAAAGTCTCATCCTTTGAGCCATTGTGGGGGCTCTGAGTAAGACTCCATTTAATCCTCACAACCGAACTCCTGCAAATAGTTGAGTTCCTGGGAGCTGAAGTGGCTTTATTCAAGGCCCACAGCGAGCCAGTGACTGAGCCAGGATCCGAGTCTAGGCCCGTCGCCTCCAAAGGCTTGATTTTATCCTTCACATCTCTCTATTTCAGAATAGGGTGACTCCCTACAATAAGACCCACCTGCATGTGAGCCCTGCAAGTCCTGTGCTGCTGCTCTGGCCCCTCCCCTTAATGGCAACCCCCCAGCCCACAGCTTACAAAGAGAGCTATCTCCTCAGGCAGTAACTGGGAGCTGTGGGGACCAGATATGAGGTTAGGGGAAGGTAATGTTTACTTACAGGTCAGGTACAAGGAATCGGATGCATCCACAGCACCCTCAAGGCTGGCCCCCCATGGACAACTGTCATGAGGCTTAGAGTGGGTAGCCAACATCAAAAGATGATCCTGGTCAGGGATGCAGAAACACATGGGGAGGTCAGGTTGTACCCTCCCCAGGCAAATGTTCCAGCTCCCAGCCCACTGTACCTACGTCATTTGGGTGCATAGTGTGCAGTGCTTACTGGTGCACGAGGAACTAGAGGAAGAGGAACTGCTGACCTGACCTGACCAAGGAGGTTGGCCTCACTACACTGTCAGAGAGGCTGAGGAGAAAGGACAGATATGTGTGGGGAAAGTATTTTCCCATCCTCCCATCCATCCATCCATCTCCCATCCATTCCATCCATCCATCCATCCATCCATCCATCCATCCTCCCATCCATTCACCCACTTCTGAAGCACTTGCTGTATGCTTAACCCTGGATGGGCATTGAGGGGAGATGTAGAGCAATTGTATTACTGCCTTCATGAAGCATATCTCATATGAGATGCTTACTGTCCCCACACTTAAACACCTCAGGGGTGGGGAGTGGAGTGTATAAAACTCTGGACTGGGGAAACCCTGACTTGACTGAAAGAATCCTGAGTCGACAGAGTTTATGTTGAATGAACAGAGCTCAACTGGAGTTGATAAGATTAAGCTTCGTCCACCAGGCAGAGCAGAGGCTCCATATTCAGTGGAGGCTCCTGGAAGGACGTGGACTTGAGCTGAGTTCTGAGGGACGGGCAGGATTTGGGCTAAGCAACCTCTGAGCAGCGCCTCAAGCAGAGTCAGAGTTCACTGTGGTCGCCCGGTACTCCTCCAGTTTGTTATCCATCGTTAACCCCCTTTGGCACTTCTTCAGACATATTTCTCTGTGCAAAAGCTCAAGGACAAACAAATCAATACAGAAGTAGTATTAATCATGATAGTGATACGTGCAAGGGTAGCAGCTAATCTTATTTATTTGTTGACTGTCTTCCAGGTGGGAGAATATGCGCTATCTGCTAAAATGACCCTATGAGAAGGCATTAGCCCTATTTCGCAGATGAGCCCAGGAAAGATTGAGTAACTTGTTCAAAAGCAAACAGTTTGTAGAGATTGAGGCAGGCTGGGCACACAAAGCTATGTGACACCCAGACCTGTATTCTACGATGATAGGTCACTTCTCGGGAGTGGGCACATTCTGAGCTTGCTGCAGAGGTAAGAGGAGAATTGGAAGAGTAGTTTGGAGGCTCAGTCTTGAGTGTTGAAAAGAAAGCTATTCATCTGGCACTGGTTTGAAACTGATCTCTATAAATACACATACAAACAAACAGAGAGCTAGTTTCTTCTTGGTTTAATAATTTGTTCTCGAGTTTCTTTGGACATACTTTCTTGGGACAAAAGGGCCAACGGTTTTTCTCTATACGTCAATTTCAAGTAATTGGTAAGGGCTGCCTGGGAGACTGAGTTGAAAAGGTATTTGAGGGACTTCCCTGGCTGTCCAGTGGTTAGGACTAGGTGCTTTCGCTGCTGTGGACCCTGGTCAGGGAACTAAGATCCCACAAGCCACGCATGGCGTGGCCAAAAGAAAAAGGCATTTGCGACTCCATCTTTCTGTGTGAGAGTGCCTTAATCCATTAACCAGGACTGTCGCGGGCATGAGCAGAGGAAACCAGGTTATTAAAATAATGGAGTGGGCTTCCCTGGTGGCGCAGTTGTTGAGAGTCCGCCTGCCGATGCAGGGGACGCGGGTTCGCACCCCGGTCTGGGAAGATCCCACATGCCGCGGAGCAACTGGGCCCGTGAGCCACAGTTACTCAACCTGCGTGTCTGGAGCCTGTGCCCCGCAACAAGAGAGGCCGCGATAGTGAGAGGCCCGCGCACCGCGATGAAGAGTGGCCCCCGCTCGCCGCAACTAGAGAAAGCCCTCGCACAGAAACGAAGACCCGACACAGCCCAAAATAAATAAATAAATTTATTAATTAATTTTAAAAAAATTAAGAAAAACATAATGGAGATACTGAAACCTAGGATGCTGGTGAAGATGTTGGGCATCCAGTCTGGGAGAAGGAGGTGTGGAACAATAGGACAACTTAAGATGTAAGACCCCAAACGTGAAATATCCCAGATAATTTCCCCATGAAAGTTTTGGAGGATGCAGAGTGAAGTCACGTCTAGCCAAGAGAGGAATCAGGCCCAGAAAACATAGGAACTGTAAGGCATTTTAGAGATCACCTAGGATAGGACAGTAAATGGTTTCCATCTGAGCTGCCATCTTGGATCCATCATAGTGGATTCTGAGGCTGTGCCTGAATGAAGATGAAAATCAGGCCATGGTTGATTGGTGATGTCTGCTGTGGATGTGAGATTGGAAGCAGTTGCATATGGCCACATGTTTGCCATTTTTAGTCTAGTCCAACATTCTCATTTTATAGATGAGGAAGCAGAGGTTGGGAGAGGTAACAGGGACTTACCAAGGGTTACACATCCTGAGAAAAAGTGAGAATTAGAATCCCCTCTCTTGCCTCATGAGCATGTGTTCTTTCTACTTCACTGTACATTTTCTCAGGATTAACAAGAAATCATAGCCAACTTTCACAGCGTCTAATGGGAATAAGCACCTGATGTTAGCCGAGTAGTGATTTTGACATCACAGTCCTGCTGACCTTCACCTGCAGCCATTTGTTTATCGAGCAAACAAGCCTTTGAGCCTGTTTATTAGTCCTCATGAGGCTTATCTCCTCCTGTCTCTGGATTTTTTCTCCCATTTCTTAAGCACATACTATGTGCTTAGAGCTTTACATGTCATACTTTACTTAATCCTGCCAACAACTGGCGTTGGGATGAATGAGAAGGTAGAGGTCAAGTGGCTCAGCCAAGACGATGTAGCTTGTGAGTGGTCAGTGCCAGGAACAGAGCCCAGACTCCAACCACTCTTTCACCACACCTGGTTACTTGGGTTCCTGTGGGTTTTTAAACAACGTTGTCTTATGTCTTTATTTGTGGAATGTTATTGTGTCAGAAGTCAACAGTGGTAAAAGCTCTTTGCTTTTAGTTCCATTATTGGACACGAGCTGGCCTTTAAATCCCAACGGGCAGTGATCTCTCTTCACTGTCACTCATTTCTTCCTAAAGGAAGCATTAGCCTGTGGTCAGTTCCCAGCTCCTCAAAACTTTCAGTAGGAAGTCTATCTACTAAAACACTGCCCAGAGCCCTCCTGACATTTGCGTCCACTCTGGGAGTTCAAGGAGGCGATCAGGATACTTCCAGCCTTCAGGGTGCCTCCTTCTGTGCAGACTAGGAAAAAGCATCTGCACTAGGGCTTCCATAACAAAGTACCACAAACTGGGTGCCTTAAACAACGGAAATTTATTGTCTCACGGTTCTGGAGGCTAGGGCTCTGAAATCAAGCTGTTGGCAAGGTTGGTTCTTTCTGAGGGCTGTGAGGGGAGGGTCTGTTCCAGGCCTTTCTCTTTGGTGTGTAGATTAACCATCTTCAGTCTCATCCGGTGTTCTTGCTATAGCTTCATATCATCTTCCCTCTCAGCTCGTGTCTCTGTGTCCACATTTCCCCGTCTTATGAGGACACCAGTCATTGGTTTAAAGCCCAGGCTAATGACCTCACTTTAAGTTGATTACCTCTGTAAAGACCCTATCTCCAAATGAGGTACTGAGGGTTAGAGCGTCAATGTATAAGTCTTGGAGCGACACAATTCAACCCATAACAGCATCTCTTTGGCTCATACATAACTCATGAGGAGTGGTATCCTAACCCCCTCCACCACTTTATTATGACAGTTTTAAGGCATAGAGCAAAGTGGAAAGATTTTTACAGTGGACACTTTAAATCTATCATCTAGATTCTTCCATTAACATTTTAATATGCTCATTTTATCACATGCTATCTGGAGTAACAGCATCTTTGTGCAAATTGAAAAGAACATCTTGTAACCAGATGGGTGTCACCACATGCCAGGGTGTACCAGTTGGTGAGTGTAGCTGGTATGGATTTCAGGCCCCATGCTATCTCTGCCGGCACCCATGTGCAGTGCACAGCCTGTGCCGTTGTCCTTACTGGCCCCGAAGACAATCCTCTGAAAGAAGCAGCAGGGCAATAGAGTATCTACAAAGCCCTTGCTTCTTTCTACAAATAAGTTTGTAATTCGAAATTATTCACCGAACCTACATGGAACTCACACCTAGCACAAGGTATAGCCCAGGACTGGCATGTGGCTGGCACTTAGTACAAGATGGTTGAATGAAAGACCGATTGGTTGACTGAATCTACTTCTTCGGAAGCTTAGCTTATTGAGCAATGACAGGAATCAAAAATGTATCCAGACGCCAGTGACAGGGAATGCCCACCAGGAAGAAATACATTCTTCTCAGAGGCAGCTCTGATGGCTTGATTATTGAAATGGCTCAAGGTGACAATTGTCCTGAAGGCCGCTGGCTGGCTGTTCATGTTTCTTCTGCTGGGTTCCTGCTCACATTCGGTCCTCCGCCTGGTACTGCCCCTGCCCCATGGGAGGCATGGTCCCCACCATGTAGGCACAGGGGATGAAAGCTGCCTACTTGTGGGGGACTCAGCAAGATTACAATCCAAGGCCAAGTGAGTATCATTGACGATCTAGTCAACAACTTGAACAAAACAACGTTTATCAGGGCAGTGACTTTGGGGATGCTCCCCTAGGCTGGAGATTGAGTTAATATTAACAGGCCCAAGGTGATGTGAGCTTGTGTAATCAGGGCCTGACCACCTCCTCCCCAGCCAACGATCCTGTTCGTCCTCTCTGTTCACTGCGCCTCAGCTGCCCTCCAGTTCATGCCCAGGGAGGAGGCCGGTGCACTGGGTCTCTGGGCAGCAGCATGTGGTGCTGCCCCTCTGAACCAAGGATGTCGAATGCCACTCTGCTGCATCGGTGAATGCCAGCGTCTCAGAGTGCAGGCGCATCTGGGATTTGAAGCACTGTCTCTGGGCACAAGGACATTTTTGCCCAGAAGGGGCAACAGATCTGTGTGACGAGAGTGTAAGCTCTCAGACCTCCTTATACCTCATCCTGCCCTGCCAACCAATTCCCCTGCAACTCTCTGGGTGAGCTGTATAAAGGCAAACGTGCCTTCGCCACTACCCACCCTCAACAGCCTTCTCACCCACAGCAGCATTTTACAAAGTGGACTCCGTGGAACCCTAGAGATGATTTGTAAAAAAAAAATGGGTTCCATGGTCAAATAATTGGGGGAAACACTGCATACTCTGTCTCTCACTTGGATGGTAATATTTGAAAGGAGCTGAGAAGTCCCTCAGTAAAGACTTACCCAGAGTTTTCCAAACCCGTTTCACCAAGGAACCTTCCCCGCTCCCCGGTAATAGAAATTAAGACCCCAAGGAAATGCCTTAAGGGTAACATCCTTCTTCAGGCCCCGTGCCCTGCTTCTCTGTCTAGGACAGAAGTGCCTCTCTGACCGTCCACTTGCCACCATCCCCTTCCATTTGATTCTTAAATTAATATTCAATACTTTTTTAGATACATAGAAAACTATAAAGAAGCAAACAAAATGGTGGGTGATCTGCCTCCCGAATCTTTATGTGATTCTGTCAAAATATAAATCACTTCGAGCCTCGGCGGGATACCCTTTTTGGGCTCCAGGTCACTCAGAAAGAAAGCCAGTCCATGCACGTGTGTGATGTGCAAACCCGTACCCCACCCCCTCCCCAAACCAGGTGCTGTAGTTCACATCTCTGCCCTCTTCTGCTTCTCTCTTTCTTTCCTGCTCTCCACTGATCTAGGCACACTGCTTTCTCCTTGCTTCCCTTGAACACGCCAGACACATTCCTGCCCCAGGGCCTTTGCACCTCCTAGTCCCTCTGCCTGGCTGCTCTTCTATTAGATGCCCAAATGGCTTACTCTCGCACCTGCCTTGGGTTTCAGATGCCATCTTCTCAGTGAGGCCTTCCCTGACCGCTCTGTCCAAGTGTGTCTCACACCCTAGCACTCCCCATGCCCTGTCCCTGCATTATTGTTTTGCTGTTCGACTCATCACCTTCTCCTATTCTGTACATGGTATTGATTTACCCAGATCATCCCTGCATCCCCCACTGAGTTCCTGTGGACAGGGATTTTGTCTGTTTTGTTCATAGCTGCACAGCCATGCCTGGAACATAGTAGGTGCTCAGTAAATAATTGTGAGATAAATGAATGTATGTGTTTACAGAAGAAATCGTACTATGTATACTCTTCTGTATTTTTTGCTTTTAGAGGCTTTCCTCTATCAACCTATGCAGAACTGGCCTTATAGTCAATACTTTAAAAAGGTTGCGTGACACTCTATCCTATTTTATATAATCAATTTCCTATTATTATGGACTTTTAAGACTTTTTGCTCTTCAAACAATGCTGAAGTTAAAAAGAAGACTTTTTTTTTTAACATTTGCTGTTTGTAAATATTTCCATGGGATATATTCCCAGTAGTGGACTTCCTGAGTCAAAATTAGTTTTGTTTTTTTTTTTAAACTTTAATAGAGGGCTTCCCTGGTGGCGCAGTGGTTGAGAGTCCGCCTGCCGATGCAGGGGAC
>NC_041224.1:172388314-172406330 GCF_002837175.3 Physeter macrocephalus
ATAGAGGGCTTCCCTGGTGGCGCAGTGGTTGTGTGTCCGCCTGCCGTTGCAGGGGGCGCGGCTTCGTGCACCGGTCCGGGAGGATCCCACATGCCGCGGAGCGGCTGGGCCCGTGAGCCGTGGCCGCTGAGTCTGCGCGTCCGGAGCCTGTGCTCCGCAACGGGAGAGGCCACAACAGTGAGAGGCCCGCGTACCGCAAAACAAAAAACAAAAAACTTTAATATATGTTACCAAATTATCTTCCAAAGATCTTGCACAAACTTACACTCCCCCAGTCTATTGTATGAATGCCTGTTTCCTCACATGTAAAGCGGCAATGAGAATTGTCAACCTCGTATGTTTATGCCAATCAGAGGTGAAAAGTGGCACTCTGACTTGTGTTTTTAAAATAATGAGTGGGTTGAGAATTCTTTCATACTTCCATTGGTCATTTAAAAAAATAAGTTTATTTATTTGATTTATTTATTTTTGGCTGCATTGGGTCTTCGTTGCTGCGCGCGGGCTTTCTCTAATTGCAGTGAGCGGGGGCTACTCTTCGTTGCTGTGCACAGGCTTCTCATTGTGGTGGCTTCTCTTGTTGCAAAGCATGGGCTCTAGGCACGCAGGCTCAGTAGTTGTGGCTCGTGGGCTCTAGAGCGCAGGCTCAGTAGCGGTGGTGCACGGGCTTAGTTGCTCCGCAGCATGTGGGATCTTCCCGGACCGGGGCACGAACCCATGTCCCCTGCATTGGCAGGCGCACTCTCAACCACTGCGCCACCAGGGAAGCCAGACCCCAACTTTTTAAGTGTTCAGTTTAATAGAATTAAGAACATTCACATTGTTGTGCAACCAATCTCCAGAACTCTTTTCATCTTGCAAAACCGCAACTCCATACTCATTAAACATCAACTCCCATTCCTTCGCCCACACCCCCTGGCACCCACCGTTCTGCTTTCCCTCTCTATGAATTTGACTACTCTGGTTACCTCATATAATTGGAATCATACAGTATTTTCTCTTTAGTCACTGGCTTATTTCATTTAGCGTAATGTCTTCAAAGTTCATCCATGTTGGAGCATGGATCTCCCTCGTTTTAAAGGCTGGATAATACTCCATTGTATGGATAGACCACATTTTGTTTATTTATTCAGCTGTTGATGGACATTTGGATTGCTTCCATCTTTTGTCTGTTGTGAATAATGCTGCTGTGAACACTAACATACAAATATCTCCTTGAGACCCTGCTTTCAATCCTTTTGGATATATATCCAGAAGTGGAATTCTTGGATCATATGGTTCCAATTTCTCCACATCCTGGCCAATACTTTTTCTTTCTTCTTCTTTTTTAAAAATTAGCCATCCTGGTGCTTCCCTGGTGGCGCAGTGGTTGAGGGTCTGCCTGCCGATGCAGGGGACACGGGTTCGCGCCCCGGTCCGGGAGGATCCCGCGTGTCGCGGAGCGGCTGGGCCCGTGAGCCGTGGCCGCCGAGCCTGCGCGTCCGGAGCCTGTGCTCCGCAACGGGAGAGGCCACAACAGTGAGAGGCCCGCGTACTGCAAAAAAACAAAAAAACCCCACAAAAAACAAAAACAACAAAAATAGCCATCCTAATGGTGTGAGGTGGTATCTCACTGTAGTTTTGATTGGCAATCCCCTAATGATTAATGATGTTGAGTGTCTTTTCATGTGATTGCTGGCCATTTATATATTCCTGGAAAAATGGTCAAGTTCTTGGCCCGTTTTTAATTGGGTTGTATGTTTTTTATTGTTACTGAGTTGTAAGAGTTCTTTATATTTCTGGATATTAACCCCTTGTCAGATACATGATTTGCAAATATTTTCCCCCATTTCATAGGTTCCCTTTTCATTTTGTTGATTGTGTCTTTCGATGAATAGATGTTTTTAATTTTGATATAGTACAATTAATCTATTTTAACTTTTGTTGCCTGTGCTTTTGGTGTCATATCCAAGAAATCATTGGTAAATCAATGTTTGAAGTTTTCCCCTATGCTTTCTTCTAAGAGTTTTATAGTTTAGCTCTTTCATTTAGGTTTTTGATCCATTTAGAGTTAATAGTTTTGTATATGGTATAATGTAAGAGTCCAACTTCATTGTTTTACATGTGGATATCTAGTTTTCCCAATATCACTTGTTGAAAAGACTATCCTTCCTCCATTGAAGAGTCTTAGGATGTTTGTCTAATACCATTTGGCCATATATGTAAGGGTTTATTTCTGGCCTCTCTATTCTATTTCATTGGTCTACATGACTGTTTTTAAGCCAGTGTCACACTCTTTTGATTACTGTAGCTATGAGATTAGGAAATGTGAAACCTCCAACTTTGTTCTTCTCTTTCAAGATTGTTTTCGATGTTTGGGTCCCCTGAGGTTCCATGTGAATTTTAGGATGGATTTTTCTATTTCTACAAAAGATGCCAGTGAGATTTTGTTAGGGATTGCATTAAGTCTTTAGATTGGTTTGGGTAGTACTGACATTGTAAAAATATTAAGTTTTCCAATCCATGAACATGAAATGTCTTTCAATTTATTTGCATCTTCTTTAATTTTTTTCAGCAATGCTTTGTAGTTTTCAGTGTACAAGTCTTTTACCTCCTTGATGAAAGTTTATTCCTAGGTATTTTATTCTTTTTGATGCTATTGTAAATGGAATTGTTCTTGAAATTTCCTTTGGAAATTTAATGTATGAAATACAACTGGCTTTTTTCTGTTGATTTTGAATCCTACAACTAATAAATGAATACATTTATTAGTTCTAACAGTTTGTGTGTGTGAGCGTGTGTGTACTCTTTAGAACTTTCTACGTATAAGATTGCATTGTCTTTGAACAGAGGTAGTTTTACTTCTTTTCCAATTTGGACGCCTTTTATTTCTTTTTCTTGCCTAGTTGCTCTGGTTGGAACTTCCAATACTATGTTAAATAGAAGATGGAAAGCAGGCATTTTTATTATGTTCCTGATCTTAGAAGAAAACTCTCATTCTTTCACCATTGAGTATGATGCTAGCTGTGGGTTTTTCTTATATGGGCTTTGTTATGTTGAGGTAGTTTCCTTCTATTCCTAGTTTTTTTAGTGTTTTTTTTTAATTTTTTATCATGAAAGGGTGTTGAATTTTGTCAAATATTTTTCTGCATCAACTGATTATAATCATGTGTTTTCCCCTTCATTCTGTTAATGTGGTGTTTTGATTGATTTTTCGTATGTTAAACCATCCTTACATTCCAGAAATAAGTCCCACTTAGTCACGGTGTTATAATCCTTGTAATGTGCTGTCGAATTGTATTTACTAGTATTCCATTGAGGATATTTGCATCAATATTCATCAGCGATGTAGGTCTGTAGTTTTCTTTTCTTATAGAGTTTTTGTCTGGCTTTGGTATCTAAGTAATGCTGACCGCATGAAATGAGTTAGGATATATTCCCTTCTTTTCAATTTTTTGGAAGAATTTGAGAAGGATTTGTGCAAATTCTTTCTAAATGTTTGGTAGCATTACAACAGTGAATGCATGCAGTCCTGGGCTTTTCTTTGTTGGGAGCTTTTTGATTATTGGTCCAATCACCGTATTAGTTATACGTCTGTTCGTGTATAACTAGTATCATGTATAAATTTTCTATTTCTTCATGATTTATTCTTGCTTGGTTGTGTGTTTCTAGGAATTTATTTATTTTATCTTGGTTATCCAATTTGTTGGTTTACAATTTTTCATTGTATTCTCTTATAATCCTCTTTTGTAAAGTCACTCATAATGTCCCCTCTTTAATTTCTGATTTTATTTATTTGAGTGTTCTCCCTTAGTTTCTGTCAATCTAGCTAAAGGTTTGTCAATTTTATTGATCTTTTCAAAGAACCAACTCTTGGTTTTATTGATTTTCCCCATTTTAAAAACTATTTTGTTGAACTCTGCTCTAATATTTATTATTTCCTTCCTTCTGCTAGTTTTGAGTTTAGTTTGTTCTTTTTTCTAGTTTATTAAGGTGTAAAGTTAGGTTGTTGATTTGAGATCTTTCTTCTTTGTAATGTAAATGCTAATAGCTACAAATTTCCCTCTTAGGACTACTTTTACTGCATCTCATAAGTTTTGGTATGTTGTATTTTTATTTTCACTTGTCTCAAGATATAGTCTAATTTCTCTTGTGATATCTTTTTTGACCTATTGGTTGTTTCAGCTGTTTAATTTCCATACATTTCTGGATTTTCCAGTTTTCTTTCTGCTGATTTCTAGTTTCATTGCACTGTGATTAGAAAAGAGACTTAGTATGGTTCCAGTCTTTTAAACTTTATTAAAACTTATTTTGTGGCCTAACATAGGACTACCCTGGAGAATATTTCATGTGCACTTGAGAAAATTGTGTGTTCTGCTGTTGTTGGGCGGAGTGTTCTGTATATGTCTGTTAGTCCAAGTGGTCTATAGTGCTGTTCAAATCTTCTGTTTCCTTATTGATCTTCTGTCTGGTTTCTCTATCAATTATTGAAAGTGGGATATTGATTCTCCTACTAATATTGTGTTGCTGTCTATTTCTCCCTTTAATTCTGTCAATGTTTGCTTCATATATTTAGGAGTTCTGATGTTTGGTACACATACATCTATAATTGTTATGTCATCTTGGTGAATTGAATTACTCTTTTTTTTTTTTTTTTTTGCCATACAGCTTGATTTTATAAAGTCAAATATATAAGTCCTTATATTTACGACTTCTTAGTTTTCAGTCATGTTTAGAGAGGCCTTATCCACTTCAATATCCATAAATGAATTAACCAATACTTTCTTCTAGAACATTTATGTTTTTGTGTGTGTGTTTTAGTGTTTGATCTACCCAGAGGTCCAAATACTATTATTTAATGCGGACTTGAGCCTTTAACACTCTGAACTGACTATGATCCCTCACATAAGTGCAGACCCCTTAGCTCTCTCCCTGTTTTGTGGTCTGCCTGGCTTAGCCTTGCCTTACTCTTGCCCTCTGCCTACCACTCTCCTACCAAAATCTAATCAGTTAATTAAGTTTCTCCACCTGCCTCCAGAGAGGTCCATCTCTGTCACTGTTGGCTTTCCATATCTGTAAAATAAATTGTGGGCTTCAGACAACATTCATCCTTGCCTGGAGCAGTGCCTGAACAGTGTAAATACCTAATAAATAGTAAGTGGATACACGAAAGATTGCTGTGACCTGGATTCCACGCATATCCTGTGGATGTAAAGAGAGACTCAGAGACAAGAAGATGAGAGACTTACATGTCACACACAAGCTTGGGCCAGGTCAGTCATTCTTTAATGTCATGTAAGGAGGGGGCCTGGCCTGGGAATGGAAGGCTGAACCCAGAGAGGAAGTTATTTTTGCATGGGATTCACCACCTTTCCCATGAAGAAGGGAATGTTGGTGTTTTCGTCCTTGATGATGATTAAGAAGGGCATGTTGAAGTTGATGGTCAGATGCTCAGACCAGGCACTCTCTTCTGAGAGGGTGGCCCCAGCATGTTCTGTCCCATTCTCACTGATGCTTATCACAGCCTCATGAATGGCCCAGAGGGGAGAGAGGACAGAGACCTGTTTGAGTCAGAGACAGGCTGCACCCTTCCCCAACCCAGACCTGGAGGTAAGGCCCAATGTGGTGAGAGCTGTCTTGGGGCTCAAGGAAGAGCTCTCTCCAGAGGATTTTAAATAAAGAACCACAAGATTCACAACTGAATCAACATGGTGTAGTGGAACCAACATGACTTTCCATCACAAGGATGGAAAGGATCTGGGTCCAAATCCAATTTTCCCCACTAACTCACTGTGTCACTAAGGAGAAAACTATTCTCCCTGTTTTTTTTTTTAAACATCATTATTGGAGTGTAATTGCTTTACAATGGTGTGTTAGTTTCTGCTGTATGACAAAGTGAATCAGCTTTACATAAACATATATTCCCATATCTCCTCCAAGACTATTCTTCTTGAAACCTCAGTTTCCTAAATAGGAAAATCAGACCTGTGGGATAGGATGACCGAGGGCCACTATGGTGCTGCATGTGAGGAACTTCACTCAGTGTAGGTGCTCAATAAATGTGTGTGTGAACAGGTGAGTGCGTGTGTGACAGGTGCGCATTTGGGTGTGAGTGTTTGAATAAGGACAACAAGAATCAAGATCTTTATCTGGTAAGCCTCCATCAGCTGGTCACACCTACATACCCAACCCCATCCACACTCTTATTCTTAACCCTTCCCTCTCTGGGGAACTGGTCCCTTCTCTGCTTCAACACCATACTCATGCCTCTCTCATAGCCTGGCCTGTCCTTCCCCATCCCTGGCCTCCCCTCCCTGCAGGAGACACACAAGGCATGGCTCTCAAGGCTTTTGTCTGACCCACGAGGGGACCCTCACCTCTTCCTGACCAGCCTCCTCAACCGCCCTGGGAAGGAACCCACCACCTCGGGAGGTGGATTTTCTTGTACTTTGTCTCCTTGGCTCCGCACTTGTTTGTAGACCAGATTCTAAACTCCTTGGGGACCGGGGCTTCGATGGGGACCTTCACACGCCTCATGCCCACCCAGGCTCTCAGCACACAGTCAGTCACTGAACTGGGCACCTTTGCCAGGAAGCCCACGTCTTCCTTCTGGGTTTGCCCACAACATGGGTTGGCGTTTCTCTCCCCGCACGAGGCACTGGCCACTGGGAAGGGGCACTGTCCAGGCTGGGGAGGAAGTCCTCAGGGACAGGACTTTCACTCCTCACCCCTGGGCACTGTCCCTCTAACAAAGCCCAGTCAGTGCTTCCCGAAAGGATGCTCTGTCTGGGAGCAGAAGATTATGCACCCTCCCCGCCTTGGGCCGTGCCCAGTGGGGCAGCTCCTGGGTCAGCCCTGGCCTGGGAATCACCGTATCTCAAGGTATTTGAGGATTTTGGCGAGGTGCTTCTCAGGGAGCCCATCCTCCAGCACCTGCATCTTCCCCAGGTTGGGCAGAAGCAGGGAGGCGGCCATTCTGCCCTGGTAGTGCTGCACCAACACCCAGCAGGAGAACTCATTGTCTCGGTACAGGTGGAACATGCCTCGGCAGTTGATCGCGGGCACCTTGACCGTGATCTTCTTGTTCACATGGAAGTCTCCTGTTAGGAAGCGCTGAGCCTCGAATTTATCCTTCCATTTGCCTGTAGAGGATGAAGGTGCACGGCAGCTAGGGGTAGGAGAAGGTTTAGAAAAGTGTGCTAGAAAAAGGAGCCCTGAGGCCCCCTGGTGAGATGCTGGTCCCTGAGCCTCAGCTTTGCCCTCTGTAAATTGGGGCAAAAATGAAATCGTCAGGCTCCTGAAGGGCTTTGTGAAGATAATTTGAGGCTAGAGGAGGATCCAGAGTTTCTGTATTGCAGAGGCTAAATGGCATCAACCTGGGTGGGCAGAACAAACATTTTTACTTGGATGTGATGTTTATTTCATGCATGGTCTGAGGCTGAAAATTATTGGGAGTGGTTGGAAGCTCCCCAGGTCATACTGGGAACCTCCCATCTGAGTCTCCCTGCCCCTTGGTAACTGGTGTTTCTTATTATTCGGGGAAATCACTCTTGTTCCTACTCTAATGGCCTTTCCCTGGACCAACATGTGAAATGCAGATGCCTGGGAAGTGCCTCCTCTGCTCTACCAAGAGAACGTCACCATCCTGCTGAGACAAGTTGCCTCGGGGACCCCAGGGCCCAATTTTCCCATTTGTTGGGAGGAGAAGAGTGAGGCTGGGGAGGGGACGAGAGCCACGTGAAGTCCCACGGCAGAGCTGGGACCTGGGATGTGCTCACTCCAGCCTCTGCGCTCTCTATCACACTCTTCTCTCTCTAGAGCAAGGGGCCAATGGTGTGAAGGAGGCAACCCCTGGCCTTGACTCTCACCTCCCCTACCCTAGGCTATCTCCATGGACTGTTTAAACTGCCTTAGAATACCCTCTGGGGCCCACAGGTCCTGACATTCTCATCACTCAGAGGGAGGAAGGGAGGCTGGGATTCAAGTTTAGTTGAGCACCTACTATGTGAGCGTATAGTCCCATGTTCTTTGTAACTTATTTTTTCCTTCTAAAATTCTGACAAGAAGGGCATTATTATGTCCATATTACAGGTAGGAAACTAGAACCTCAAAGAGGTAAAATGACTTGCCCATAGTCAAACAACAGCTAATAGGTCATAGAGGCAGGATGTGAGCTCTGGTCTTTCAGTCTCCAAAGCTGTCACTATTTCCACTACATGAGAGCTGTCAGAAGTGTCTTCTATGAAATCCTATTCCCTTCATGTGCTCTGCCCAAATTTGTTTTTATGGCTCTCTATTTTGAGATACTGCATATTTTGCCTCTCTCCCTGGTAGGGATTTACAATGCACATTAGGACCTTTAAGGCTCTGAAAAGTCTTGCAGAGAAGATGATGATTTGACTATTTAACCCACTATTTCCTAACCTTATTTGATCATGCAAAGTCTTTTTTTTTTGGCCGTGCTGCATGACATGCAAGATCTTAGTTCCCTGACCAGGGATCGAACCCGTGCCCCCTGCAGTGGAAGTGCGGAGTCCTAACCACTGGACCAGCAGGGAATTCCTCATGCAAAGTCTTTTAATGGTTGTGTGTAGAAAATAGAATAACTGAGATCCATAGCTACATTCCATCCACTGCCAAGGAAAATCTAAAGAACCAGTTCAGGCTAGTTGTACAACCTTAACCTTCAAAAATTATGTAGTTCACCAGAGCAAGAGCCTGTCTTCGTTAAGCTCTTTGACCAAATCCACAATTATTCCTTGAGTTCTTATCTTTATTTGATGGTTGATCTCTTTCTTGGCCTCTTTGATGTTCCTGAAGTTGATGGAGAGGGCTTTTGAGTGGTACAGCTTCTTGACATTGTACAAAAACTCAGGCTTTTGCTTCAGATTCTTATCAATGATTAGCATAGTGCTGGTGGTCAGCTGGAACTGATTGTTTGGCTGCTTAAGGGTTTCAAGGAGACTCCCTAAGCCTTTGTGGATATCAGCCTTAGGCGCCTTCTTAAACTTGAAGCCTATGCCCTTCAGGATCTGGGTGTAAGTATCATCTTTGGTTCCCAGGGAGAGCCTCGCAAAGGCTATAGCGATGCTCACTGGGGAGAAGATGATTTTATTGTTGGACTGACGGGCCAGTTCATGGTACAGGCTGAAGGCGAAGCTGGAGAAGTGTGGGAGATCGTATTGATAAATATCAGGGCTGGACTGACGCATGGCGCCAGGGACTTGACTGCACAGGTCTGCCAGCAGGAGGAGGCCCCACGTGATGGAGGATGCCATTGTCCTGCAAGGGAGAGAAGGGTACCACAGCCGGGTCAGGCCACACGATGAGTCCCTCGGCCGCCGATTGACGCCATGTCAAAGCAACCACAGTTTATCGAGCATCTGTGTGCCAAGCACTTTCCTACATCAGCACCATTGAAAGACTCAGAACAACAGCAAAGACGTTATGACGATTACCATACACCAAGTTCCATTCTAAGCACTTTACTGTCTTATCTCACTGCATTCTGGTAACAGTCCTATGAGGTAGGTCAGGCGACAATCCTGGGCTTACAGATGAGGAGACCAAGCTCCTAGAGGTTAAGTCACCTGTCCAAGGCTCCAGAGCAGTAAAGTAGCAGGACCAGAATCACACCCCCAGGTAGTCTGGGTCTGGAGTCCACGCTCTCGATGGTTCCGCTAACATCTGCAATGACCCCGAGGTGTAAGTGCCACAGCCCCTACTTTGCAAAAGGGGAAACTGAGGCACAGGAAGTAGATGACTGCCTAGGGAGCGGGCCAGATCGGGCTCAGGGATGATGGGATGTGGAACAGCCCTAGGAGGACTTCCGCTGAACCCTGGTTTTTCATGGACAGAGAGGCTGCTGCCCAGAGGGGAAGGATCTTGCCCAGTGACACCCAGCCAGAACACAGAAGAGCTTGCCTGATTCAGCTTGCCTGATTCAGGCCCAGATTCTCCCTAACTCCACACATTTCCTCCATCTCCTTTTTCTTGAAAATGCTACAGCTCTCACTTTACAGGCCACTTGAGCCTGGAGTTGATTATCATCTGATCGTATAATGTTCTAGGCCTGGAGAAGGCTGTTGAATTAGAGCACATGAGAGCCCTCAACCTCGAGGCCCTCACAGACATTTGTCTTGTGGAGTGTTTTGTTATCTTCCTTTTACAGGATGTGAAACTTGAAGCTCGGAGAGGGTCATTAACTTGCTCAAGGCCACATAGCTGGCCAAGCAGAGCCAAGACAGACAGGTCTCTGTGCTTCTGGCCCAGTGTTCTGTGTTCAGGGGGCTGTTCATCCGATAACTACTTCCTGAAGTGGGAGCTTGGCTGCTTCTAAGGGCTGGGCACACAGGGAGTCAGGGGTCTCAAGCTCAGTACTATTTCTGGGCTGGAAAAGTCTATGCTGTGGGGAGGCTGTCCTGTGCGTTGTTGGGTGTTTAGCAGCATGCTGGATGAAACTAAATCCCAGTAGCCCCTCCCCAACCCCAGGTGTGACAATAAAAAGTTGTCCAGGCATTGCTCAGGGTCCCCCAGGGCCAAAGTACCCCTGTGGAGCTCCCATGTTGAAGGAGGAAGGGCTCAGAGCACGAGACCCACTTGGGAGGCCTCCTTCTTCCTGGTTGACCAGACTTTTCTCATTTCGGAATGGGTTTGGGTCAAGTGATTCCCATTTGAGTTTGCTCACTGGGGCCAAAGAGTTTAATGGACTCAGTCAGTTTGGGGTGTTCATTCTTCTTGGGTGGGGACCTTGTCAAGGGACCCCAGGATTCTGCTGTGGTAAGTTGTGCGAGGCCTTCGGGAGACCACAGAAAAATCTCTTTAGCTGTCAGCTTGGAGCTCAGATGCCTCTGTGGTCCTTTGGCTACCAGGAGCTTGATGGCCAGCACCTTTAAGAGGCTTAATGACAGCAGCCCCTGAGTGTCAGGGCTGTTCCACCTAGACACTCACATGCAGCCACAGCCCCGAAAAGCCTTTCCTGAGCTCTCTGGGGGAAGGGGACGGTGGGTTTTGCCAACTAAAGCTTTTAGGATCAGTGCAGGGCCAGCAGATAGAAGACAGGGCCCGTGAACCCAGATAAGAAAGGGGAGGAGGTGACAGAAAAGATAGCAGGGTTATCTGAGGAGTTAATGAATACACCTCAGCCTTTCAGAGGAGCAGTTCTAACAATGAGGTCAAGGCCAGGGGTCCACTGGGGAGCAGAGGGGGAGACCTTGGGCTGGCCTCTGAAAATCTGGGGGACAGGCTGTCACGGGAATCAGCTTTCTCCAGCAAGATAGTTAAGTGCTGGGGCGTGGAAACTACCAGGCCAGGCCAAAGACTCTGGCTCTGGCTGGAAGTGAAAAGAACAAGGTAAGAAAGGAGAATCTTCTCAATCAAAAAAAAGAAAGAAAGCAACAATAAAGAAAAAGGAAATAATAGTATCTACCTCAAAACAAAACCAAAAACAAACAAGCAGAAAAAAGAAAAAGAGGGAAGGATCCTGAGGCAGAGAAGCATTTTAGAGAATGGGGCACGGGGTGTGGTCCCTCCAGGGGGCCTCGTCCCTGCCTTCTACAGGGGGAGAGACACACAGGTGAAGACCAATGCTATGAGGTTATGTCCAAGCCTGGGGAGGGTGGGAGAAGGAGAAAGGTAACCCCGAAGCAGCCCCGCCCACCAGCCTGTATTATTATAGGGGCCTCCTGTGTGCTGGGACCCTTTTTTTCTTTTTCTTTCAGTTAAATATTCAGCTATATTTTCTTTTTCCTTTCTTTTTTTTTTTTTAAATAAATTTTTATTTATTTTTAGTTTTGGCTGTGTTGGGTCTTCATTTCTATGCAAGGGCTTTCTCTAGTTGTGGTGAGTGGGGGCCACTCTTCATTGCGGTGCGCGGGCCTCTTACTGTCGCGGCCTCTCTTGTTGTGGAGCACAGGCTCCAGATGCGCAGGCTCAGTGGTTGTGGCTCACGGGCCCAGTTGCTCCGCGGCATGTGGGATCCTCCCAGACCAGGGCTCAAACCCGTGTCCCCTGCACTGGCAGGCAGATTCTCAACCACTGCGCCACCAGGGGCCCTTCAGCTATATTTTCTTCAGGTTGTTTGTGGCTACATTTTTCACCTTTAACTATTTTATAACATTTACTTCCTTCCCCCCCAGCTTTATTGAGATTTAGTTGATTTATATCATTATGTAAGTTTAAGGTGTACAGTGATATTTGGGATTAACATATACACAGACTACTATATATAAAATAGATAATCAACCAAGACCTACAGTATAGCACAGGGAGCTCTACTCAGTATTCCGTAATAACCTATATGGGAAAAGAATCTGAAAAAGAATGGGGGGGTTTGAATGATGTCTTTCCATCCTCCCCACCGACTGTGCTGGGCAGGACAGCAAAGGCTCGACTGCCCGCCTTCAAATCCTGACCCTGCAAATCGGAGCCACACCTGCCTGTGCCTCAGTTTCCTCCTCTGTCAAGGTGGCCCGGCCTCACGCCCCCGTGTCAGCTCAGGACGGGGCTGATGGAGAGCTGCTCACTCAGTGCATGGAAATCTCTTCTTCCTCCGGGAGGCTCACTGGGCTGGACTCACCCCACAGTGTGGGCTGCACCACACTGGCACATGCCTTCACCTACTTATAGGGCAGTCTCAAGGCATTGGTGTGCTCAGTCGTACGGGGCCCTAGCCCCCAACACCCTGGAGGAAATAAGCCCGGGGAGCCTCCAGAGCTCAGCCAGCGAGTGCCTGATATCATCTGAGGGCCTTGCTGTTCTTCCCTGAAGTGGTCTAGTCCAGCGGACCCGGCAGGTACAAGGCCACCTGGGAGGATGGGGTGATGGGAGTCTTGTGGCCAGGCAAGGACAAGGATTCATCTCTCCTCGAGACTCGTCTCCCAGAGCTGTCGAGAGGAGTGATTAAAACCTGTCCAGGGCTTCCCTGGTGGCGCAGTGGTTGAGAGTCCGCCTGCTGATGCAGGGGACACAGGTTCGTGCCCTGGTCCAGGAAGATCCCACGTGCTGCGGAGCGGCTGGTACCGTGAGCCATGACCGCTGAGCCTGCGTGTCCGGAGCCTGTGCTCCGCAATGGGAGAGGCCACAACAGTGAGAGGCCCATGTACCGCAAAAAAAAAAAAAAAAAACAAAAACCTGTCCAGAGCCTAGAACTGTGCCTGATGAATGGTTGACCTTCTTTTTTTTAAAAAAAATTTCTTGTTTATTTATTTTTGGCCATGCCACGCGGCATGCGGGACCTCAGTTCCCTGACCAGGGATCGAACCCGCGCCCCCTGCAGTAGAAGCACGGAGCCCTAACCACTGGACCACCAGGGAAGTACCCCAAGGTTAAACTTCAGTAAATGTCAGCTGCCTGAAGTCACCGGGTTTGTCACTGCCAAGGTCCCAGCCCTAGGAAACCTCACACTGAGAGCTGGAATCTGTGTTCTTTGGGCTCCAAAGCCCATTTTTCCAGGCACAGAAGGGAGCTAACAGGCCAAGATAACAGGTGCCAAGGCTCAGAGGAATCACATGAGAGAATGACATGGGACCATCCTGATGGAGTTAGAATACTGAAGAATATCAGGACCTCAAGCAACCTTAATGCTCACATTTTTGCTGGTGATAAAACAGAGGCTCGCAGAGGGGAGGTGATCTGTCTAGCTCCTGGGGCACGTGAGTGGTAGAGCTGAGAGACAAAATCAAGGGAGAGGGGAAGCTAGTCCCCAAAATATTACTTTTGGAATCTGCAATCTTGATTAATGTTTAATATTTGGTAAGAACCAGCACTAAAAAAAAGACACTTTGCACAATCATCCAAAGAAGGAAACGAGTGAGTTAGGTCTCGTTATCCCCATTTTGCAGGAATGGAAACTGAGGCACACAGAGATCAAATGGCCTGCTCAGGGTTTCACGTTCATTAGAAGGCTTATTTGGGATTCCTGGATTCTCTCTACTCTGTTTATACTGCCGTTAGCATTTTCGTCCTAACATTGCTGAAAGTCACCTCAGAGCTAAAGGAAATTGCAACAATAATATTGATAATACTCAGACCATATTTCAGGGCTATTGACATCTGAGGACTAAAGAAAAAATCATTTTTTTAAAACTTAATATGTATTTCTAACTTGCTCGGTTCACTGTGCTCTTAGTGAAAGTCACACCGTGACATTAAAAAAAATTCTGATGGCTCTGATTTCTCATTATATGATGTTCACGTTGTTCTTAGATAACCAAAGTGATACCTAATAACAAGGAAGCACCTGACCATGGAAAGGCAGCTTTGCCTTCTGAGAGCAAATGTCCTGGTAATTACCTGACAGCTCCACCTGGGTCAGGCCCTCCCCTGTGGGACTGACCTGCTGGTACCCTGTCTCACGTGACTCAGCTCCCACATCCCACAAATTTCCTGGCATGTGCTCACCGCCACACCTGGGCTGTCTTTCCCTGGCATTTACTTAGCACCCCTTTCTGGCACCTTCTAATGTGGTTCCCTCCTGAGGGTTGCTCCTCAGCCTTCCTTTTCTCTTAGTCGTCACTTCAGGCTTGCTTCTTAGGTGAAGACTTCTTTGAGTGCAATTTCTTGAATTCTAGTTGTATTAGTTAGGATGGGCTGGGTTACGCTGCAGTAACAAACAAGCTCAGAACCTCAAGGGCTTAACTCGGCCAAGGTGATATCTCATTCACTCTATGTGTCTCCTGTGGGAGGTATGCAGGGGCTCTGCCCATCACGGCAAAACAGGGACCAGGCTGCCGGAGGCTCCAAGTTCCTGCTTCAGTTCTTCCGACTCTAGTTCCTTTGCTCGTTCCTTATGTAACCATTGCTACGGCAAGCAGGACACCAACAGCACCAGTCACAAGACTACTGCAACCATCAGAGTGCCTGCTATTGGCATCGTTCAAGCTTTATTGAACAGCCTCATCTTTCCTGCCAAGGTGCCAAACCAGTTGAGTGAAAGGACAAAAATAAGGCCTATGGGGACATATAGCACCTTTGTTCCTGATAAAGCTGATCTTGGTACATGGGGCTTATTTCTGTGGGACAGTGGGCTTCCAGAAACCTGCGCCTGAGTTAGACAGCTCACACCACTCAGAATTGTGAGACTGGGGCCAGGTCTCCCCACGGCCTGACACCCAGCCCACGGACAACTTCTGGGCTGCCAATGCCCAAAACAAGAGCCGTTATGTTGATAGAAATGAGCCATTTCATAGAGTCCAGATGGAAACGCTGCAAAGTAGATACTCTTTTTCACTTTTTACATATGAGGAAACCAAGGCACAGAGAGGTTGAGGAACTCTCCCAAAGTCACACAGGCGCTGTCTCCTAATATCTCTCATGTTATGCCAGAGTGAGTCTCACACCACCCTGGGCTTCTGGCTGTGTCCTCGCTGGGGAGGGAACCATCTTGGTGAGAGTACCTTTCTCTGACTTCTCCACCCAGGGGCACTCCATTTGTTCTCCCACACTAGGCTCAGACTTCATTCAGAAGCTGTCCTGGCAGGGCCTGGCCGTGAGGGAGGCCGCGTGCTCCGCCCATGCACTGAGTGTGAATACCCAGCAAAGGACAGCAGCAGAAAGTCCCCAGCCTCTAAAGGAGCTCTCAAGCTGTCCACGTTGTTGGTGGATGTTTATGGATCATTCCTAACGGCTCTGGAAGGGATCTGAAGGTGCAGTCACCACGCAGCCGGGCCTGTAATGATTCTGCACCCAGTTCCAGCGTGTGTGGGGTTTTCTCCACACCAAGCAATTCTCCAACCCCAGCTGGTTGTCCTACAATTCAATTCTGACACTATGTACCTGGGGCCAGCATCAGCTACCACAGGTTAAGGGCTCAGTCCTACAAGACTGCCCCACCCCGTCTTCAGACACCAATCTCAAGTCCAGGATGTCACCTGTGCTTCTGACCCACAGGCTACAGATTGGAGGTTCCCATGATCTCCTTCCTTGGGTTCAACTCATTTGCTGGTGCTGCTCACAGAGCGCAGAGAAACCTTCTGTTTGCTAGATTACTGGTTGATTAAAAAAGCTTCACTCAGGAACAGCCAGATGGAAGACACACGCAGGGCAAGGTATGGGGAAACGGAGTGGAGCTTCCGCGTCCCCTCCAAGCTCATCTCTCTCCCCAGTCTCCATGTGTTCACCGAGCCGGAGGCTCTCTGAACCCCATCCTTTTGGCTTTTTGGGAGGCTTTATTACATAGGCATGATTGACTAACTCACTGACCATTGGTGATTGAACTCAATCTCCAATCCCTCTTCACCTCCTGGAGGTTAGAGTTTGGTTTCCCATGGCAACCAACCCCCATCCTTAGGGGACCTAGGGGCTTTCCAAAATCACCTCATTAACATAACAACAACCACCTTTCTGGTGTTCATCACTTAGGAAAATCCAAGGGTTTTAGGATCTCTATTCCAGAACTGGGATGAAGACCATATATATATATTTCTTCCTATTGATCATGATATCACAGCCTCATTCATTACCCATTATCCACAGCCATAGACAAGTGTTTTTCGAGGGTGGGTCTCCTCCCCATCCCTGGGATATTGCAGACACCCAGTAAAGGTTTTCTTTTCCTTGTTGAACTAATGCCCACCCCACGGGCCTGTGGAGAGGATCAAGTGAGCTCCTGGGATGAAAATCAACATGTAATCAGTTTCTCCCATTTCTGAATTATAGTGTGCAAGTGTGAGATGCCAGAAGTAGCCCTGACCTTTGTCTTCATTTTATGAATGAATCTCAGATGACCCCACCAGTCAAGGCAGAGCTTGCACGTAACCACAAAGGTTCATTTATTTATGCTTGAAATCGAATTGGTATGTCTTTTTCCTGCAGACTGATAGGGAGGTGTAAATGTCCCTTCCACATTGTCCCTGTCCGAGCCTGGAGCCTGCTTGTGTGTTTCCCTCTCATCTGTCTCAGAGCAGAGCTGGGTCCCTGCCTAGAGGGGCAAACTGACCTGGACCGGCCCAGAACCCCCAGCAGCTGTGCTTCAGCTGGTGCTAGGGCAGAGAGGTGGACCCCATGTGGACCGGGAGGTTGGCATTCTTCCGAAGGTCTGAGATGGATTGGGGAATATATGGCATTAGGGCAGCCCGGGCTGAAGTGTGAGGGACCTGCCTTCCAGGACTGTGCTGGGCAGGTCTCCCAACCTGCCATCTCCCCATCTGTACCTTGGGGATAACGATTCCCAGCTGGGTCCTTCAAGGACCGATTTTGAGGGTCACACTAGGCAGTGAATACATTTTGAAACTCTAAAGAACAGGTAAAGCTGATGTTTATGGCTATCCTGCCTGGTTTGTGGCACACTCTTGTGCTCCTTATGACAAGGTTGCCCTGATGCTTTGCCCCACCCCCACCCCAATGAATGGACCCTGTTGGTTCCCATATGAACCAATGAAATCCCCTCTGGGGCTTTAAGTTTGAATTGGGGCTTTGCCAACCCGAGTCTAGACTAATGTGATGACAGGCCATTCTTTGATGTGAAATGATGGTATCTTAGGTGAATTCCCTGGACTCTCAGGAATTCCCAGTGGCCTTTGCATCTGACCCTTTACTTCCCCAGAAGCCAGTGTTGGGGAGTTTGCCGTGTTGCTTGCTCAAGGCTGTGAGCTCTTTAAACTCAGGTGGGAAGAGCTCCAGAAGATCCGGGGACTGTTTTTCTTGCAGAGGCATCTGGCACTCCTCACACTTCGAGGAGGGGTTTAATCTCTGCCTAAGTCCCACGTGGCCCATCTGGTGTGATGCGGTGAGGTTTGGAGGAACAAGGAGAGCCTCGGAAGGCAGCTTTGCCACTTACCATGACCTTGCACAAGACAGTGAGCCTCTCTGAGCCTTAGTTTCTTCATCTGTAGAACGTGCTGCATATAAGAGCAGAGCAGCTCCACTCCCAACATCACAGTGCAGCCATGAGGATTCAATGAGAAAATGCTTGTTCTAATTTCATACTTTTACATGTACCTGTCCAGTTTTCCCAGCACCACTTATTGAAGAGGCTGTCTTTTCTCCACTGTATATTCTTGCCTCCTTTATCAAAGATAAGGTGACCATATGTGTATGGGTT
>NC_041224.1:172407793-172466013 GCF_002837175.3 Physeter macrocephalus
AGCACAGGGAGATCAGCTCGGTGGTTTGTGACCACCTAGAGGGGTGGGATAGGGAGGGTGGGAGGGAGGGAGACGCAAGAGGGAAGAGATATGGGAACATATGTATATGTATAACTGATTCACTTTGTTGAAAAGAGCAGAAACTAACACACCATTGTAAAGCAGTTATACTCCAATAAAGATGTTAAAAAAAAAAAAAAGAAAATGCTTGAACGGCCCCTCCCAGGGAGCCCGGCTTAGAGAATGATCTCATAAAGGCAGCAAACATCGTCCCTTACACAAGCGCCCTCCTCTGCTGTCCTTTAAAATCCGTTTTAACACTCTGATGTGACCCTCACAGCAACTCAACATAGGTTTTGTAACCATGATGAGGATATTGAGGATCAGAGAGGTTTGGCAACTTCACTAAAGTCACACAGCTGGGAAGTGGCAGATTCTGAACTTGATCCAGGTCTTCAGACCCTCAGGTCTGGCATCATTCTAAGTGCTGGAAGATGTTTGTATCATTAATGGAATTTGTAGAAGTTGGAAGTCTCTAGGCAGAGAAAACTCAAGAGGATAGAGACTTATTTGGGAAACAGTCCAATTGTATACATCATGTTATGTGAAATTGCACAGATGTGGCCATTTTGACTTAAACGGTGTAAATTTGACATGACTCAAGTCTGTTCTTTCGGTATACATTCATCCCAGTGAGAGGCTAGATGGTGATTACTGGATTTGTGTAGGATGGGGCCGTCCTTCCACGGGACAAGTGTATTTCCGCGAGAGTTCAGGGAGCTGGCTCCTTCAGGCTGGGCTCCAGCCAGGCCTCCTGACGGCAGCAGCCCACCAGCAGGGGCTTGGAAGACCACAAGGAGTCACGTGGCCCTTAGTGAAAAGGTCTGTTCCCGGGACAGCCTCTGACTGTGCCCCAGGGAGCTGTGGTTTTCCTCCAAAGACCACAGGGAGGGCCCTGGGGTAGGAACAAGGCAAGTGGAAGTCTGACCCCTGACACAGCTTAGCTAAGGGAGGGCAGGTGGGGCCCGGGGGGCTGCTCTACTTTCTCTCCTATGGCCAAGGAATCACTGTCGGGACTTTCCAGAGCCCCCTGGGGCACCTTGGCTGTGTGATTAGGGAAGACAAGAGGGCGTAGGGTAAGTGGTCCTGGGGGCCTGACATCCTGGGTGAGTCTGAGCAAGTGATACAGACCAAGACCTTCGCTTCACTGGGGAGATGAGACCTGCTTCGAGGAGTGGTTTGTTTGAGGGTCTTGGAGCAGAGATGGAGTGACAAAGACAGAAGTATATGTTCCCAGTCCAGCCCCCTGGGAAAGGGTCCCTGGAGAAATCAGCCAGAGCCTTTTGCAGGAAAGTCCTGTGAGTGGTCAGGGCTCCAGCCTGGCTCAGGTGACAGTGTGGGACAAGGAGAGGACCTGGTCTTCTCTCCCTGCTGCTGGTGGCGCGGCAGCCCTGCAGGGTGAGGGGCTCTCGCCGGGGGTCGCAGTGAGTACCAGCGGGGGGTGGGGCGCCGGCCAGAGGACCTGGTGGACGCTGGGTGGAGGTGGGGACCGCGGGCTGGATTCTGAGCCCGTGCGATTTCCCCCTGGAGGTCCCAGAGGAGACTGGAAAGCCTGGAGGTTTTCCACAGTGACTGGGGAAGGGGCAGTAAGCTGTGGGTTTTAGCTGACATTTCATCCTGGCCTGGCACAGGGCTGGATGGTGCAAATGCTAGTAAACCCTAACGCAGTGGACACTTGAAAGATCGCCGTGGCCTGGATTTCACACGCATCCTGGGGACGTAAAGAGAGACTCAGACGCAAGAGGATGAGGGATTTACACGCCACACACAAGCTTGGGCCGGGTCAGTCATTCTTTATTGCCATGGAGGAAGGGGACCCGGCCTGGAGGGGACAGCTGAACCCAGAGAGGCAGTTATTTTTGGTTGGGATTCACCACCTTTCCCATGAAGAGGGGAGTCTTGGTGCTTTGATCGTAGATGATGAAGAAGAAGGGTCTGTTGTACTCGACTTCCGGGGGAATTGACATGGGGATGGCGTCCATAAACATGGCCCCCGTAGCTTCTGTCCCTTTCTCATCGATGGTCAGCACAGCCTTGTGCAGCGCCTGCAAAGGGGAGAGCACAGAGGTCCCATCTGAATGGAGACAGGCTGCCGGCCCCCAGCCAGGCCAGGGAGCAAGGCCCGAGGAGAGCCTTGCTCAGGGAGGGGCCCCCTCTGGCCTCTCTCATCGCCTGGCCTGTCCTTCCCCATCCCTGTCCTCCCCTCCCTGCAGGAGACACACAGGTATGGCTCTCAAGGCTTTTGTCTGACCCACGAGGGGACCCTCACCTCTTCCTGACCAGCCTCCTCAACCGCCCTGGGAAGGAACCCACCACCTCGGGAGGTGGATTTTCTTGTACTTTGTCTCCTTGGCTCCACACCTGTTTGTAGACCAGATTCTAAACTCCTTGGGGACCGGGGCTTCGATGGGGACCTTCACACGCCTCATGCCCAGCCAGGCACTCAGCTCACAGTCAGTCACTGAACTGGGCACCTGTCGTTGTCTCTCTGGGCACCTGTAATTCTCCTGCGTAAATGGCATCTTTGGTCGAACTCAGACTCAGTGATTCACCAGTAGCTCCTGGTGTCACAGGCGCAGGGCCAAAGGTCCTTTGTAATCCCTGAGCCTAAGCCTCTCTCTGTAAATAGGGGTTTATCGGGACCCAAAGAAGGGAAGTCCCCGGCCAAGGATGAGACAGAGGGTGAGTGACACAGCCTCAGAGGAGGTCCTTGAATAAAATGCACCAAGCATGTGAGGCCACCTGTTCCCTCCATCATCCGACCGCATTGCAGTCTTGGTGGAGCGATGGCATTCCTCAGGGACCTCAGTCTGCAGATGTGCCTGTGTCCCTCCGTCCCTTCCTCAGCCTCACCCCTGAGCGGCAGCCCCCGTGCACATTCTGACCTACAGAGGTCAAGGACACACTCACCTTGGACAGCTTCAGAGGCACTTCCTCAGTGATCCCTGAGAGGTCAGCCCCGTTGCTGAAGACCTTGGTGATGCCCAGTTTACCCAGGAGAGTTTTCAGATCGTAGGTTCCAGAAATGGACAGTTTGGGCAAGTGTAAATTGGCAGAACTGGCACGATGGTTAGAAAATAAAAAAGTTTCACAGAATTGAAATATTTCATTTTCTGGTTGTTCCTCCCACTTGGTGCCCTGTCCGCCTGCCCATGCAAGGATGTGAGGTCAGCCTTGGTTTATTCTACTTTTAGTTCCTCTACACGTGGGGTCAGAAAATGTTAGAATCACAGGGATCCTCTTGTCCTGCAAAGCCTCTCAAATGCCACCTCCTCTGATAAGGCCTCCTGCAGGATCCAGCGTGTCCTCTGCAAGGACTGTGCACACAGCTTCCCTGCAGGGTTTGGTCACCCCTCAGACTGGGACTCCTCTGGACCGTGGAGCGCGGTAGCAGGTCCTGAGTGACATCTGTTCAGTGAATGATGAGTACTTCTCTGTATTTTTGTTTCATATTGTACATGAGAAAACAGCTCATCCGGGCATGGGCATATTTACCAATACAGAGACATGCACTAATTTGGGGTGCATGACGGGGACCTGGTCAAACCACACTCATCTAGTGACAGAGGATCCAGAACCAGCGTCAAACGTGTCCTGGAGTTTCCCGCTCTGGGCCTTTGCTTTTCAGGCCTCTCTGAGCAGGTTTTTCCCCTGTCTTGCCGTGGACTTTCTGTCCTGAAACTCCACACTCAACTGCCACCTTTGCCAGGAAGCCCACCTCTTCCTTCTGGGTTTGCCCATAACGTGGGTTGGCGTTGCTCCTCCTGCATGGGGCACTGGCCACCGGGAAGGGGCAGTGTCCAGGCTGGGGAGGAGGTCCTCAGGGACAGGACTTTCACTCCTCACCCCTGGGCACCGTCCCTCCCATGGAGCCCGGCTGGTACTACCTGCACGGATGCTGGCCTCTGTTGGAGGCACAAGGTCACACACAGTGGTCATGGCCATGGGACGTGGGTCTACCCCCCCCACCTTCAGGCTGGACCTATTATGGCAGCTCCTGGATTGGCCTCTGGTCTGGGAAGTCACCTTGTGTATCTCTTTTCCAGGATCTTGGCGAGAAGCTCCTTGTTGAGCTTGTCCTCCAGATGCTGCAGTTTCCCCTGGTCGGGCAGGATGAAGAGGGCGGTGGCGTTACCCATGTAGTCCATCAGCAGCACCCAGCTGGCGAGCTTGTCGCAGTAGTGGAGGTCAAACATGCCCAGGCGGTTCATCATGGGCACCTTCACAGTGGTCTCCTCATCCACGTGGAAGTCCCTCACTGTGGTGCGCTTCTCCTCAAAGGGCTTCTCCCATTTTCCTGGAGAGAAGGGACAGCAGACATCAGCCAGGGGTGGGAGAATAAAGGAGCCCTGAGCCTCCCGGTGAGATACTTCTCTCTGGGCCTCAGCTTCACCATCTATAAAATGGGGCTAAAACGAGCAATCAGTCTACAGAGAGGTATTCTGGGAGGATAATGCAAGACTGGAGTAGGATCCAAAATTTCAATTTTGTAGAGGCTAAGAAGTGGTAGAGGGAGGATCTGAATCTCGGTCTTTCTGACTCCAGAGGTGTCACTGTTTCCTCTACACTCGAGTTGTCAGACGCGTGTTCCAGGAAATCCTACTTCCTCTGTACACTCTGCCAAAATTTGTTTTCCTGGCTCTCTATTTTGGGAGACATTGCATATCATACACCCCTCCCAGGTAGGGATTTACAATGCACATTAGGACATTTAAGGTTCTGAAAAGTCCTGCAGAGACGACGATACTTTGACTGTTTAATCCAAAGTTCCCTAACCCTATTTGATCGTGGAAAGTTTTAGTGGTCATGTGTGGAAAATTGAATAACACGTGCAGAGATGCATGGCTATATCCCATTCTGCACTGCCAGGGAAGTTAAGAACTGAGTGTTGGAGAATATTTTGGGGGTGTTTGTGTTTCAGGCTGGTTGTGCAGCCTTACCTTTAAAGAATATGTAATTCACCAGAGCAAAAACTGTGTCTTGGTCAAGATCATCTACCAAATCCACAATTTTTCCTTGGCTTCCCTTCTTTACATAATCGTTGATCTTATTCTTGGCCTCTTCAGCATCCCCGAAGTTGACGGAGAAGGCTTTGGAGTGGTACAGTTTCTTGACATCCTCCAGAAACTTATTCACTAGCTTCGCGCTCTCGTTGATGAACAGGCCGTTGCCAGTGGCCAGCTGCAGCTGGTTGTCTGGCTGGTTGAGGGTGTGGAGAAGATGCTGGAAACCTTCGTGGATCTCAGCCTCTGTTCTTGCAGTAAGGTTGAAATATAGGCCCTCCAGGATCTCGGTGTGAGTGTCACCCTTCGTCCCCAGGGAGAGCATCGCAAAGGCTGTAGCGATGCTCACTGGGGAGAAGAAGATGTTGGTGGCATTGGACTCATGGGCCACTTGGCGGTACACAGTGAAGGCGAAGTCGACCAGGTTGGGGGCGATCTTGTGGCAGGCTGCTTCCTGGTGGTGTTCGTGATCATGCTGGGATGCATCTGTCTCCTGGACAGCGTGTCCCTGGAGACCCTCAGCCAAGGAGACGGGGACCAGGCAGCACAGGCCTGCCAGCAGGAGGAGGCCCCACGTGATGGAGGATGCCATTGTCCTGCAAGGGAGAGAAGGGTACCACAGCCGGGTCAGGCCACACGATGAGTCCCTCGGCCGCCGATTGACGCCATGTCAAAGCAACCACAGTTTATCGAGCATCTGTGTGCCAAGCACTTTCCTACATCAGCACCATTGAAAGACTCAGAACAACAGCAAAGACGTTATGACGATTACCATACACCAAGTTCCATTCTAAGCACTTTACTGTCTTATCTCACTGCATTCTGGTAACAGTCCTATGAGGTAGGTCAGGCGACAATCCTGGGCTTACAGATGAGGAGACCAAGCTCCTAGAGGTTAAGTCACCTGTCCAAGGCTCCAGAGCAGTAAAGTAGCAGGACCAGAATCACACCCCCAGGTAGTCTGGGTCTGGAGTCCACGCTCTCGATGGTTCCGCTAACATCTGCAATGACCCCGAGGTGTAAGTGCCACAGCCCCTACTTTGCAAAAGGGGAAACTGAGGCACAGGAAGTAGATGACTGCCTAGGGAGCGGGCCAGATCGGGCTCGGGGATGATTGGATCTGGAACAGCCCTAGGAGGACTTCCGCTGAACCCTGGTTTTTCATGGACAGAGAGGCTGCTGCCCAGAGGGGAAGGATCTTGCCCAGTGACACCCAGCCAGAACACAGAAGAGCTGTGAGGGAACCCAGCTGGGAGGCCGTACCCCCTGAACACTCACAGTGCACCACAGCCCCTAGTCGATTTTCCTGAGCTAGAGGGCTGCCCTCAGGGTGAGTCCACGGCCTCAGACGCAGGAATGGGCTGCAGTCAGCTTACCTGCTCATCCTGCTTGCCACCTGTGTCCCAGCTCTGCGCTCAGCATGGACGTGGGTGTTAGAGGTCTGGTTCCTCCACTCAAGTGGGGTTTGTTTGGCTGGGCAGGGGTGGGGTGAGGTGGGTAAGGTTTGAAAAAGCCTCCCTTTTCCGTTCAGACAGACCTGGGCTCTAATCCGGGTCTCTGTCACTAGCAGCTGTGTGACTTTGGCCGAGTCATTTAGCCTCTCTGGCCCTCATTTGGTCACATGTAGAAAGTAAGATTGTTGGGAGAACTTAGTGAAATAAGTCTAGACACCGAGCCTTACACTGAAGGCATCTGAGAGAGATTACATTGAGGGGAGGCTGGTAGGGGTGCAAACTAGAAGGCTTCCGAGGATGGCAGGGAGGGAGATGAGTTCCATGGCTGGGGGGAGACAATAGGGAATGGCAAAGCTTGTGGCCGACCCGGCAAGGTCAGGCTCTCTCCAGTGATAGTCAAAGTCACTGTCACCCGCAGCAGCACAGGGCCAGTTCTGCCCCACAGAGCTCCCTCTGCTCCATATAGATCCCAGCCTTGGGCCGCTAGGCTGAGACCTCCTAAGTACAACCTGCTCTCTTCCCAGGTGGAGAAACTGAGGTCCAAGCAGAGGAGAAGGGTGTGTCTGCTGCTAGCTCTCAGTCATGTAACTAAAACCGTCATTTTAATAAAATACAAAGACAAAGGAGCCCTTGAACTTGGCATATGAGAACCTGAGGGGAAAAAGTTGGAAATAAGGAGTGCTGGCTTTCATCGACCCCTTGGACTTTTAAAAGTTTCCTTCCAATGAAACAACAGGAAGAAGCACAAAGCTGGCTTCTGTCCACCACCTTTCTTTCTGGCCTTCAAACCTCTAACTTATCCAAATAGAGCAGACCATGCATTATGTAATACTTGTTTGTATTTTTCTTAAACTAGCCAGTGGTTTTAGAGCTTATGATCGTGCTAAGATTAGTTCTGTTTATTTCCATTGCCCTTGGATTTCTCTCTACTCCTCCACTGGATTTTGCTGTGGTCCTTCATGGTTTATGGAAACTCCCCATCTTTGCAGGGCGCAGAGATCACGAGGGATTTGGGCTTCTGCAGGGTGGGGACACTAAATATGCTGAGTGGTCTCAGGGCCAGAGGCCGTGGCTTCTAGTCCTGACAGGGCCACTTCTGTCCGCTTGGCCTTGGGCAAGCATCTTCTTGTCCTGGGGCCCCATTCTCACCAGCTGTATAAATCGAGGCGGGGGGGGGGATCTAAATGAGATCCCTGTGTACCAGCGATGGATTTTTAATTAGAGGGGTATCTGGCTTTGGTGGAACAACATGGACTGAGACTTCCCATGGGGGATGGGATGCGGTGCCCTCCCGCCGAGAGGGTTGCTGGCCTTGAGAAGGTAACAGGCTGGTGTGGAGCTACCGCTGGGGTGAGCACATCCCTGGCTCCCACCCAGTCCATCTGCCAGGGGGTTACATCACCTACTCTGGCTTCCTCCTTTTACAGTAAACAGCCTGAGACCAGGAAAGGGTCAGGGCCTTGCCAAGGCCACACAGTGAGTCAGGGACAAAGCTGGCTTGAGCAAAGCCTTTGTTTTCCCACCAGTCGAACTACAGATGGGACAGTATGTCACCAGGTCTCAGACCCTGTAAATGTCAGTTAGGTCCTGAGGACTCTGACATTAGCCTTGAGCCCCTGTTGCCTTCATTTTGCCTCTCAGTCTGTTCCTTACAACTTCGGGGGCCTAAGACTTCTCTCTCCTCACCCTTCTATCAAAAGCAGCACCCCACACCCCCCAGGTTCTAGTGCGGGAACCAAATGGAGATGAGAAAGTAAAAGGTGACGTGCCCAGAGGTGTGGGGACCAAACTTTAAACCAATAGAATGAAGATGTCACAGTGACACTTCTGGGGTCTGGGGCAGGTCAGGGAGAGTAAAGTGAGCTGTCCCTTTGCCTAATCTCATGCCATTTCCCCCAGGACATAACACGAGTGACCAAGAACAACCTAGTGGGGTCCAGGGAAGCGACTGTGGCCTAAGGTCACAGCCTGCTGACACCTGGCACTGCATAAGCCCAGGTGTGACCCAGCCCCGCCACTTACGGGCAAGTGGCCCTGGGCAAGTGACTTCACTTCTTTGAGCCTTGGCTTCCTGTAAAGTGGAGAAAAGAATCTCTTGAAGGGCAGACGTGAGGAACGAACAAGGTGATGGGTGGGCGGGCACCGAGCAGGTGTGGAAGGCCTCCCCGTACCTGCACACAGGTAGGATTCAGGCTTGAGAACTGGCAGATTTCTTCCTGGACGGTTGCCACGCTACCCAGGACCAGAGAGGGGAATGCTGATGAGCAAAGAATGGCCTCTGAGTTTGGAGTATGTCCAATTCAATTCTCCACGTCTTTATTTAATGCCTATCAGCTGCCAAACCCTATTCCAAGCAAATGTTATCATCAGCATCCTCCTCCTCCTCACACTGAGTGAACAGCAGGTGTTTCTTATTATTTCTTCATTTTATTTCTTCATTTTATAGATGGAGAAATTGAGGACTACAGAAGTTAAGTAAATTACTGAAAATCACAGAGCTGGTTGCTTACAGAGCTGATTTTTTTCTTTTTTTTTCTGGCCGCACCGCGTGGCCTGCAGGATCTTAGTTCCCTGACCAGGGATCAAACCCGCGCCCCCTGCAGTGGAAGCACGGAGTCTTAACCACTGGACCAGAAGGGAAGTCCCTACAGAACTGAATTTAATCCTAGGTATTTTGATTTCTGAGTCTGGCATTTAACCCTTCTCTGTGTATAAAGCTGAAGGCAGAGGCCTTGGAACAGAAAACTCAGAGGTGGCCTGGCTAAATGAAGAGGGGCAACATCACTCTGTGGCTAAGATCAGAGGCTACGAGGCCAGAATGCCCAAGTTCAATTCACTATCAGCTGTGTGACCTTGGACAAGTTACTCAGCCTCTCTGAACCTCAGTTTCCCAGAGATGATAAGGGTGTACTTACCCCATGGAGCTATTATGTAAATGAAATAGGTGCAAAGTGCCAAGAAATGGCCGGCATGCGGTCAGCTCTCAGGAGGCGTCAGTCGTTACTGGTACTGTGAATCTTTCAGAGCCCTCTCAGGGAGTCTGATTGCCTTGGCCTTGGTCACCTCTGTAGGGCCCATCTCCAAAAACCAATGATGGAAAAATCATATCCTTCCTAAACTCCAGAGATCAAGGCCAGCGGGAGTGGGGTGGGGTCAGGAGGGAAAAGGTTATCTATCCTTTGCCCAAAAGGACAGAGAGGTTGAGCAACTTTCTAGGGTCACCCAGCATGAGAGGGGGCTCAAGGCCAGCCCAGACTTCCCATTCCCCAGCTGGTGCCTGAAGCCAGAGGGAACCATGTTGGCAGTGGACCTGGGGTCTGGAGCGGGAATTCTGGAGCGAGGCGGCCTGAGCTTGAGCTTACACGGTGTGTGATTGGGAACAAGTGATGAGCCTCCCTGTCCCGGATGTCCTCGTCTGTAAAAGGGGAGCGCCATGGTAAGCACCTCAGAAGATTGCCATGAGGCTTCAATAGAAGCTGCCTGGCCAGAGCGAGGGCTCAGGAATACAGCTCAAAGCCCCCCGATGACGGTGCCTGTCCCCACCTTCCCACCTTCTGCTGCGTACGAGGACACCCAGAGGTCCACAGGGCACAGGGGGGCCCAATTGGGTACCTCCAGGCTGAGACCTGGTGCGGTCCTGTTCTGGGCATTTCGGGAGAGGATGGAGGCCTGAGGAGCCCCTGAAACTCTGGGCTTCTGGTCTGGCTTGGCCTCCCTACCAGGTCCCTGCGTGAGCCTGGGCTTCTCACTGTCCCCCTCTGAGCCTTATCTTTCTCATCTGTAGAAGCAGAAAAAGATACACACCCGAGCAGTAGGGGAGGTGCTGAGACCTACAGAAGACAACCTACGGGAAAGACACAGAAGCTGTGCCAGCAGAAACGTACTCCTTCCTCGGTCCCGGGACGCCAGAGCCAGCCCCCCATTTCCACTTCTGCCCACAGAGGGCCAGTTTAATCACCGGGAGGTATTGGGGAGGCCCTGGACAGGCTTGGGGAGCAGGAAAGGACCCCCAGGGCTGCTGTTACCATGACAACAGGAGGCCAAGCCCCAGCCCTCTCCATCCTCCCTGCACAGCCCCAGGGCCTTCCCCAGGTAGCGCAGGGACCCGGAGGCCTCTCTGGAGGCTCTTGCCAGTGGAAGGCATACTTACGATTCACTGTCCCAGGTCGGGGCTGGTGACCACGGCTGGGGAGACAGAGCCCTGTCCTTGCCTGTATTTAAGCAGTGGATCCAGAGGGACGATGTGGGAGGCTGCTGGTGAATATTAACCAAGGTCACCCCAGTTATCAGAGGAGTAAACAGGGACTAAGTTCACTGACTGGACACTGAGCCTCCTGCCCACGCTGCCCGTATGTACTCCTTCGGGGCGGCATGCAGCCCTCTGTTCCGTAGACCAAAGGGAGTCTTTGTGCCCGGCTCGTAAACCACAGCATCTGTCTCCAAGCTGGGGTGGCATGTGACTCACACTCTTTGGGACGGCATGAATTTGCTGGCCGGTGCTCCCACCGGGGAGTTCTCAGTGGCTGCCCCACTGGTAGCAAGAGCTACCGTTTATAGAGCCACCTTGAAATGCCCACTGCTGAAGATGCAGGGGGTGAAGTAGGTTATGAGTCCAATTGGCAGATGGGGAAACTGAGGCCCAGGGTGAAAGGCTGCTCATCCACCCAAAGTCACCAAGCCGGATACAAAACCTCTCTCGACTTCCCTGGAAAGAAAATGGGGCTTGACCGCTGTTGATACAGCCGCTTAAGGCTGGTACGGGTGGCCGTGGGCAGAGGCTGGGAGTCAGAGAGTAAATCTATGAAGAGCTGTGCAGCCTCAGGCAAGCTGCTTCATCTCTCTGAACCACGAGGTATTTGTGTTTGCATCGTAGGGCTCTGGAGGCCCCACTTCCTAGCACGGTTGTCAGGGAGAACACAAGATCACTTATGTGAAGCGCCGGGCACACACGAGGCTCTTGATTTTGGTCTGCACAGCCCTCTGTTCAGACCTTCTCTCCAGGCTTCTCTGGGCGGGAAGAGGCTCAGTTCCTGGCCAGCCTCAGGCCCTTGTCTGTTTCCACTGGATGCGGCTCCCAGCAGACTAATGCGATCCACAGGCTGTTTGAATTTTCCTTGGGACTGTTGCTCCGTGCAGGAGCTACTGCAGGCTTTTGGGGGCACTGGTGGTGCTTGTGGGGGGGCGGGGGTGCAGGGTTGAGGCCAGTGGGGCCCTACTTGACCCTGATCCATTTAAAAACCCAAGGGAGTTGGCATCACACTGTGTGCACCGTCCCACGCCCCCTTGGCACACAGTGGATATTTTTGAGTTGAGTGGATATTTGTTGAGTCAGTGGACAAGCACGTCTTTGTCCTTCTCTCATTCCCCCGGTCCCAGCTGTGGGACTCCGCCATGTGAATAGCCTGTAGGCTCCTCTAGCTCACAGGGTCAGACCAGGGAACCCAGGGCCCCCATTCATTGGCTGTGTGATCTCAGGCAAGCTGTTTAACCTCCCCGTGCCTCAGTTTCCCCATCTGTAAAATGGGCATGGTGACAGTTCCTACTTCGCTGGGCTGCTGCGAGGATTAAATGCAGCAGTTTCAGGGAGGCTCAGGGCCCAGAGTTGGGGGCGCACGGTGAGCCCCCTATGATGTTGGCATCCCCGTGGCAGTGGGTCTCGCGGGTGTCATTCTGGGTGGGCGGGGGGGGGGCGGGAGTAATCCAGGAGCTTCCCCCCCAGGACTCCCTCATTGAGTACTGTCAGTACCCCCTGTGAGGGGAGTATGTACCACCCCTCATATAGAAGCAGAAATTAGCTCAGGAAGGGGTCGACTCCCCGCTCCCATACCTCCCGACTCCCCGGTTCCACGGTGTGGCTTCAGAACCCTGACTCTTTCCCCTGAGCTGGCTGAAGGGCCATCTCCCCCAGGGCTCTACATCTGCCCACAGCTTGGAGACCTAGGGTGTGGTGAGGTGAGGCCTGCCCTCTGTACCTTCTGGGCATTTCTTCCCCGCTCCGTGCCTCAGTTTCCCCATCTGTGCAATGGCCTCCTTCCACGCCCGGCTGCCCCTCCCAGCTCTCGCACTGAATGGGCGAAGGCAAGCACCCAGGCTGTCGCCAGCTGCGACACTTTCAGCCCGGTGGCTTGAGGCTGGTGGGAAGGTGCCGCCCCCTCTCCAACCCCCCTACCTTCAATTCCCAGCTCCTGCAGCGGAAGGAACTCCTCCCCCTGGGGCTCCTGGCTGCAGCGTGGAGGCTGTGTGTCCCTGAGTGCAGCGCCGGGGCTCTGCCAGCACAGGAGGAAGGAAGCTCTGGGTGGTTCAGGCTGCAGGTCTGGGAGGGGCGGGGACCTGGGGCAGGAAGCTGCCTTGCACAAAGCTGCCAGGAGCCGGGCAGATGACAGACTGCCCTTCACGGCCCAGGCAGTCCTGTGTGTCACCTGCTGTCCCTGCTGTGTCTGGCTGTGTGACCCAGGATCACCCAGTTTCTTTGAGCCGCTGTAGGTGGGCTGGTAGCACCTGCCAGAAAAGATTAACGGAGATGACAGATGTCATCCTTTGGCCCAGAGCCTGGCATCAGGGTCCTGGCAGGTTTCCAGGGCCACCTGTAGAGGCACGAGGCCTGAGCCACCTCTGAAATGCACAAGAAGAGCCCCGCAGAGATTGAGATGGGACCGTATGTATGGGGGAGGTGTGCGTGACAGGCCCGGGCTGTGGGACGAAGAGGTGCAGGATGTCGGGGGGACTGGGCACTTGGAGGTGGAGGGAAGAAAGAGCTTGGGGGGGAGAGTGGGAGAAAGTGGGGCTCGGGGTTGGGACCTATCCCTTCCGAGTCAAGGGCTCCACACTCAGCCCTTCTTTGTCTCCCCATGCTCACACTCCCCTCCCCCCTAGTATTTCATGCTGCGGAGAGCTCCTCTAGACAGGCATCCTAGGAAGAAGGGGTGGGATATCTGGAAAAATGGGCAAAGGACAGAATGCCCGGGCTGGGGGGCACCCAGTGGCCATTCTCCAGGACCCGAACCACAAGCCAAGGTGGAGGAAGTCCTGTCCACTTGGTTACTTCTGGAATTGTCGATTGTAACATCTGGACTGATCCCTGGGAACTGAATATAGCCTAGGAAGATGCTGTGGGCTGGCTGTGAATAAGAGGTGTCTGCGGAGACCCTATCCCCCCATTGGCCTGCCGAGAGATGAGAGAGGGATGGAGAGAAGCACGAGAGCTGAGGTGTGGGGTCTGCAGCAAGCAGGGAATGAAAGGGAGGGGTGTGCGAGGGGCCCGGGGCAAAGCAGATCAAGGACCAGAGGCCTTGACTGGTCCAGAGAGAGATGGTGAACTTCAGGGATGTTACACCTGTTGGTAGAGTTCCCCAGAAAGTGCGGAAACCAGCCTGTACTGACGGCCCCAAGCACACACACTGACATGTCACATGTACATCCACACTCAGATCTCCCCATACTCACTACGGGAGCCCCCCTCCAGGCACCAGCTCCCTTCTTCAGGGGGCAGTGTGGCTCAGTGGTTCAGGCATGGGCTCAGGGGCTGAGCATCTGGGCTCGAGCCTTCACTCCACCATTCTCTCTGGGAGATCTTAGCCATTTAACCTCTCTCTGCCTCCGTTTCCTCGTCTGTGAGATGGCCGATAAGAATGGTCACTTCTACCAGGATTGTGACGAGCCAGTGAGATGATAATACATAAGACTGAGGGTGGCCTCAGGCACAGATGGGCCCTAAGTCAATGCCAGCTACTTCTGATCTTCGATGTCCTGAGCCTGGGAAACCTTTCAGATGGGTCCCAGGGGCTGAACAGGAGAAAGACTTGGACAGCCGCACATTTGTCCGGGGACACCTGTTCAGGTTCAAGCTTCTGCTTATCCCCAAAGGCTACCAGTCCCCTCTCCTGGGGGCTGGGCTCATTTTGCTTCCTGAGGGCACAGAGCCAGGTGTGGTCAGTGTCTTTCTGAGCACCTGTGACGTGCAGCAGGCAGAGTTGGGTGAGGGGTGGTTGGAGCTGGGGGCGGGTACTTAGATTCAGGGGAGGACCTCGTTTCAGCTCTCCGAGCCTCAGTTTCCTCCTCTGTAAAATGGGCACACTAAGAGTCTCTGTTTTCCTATAGCTGTTGTGAGGCTTAAACGTAGGGATGCTAGGTGAGGTGTTTGACATCAGGCCTGCTCTGTTAGCATAACTGGCACTGTGTCTGTCTTCTCATAACTTGGTTAAATTAGTAAGGTTAGCCGCATGGCCCAGGTTTTTGAGTCCAGGAAATCGACTGAGTCTGCATCATTAGTTTGTCTCCTCCTAGCACCTTGCAAGTCTACCAACTTACAACACCCTGGTGGACCCTCTTTCCTTCTGTACACAACCTCTGGGGCTGCTTCCTGTGCACGGTTCAATTCTTGCTTTTTCTGGGACTATGTGACTTATTCACAGCTTCTTGTTTCACCCTTCATCCTCACCTGGAGAAAAAGAAGGCAACTCCATGCACTGTAAATGACAATACGGTTACTAGAAGAAATAAAACACCCAGCTCTTACCTCCTCCCCTACTTGTTAAAATTAATAAAAGTAATGTTTTTATTATCACTATTTTTTTTCTACACTTTATTTCAACTTTACCCTTTTGAATGTATGGGCCATTATGGCCTTTATGGACTTTCAGCTTTTAGGAGGCTCAACCCATGCCGTTTAACGATAATTAGAATTTCCTTTTGGACCGTCAAGTGGTCACATTTGGCCGCTAGGAGTCCCTTTAATTGATCTCTTTTCTCTTTTCGGCAACCCTTGCTGTTATCTCAGAAAGCACACACTTGTTTTCTAGCAGTGACACCATGTCCCAGACCCATCTCCTTTTTCTTCTGCCCCAAGACATGGTGTCAGTGACCCTCTCTGGGAGAGGAAGACAGCAGGGGTGGCAAAGGTCCTTCTGGGCACCACAGGGAGGGCCGGATGTGCAGGAGACCTTCAAGGACTTTGGGACTTGTTTTGCAGAAGTATAAACCCTGTGTGGGTGTCTCAGATAACAGAGAGCAATAGGGCTCTTCCAACTTGCCCAACATAGACCTTGGGTTGCAATGGTTCGATTTACCTTGTTGCCTTCTATCCTGTTGACTTTAAACATTTCTGTTTGCTTGGTTTTCGTGAGTCTCTCGCTGCTTTCATGTTACAATACAACCCCCCAAACTAACTCCAACGTGTGGTCTGTCACTACCTGCATCACATCCTAGCTGATCCTTAGGGAGCACTTGCTACCTTCCAGGCTCTGTTTTAATCCTGTGTGGTGGGTACCATTAATAGTCCCTGAGTACAGACGAGGAAACTGAGGCACAGTTACCGTGGTGCTGACAACGCAGCCCCTCAGCCTCGCTCCTCCTTCTCCTGTTCCTCCCTTCTTTCCTCTACTTATAATCAGCTTCTGGGGTCATCTTCCTTAATTTCCTCACCTACTAATGCATCTGTTCATTGGTTCATCCAACTCGCTAAATATTACATATTGATCACCTGTTGGCTCAGAGTTTGTGAAGGTGAAAAGATGGGGGTCTCAATTGCTCAAAGAAACTCACAGCCTGGTGGAGGCCCAAGCCTCTGGAACCACAGAGCCCCTTTCAGATGTCCCGGTGAGGGAGAGGTGGGGAGGGGGGACGGGTGTGAGACATAAACAGGAGGCAGGAGCAACAGATGACGGTTGACATTGGGCGTAGGTGGCGAGATGCACGGGCGGACCTCAGGGTTCCCTGGAAGCCCTGCTGGAATCCACATGTCCTGACTTTCTGTTCAGTTTTCTTTCAGTTCTCAACCCTCCCATCCCCCAGGTAGAGTCTCTCCCAACCCCCATGAAAAGAAGGAGCAAAGACTCCAAAGACAGATTCACAGCCAGCTGGCAGGCCCCGGAAAACAGGGGGGTTTCACAGCATCTTTCTTTTTTTCCTCTTTTCTACCCCATCTCAGTTCTGGGGCTCAGGCCCCCATCACCTCACCCCACAGTCTCCCCTCCTCCCGTGTACTAATCAGATAGCTGAGACCCAGCTTGCCCAGAGACCTTGCTTCCCCGAAAGTCCTCTCCAGTAGGGGCTGTTTATTCTCCAACACACCTGCCATGAGAAGATCCCCACCACCGCCTCCAAACCTTTCCTCCCCCGGCGATTATGTAGCCACCTCCCGGGACAGTCCCACCTTCCCCCAGCCTTATCCCTGACATCCACAGGCCCATGGGTCACGTCCTACACCACAGGAGAAGGGCATCTGGGCCCAGCCCGGTCCGTCCTGCGTCACTCACCATCCTTGCGGATGGCACCCGGAGCCGCCGGCCCCTCCCTTCCTGTCCTTCTCATCTCCCACGACCTCCTTCGCTCCTCTCCACCCACATATGACCCACCTTGACCTTCGATGTCAGGTTGGAGCCCTCTTTTATCAACTCTTCATCTACAGTCCCCTCTTGGTTGCCCCTTTCCCTCTGTCCCTGACCCTAATGGACTGCCATTGTGGACAGTGTGTGTCACCTGCTTAAACCTCATGGTCCATCTCTTTGGTCCATTTCTGTCAGTACCTTTGTCATCAGTAGAATAGTGTCCCCGGAGATGCCCATGTCCTAATTCCCAGGACCTGTGAATGTGTCACCTTACATGGCAAAAGAGATGTTGCAGGTGTGACTAAGATTAAGCATCTTGAGACGGGAAATTATCTTGGATTATCCAGGTGAGCCTCATATAATCACAAGGGTCCTTATAAAAGAGGCGCAGAGGGTCAGAGTCAGAGTAGGAGACGTGACAGTGGAAAGAGAGGTCGGGGTGACATGAGGAAGGGGCCTTGGATCCAGAGACGCAGGTGGCCTCTAGAAGCTGGAGAAAGCCAGGGAAGGAATTTTCTTCCAGAGCCTCCAGAAGGAATTTAGCCCTGCTTCCACCTTGATTTTAGATGTCTGACCTCCAGGACTGTAAGATAATAGATCTGTGTTGTTTTAGGCAAGTAGGTTGCGGTGATTTGTTACAGCAGCAAAAGGACACTCATACAACCTGCAGCTCCCTTTGTTTTTCCTTTGTGCCCACCCAGCAAACCCTAACTCTCCATCCATCTAGTCACCCTCTGTCCCCCTCCCCTTCCCTGGTACTGCGGACCACAGCTTGAGCCCCGACACTGGCTTCTTGGTGCTGTAGCTTCCACCACCCGGCCCATCTCATTCCCCTGGGCTCATCCCAGCCTGCCCTCCAGAGGGGTCGACAAACAATGGCCCACAGGCCCATCTGGCCTGCTGCTTGCTTTTGTATGGCCAGCAAACCAAGAATGGCTTCTATGTGTTTCGATGCTTGAGAAAAAAAAATCAAAAAAGCATCATATTTTGTAACACACACAAAAAAATGATACGAAATTCAGTTCTCAGCAGCCACATATTATGTTTTACTGGACATAGCCACGCCCGTTCGTTCATTGTCCAAGGCTGTTTTCACGCTCTGGGGGCAGAGTTGAGTAGTTGTGACAAAAACTGTACGGCCTTCAAAGCCTAAAATGTTTACTGCCCGGCTGTCCCAGAAAAAAACGTGCTGATCCCTGACCGAGACCCCAGTCACGCTCACACCTCCATCTCACTGTCACACTGTCACTGGCCCGGCATTGCCTCCTAGGCTGCCAGCGTTTGCCAGGCTGCTCTCCATCTCACGAGGGAAGCACCTTTCTCTGCCTCCTTGCATGGCTGACACTGTGTGTCCCTCCGCATCCGGGTCCAGGACAGACTCATCGATAAGCCTTCCTGATCCCCCACCTTCATATCCTGGTGTCCCTTCTTGCTGCTTCCACAGAGCTTCATCCACCTCCTTTATAACATTTATCATAATAGCTGACACTTACCGGGCAGGTCTGCGTGCCAGACACCATCCTAAGCATTTCAGAGAGATGAACTCTTCTCATTCTCACAATATGCCTAATGAGGTGGGTACTTTTGTTACCCCCATTTTACAGATGGGGAAACTGAGGCTCATAGACGCCAAGCAACTAGCCCCAGATCACAGAGCTGGGGAGTGGTGCAGGGGAGATTCGAACCAGGCTGTGTGACTTCAGGGCAAGGCACAAACCCCACGGCTCAGCTCTACCACCAGACTGCGGTTAACTGAGGCCAAGGCCCTGGTCTTTTCATCTCTCTGACTCTGGGCTGAGTGCAAAATGGGCGCTCACAGGGTGCTTGATGAACTGAGTTAAAATAAATGAAGGAGAATAGAAATGGAACGTTTCTGTTTTTGTTTTATCATCAGATGGTTGAGGTGCCTTGTTGGGGTGAAAATGTGAAAACCTTCAGGGTGCTAAAAATTTGCATGGGGCATGCAACTTCTTAGATTAAAAAACAAGCAGTTGTTTTGTCTCTTTGAGGCCAGTCGGAAGTCATCATCTGAGGACCCGCCCATGTGCCCCCGCCATGGGAAGGTCGAGGGGAGAGGGGTGGCCGGTCGTCCCTTACAGCCTGGACGTAGAGCCTGGTTGCCCTGCTTGCCGTGCCTGGCCTCCCCCATCACCCAGAGTGCCTTCCCCATCTGCTTCCTCCTCTGCCCCACGAGAAAAGGGGAATGGTTCACGGGAGGTCAGCAGAGCGGAAGCTGAGCTGTAATGGTGAAATGCCACCCAGGGAAGGGGATTGCGTCATGCCCGCTGTCCCCTCCTTCCGTTTTCCCTGAGGCTCAGCCTGGCATGTGCGGGGGCCTCTCTTCTTGTCCCACCTGCCCAGGAGCTGACCCTGACATTCCCTGCCCCAGCTGCTCACAGCATAATCCCAGCAAAAGCTCCCCATTCTCTGCTTGGCTATTGGGTACGGCGCACTGTGTACACAGACTCTCATCTTCTCATCAGCTCTGCAATAAAGATCTTGTTATATCCACTCTGCAGGTGAGGCTTGGAGACAATAAATAGACTGAATCGATAAAACCTCTTTCTTGAACCCTCTTCTCAATTGCTACCACCTTGTTACGTGCCGTGCTGGCTTCCCTTACTTTTTATGTATTTATTTTCACCAAGGTGTTATTTACATGCAGTAAAACCATAAATCCTGAAGGTACAGCACAATACGTGTTTACAATTGTGTACTTCTGTGTAACCACCACGCGGATCAACATTAAGGAATAAATCCCTCAATCCAGGAAGTTCCTTTCCATTTACCTCCCAATCTCCCCCTGAAGGTAACTTCTGTTTGGGTGTTGGTCTCCCTAGATTAGTCTAGCCTCTTCTAGAAGGGCATGTAAATGGAAGAACGCATTCTGTACCTTTTCTGTGTCTTGTTCAGCAGCATGGTTTTGAAATTCATCCAAGTCGTTGCTTCTATCAGCAATTTGCTCGTGTTTCTTGCAGAGTACAGTTCCATCGTAGGGATGGACCACAATCAGTGAATCTGTTGAGAGGTGTCTGGGTTGTTTCTGATGTTGACTATAAGGAATCAGGCTCCTATGTGCATTCACGTGCACGTCTTTGTGTGAACATGTTTTCATTTCTCTCGGGTGGAATGGCTAGTGATAGGATCTTCTACGTGGAACTTTATAAGGAACTGCCCTCTCTCCCCTCCACCTTCCCCTTCCTGATGTCCAGAAGGCTTCCAGGTTTGGAGCAGAGAAGCAGTTCAAATCCCAGACTTGCCTTTAGGAGCTGAGAACCTGGATCCACTTACTGGTTTCATCTACTCTGTGGAATGGGGATGATAATTTCCCCGCCACGGGGTTCCAGGGAGGATTGATTACCTGAGATACCAATCATGAAAAGTCCGGTTCAATAAATATGATATCCCTTTTTTTTTTCATCCTTGGAGCTGTGCTGTGGTGATTTGAACAGCAGGCAACTAGAAATGAAATAGTTCAGTGAAACGACTGGGAACGAAAACACAGTTGGCCCCCAGAATTTAGGCAAAATCAATGATTTCCATTCTACTTACATAGGCTTTGGGGCCTCGCATTCAACCGTCCGCCTTACAGAGTGTTGCGCAAGTAAGGTAAACACAGCTAGGTCAACACTGCCTCCTGGGAAGAGGGTCTGCACAGAGCAAACAGTGAGGACGTGAGTTTTCCGGGCCTTCCTCTGCCCTCGTCCTCCACCTCTGGCCTCCAGGGGGTAAAAGGGAAGCAGGTCGGGGAGGCTGTGTAAGTGACTCGGCTTCAGGCGCTGGAAATTGAGGGGAAGGGACTCAGGGCAGGGTGGCCTCCTCCCGTGGGCTGGAGCTTCTGGCTCATCAGGGAGGCTGGCGCCGTTCAAGGAGTCGAAGGCAAATACTTTGCGCACGCGCGCGCGCACACACGCGCGGACGTGTTATCCCCATCCCCATATGGGACTTGGGGCTCCCCTTTCTTGTACACAGAGCTCTGGACAAATGGTGGTCCCGACACCGCTAGGGTCAGTGTGGACTTTGGCAAGAAGGTGGGATTTGGGGACAGTCAGCGTTGGCTTCAGTTCACTGTGGACAAGTTACTTAACCCCTTAGGGCTTCACTGTCCTTATCCGTAAATGGAGATTTTGGTTCCAAGGTCTTAGGGTGACTGTTAGGGTAAAAATCAGTGAATATATGTAAAGGGCTGGTATGTCGTGGACACTCAATAAATGTTGATTCCCCTTCTCTTCCCTCTTGGTCTTTCGGTTTGGTTTGAACGTGAGGAAATAAGAGAATAATGCCATTCGCAATACACTGTAGAGGGTAAGAACCTATATATGTAGCAACTAAAGAATATGCATAGAGGGCTCTGGAAGGAGCCAAACTCCGGATTATCATCCTGGAATGATGCACACTTACCAGCTGGGGCGACTTTTACTTCCCCTTCCTGCGTGTTCCTGTGTGTTGATGTTTTCACAACAAGAATGGGTGGCTTCTATGAAAAAAAAATACACCTTAGGTTCTTTTTAACTTAACAACCAGACAGAAGGATGCTGTATTCACATAGATGACAGTTTCTTGCAGGGTCTTTGCAAAACGAGATTTTGCCCCAGGACATCTCTTTTACCACTATGGCTTTCTTCCAAATGCCCTACCTCTTGGACGTCTGCCTGATGGAGTGGAAAGGCTTCCATGTGGAGTCAGATGGTACAGGGCTCAATTCCAGTCAACTGTTTACTAACTGTGGGACCTTATGAAAATTACTTAATCTCTGTGAGCCCAGCAATGAAATAGCGATCGTGTCTACCTTAGGTTTTTCGGGGGAGCTCTGAATGAGATGCCAGTGTACAGCCCAAGCGTACAGAAGCTCCTTAATGAATGCAGTGGCAATTTTCCTCCCATGCAACGTGTAGATCACAGTCTTCGTGGATATTGCCTCTGGCAGCCTCACAACAGCCCTGTGGAATAGTCACTGCCCGTTATCATCTCGCTCTGCAGATGAGCAACCGAAACTCAGATAATTTAAGCGACTTGCCCAGTTCTGCCCTGGAACACCAGCAGCGTTCCTTCTTCCCTGTTTGTATGTTACAACGTATATATTGTGCACACTATGGCCATGTCATATTTTGGCTTTGACCCTGGTGCCTGGAGAGGTTGTAAGGTCTGTGTTTGTCGTTCACTTGTCCTCTTGCAGTTTGCACCACATACGTTCCTTCTAATCAGATTGTTAGCCTCATTAATAAGGAATGACCCTGGGAAATCCAATATTTTTGCATGTAAAGAACATCTTCAAAATGCAAAATCAGCACCCATCAAGATCCTTGTTCAGATTTTTTGTCATAATATCTAATTGTGTTGGTCATCTGGTCAACTAGGCAGGTTGGAGCTGTTCTCCCAAACTGTGGGCAGCCATGACTCACAACAACATATGTGACAAAGGCTTGAATAAGCCTAATGGGCTGATGCATCTCTATTAGTAAAATGAAAAAGTAGTACCTCCAAAATATGTTTCTTCATTTATTTATAAATTATACACCTGTATGACTGCCCTGACGCATTATTTGTCTTAATGAAACAAATAAAAATAGACATTTTAAGGAGGAGACAAAAATATTAGTAAAATTTTACAATATTTTTTCTGTGCTTTAAAAGAGCCATTGGATCTATTTGGGTACCCAGGGATTAGGCAGGGAAAGCAATGTAAGGCTGCAGAAATCTAGAGCTGGGGCATCAAAAAGTAGGTGACATCACTGGAAATCCACATGGATATTAACATGAACAATGCAAAATGTGACTTTAATAAGTTCTATTTGCTCAAAAATGCATGGACACAGCTTCAACCCAAAGTATAAGATCAGTCAAATCATTGGGAATATAGATTTGGGAGCCTAATTTATTTTCCAGAAATGTGAGTTGGCCCGCTTAAGCCCGACCACAAGTTTTCCTCGCAATTGGCGGATCTGCCATTTCCCAGAGTTTGGGCACAGAGCCTGACCTGCCAGAATGGCTTTGGTACTTGCCCTTTTTGGCCCCTTTCCCTAGAATATTCTCCCCTTGGGTGTCCTCATGGATGGCCCTACATTGTACTGAAGTCATGTCTCAAATGGGCCTTCACAGAGAATGCTTTCCTTGGCTACCCCATCTGAAATATCAGCCCTCCTACTTACGACACAATGTCCTTGACCTGCTTTGTTTGTCTTCATGGCACTTATCACTACCTGACATTATACTGTATATCTATATTTACGTTATGTATTTTATTTGTTAATTGTAATATACATATTTGTTAATTTGTTTACATCTGTCTCTCTCACTGGGCTATAAGTCTTTTATAAACATGACACATTGGTTTGCCCATTGCTGTATCCTCTAGAACAATAACTAGTACCTTGTAAGAGTTCAAAAAATATTTATTGCATGACTGTACTAGTGGAATTCAACTCTTAAATGCCGATGTAATCAGGCATAATTTGTTTTCAGTATCATACCCTGCACTTAAAACTCAGTTTAATAATTTTGGCACAATCTGAGGTCTGACTTCTGAAGGCAGTTGCAAAAACTTAGAGCACCATTCCCACTAGAGTGTAGCCTCCATAAAGGCAAAGACCAGGTCTGGATTGTTCTGTCCTGAGTCCCCAGCCAAGATCACTACCACCAGCTGTTGCAACAACTTCCAAATCCCAGGGTCTTAACACAAGAATGTTAGGGACCCTTCTCCACATCATGGTTACACCTTCTGGAAACATGGCCTCCAAGGGGCAGGGAAAGAGAGAGCAGGCACACTAGCTCCTGACTCCATTGGCCTGGAAGCCACACACTTCACTCTACTCACTGCCCATTGGCCACATGACCCTCACCTTACTGCAAGGGAAGCTGGGAAATGAAGAAGAGCCTGTAGATACTTGTGACTGTTAACATCTTGGCCACATCCAGCCTCTAGTCCAGTGCCTGGCACATCTATCACAGCCATTGGAGAAATAATTGATGAATGTATTTATAAGCTTTAACCTTCGCGCATAAACTCTTCTGAAACTGTGACTTGCTTTCTAGCCAACACTTTGGTAATTCTTGAGGATTTGCCATTCTCCTGAGCTCAGGACAGTTCTGAAGTAGGTCTCCAGCTGTGATTTTCTAAGTCATGACTGCAGATTTCGTGTGAGTTCCTGCACGCCTGAACTCATGAACGAATCAACAAAAAGTGCTCTCGGTATTTTCCCCTGCAACTTTAAGTTCAGTGTGTTAAACCATCACATCAGGACAGAACGATACGTCCGGGAGTCATTAGGATTCTAACGGGTTGGGTCTCTCAGAGCCCTGGAACTATAAAGCCTTTAAGCTGAGGAAGTCGCTGAGTAAATATCTTTATTCCACCGCCTAAAATTTTCTGTCTTGCTCCAACTTCTTTCCTTTACTGCTTAAATTTGGTTTTAGTAAAGGCCCTAGCCAGAAACCAGCTGATTACCTTGATTTTTGTCTACCACGCTGCAGCCTGAGCAGCAAACCTCAGTGTAGCTTTCCAGATGAATTTTCCCATGGATGCCAGGAGCACCACCTTGATCTTATGATTTATTTGAAATTATTATTATTTCACCCTTTTAAAGTGTACTGATGGGCTTTAGCGTGATAGTTGTGCACACATGATCATTTGAAATCTCCATGTCCCTTTAGTTTTCTGGGTTAGTCCCATCCTGTGATGGGCTGTGAGTCATTACGGTAAGTTTAATATACTTGGTGTGTGGGTACACACATTCACACACACACACCTGCACAGGAGTTTAGTGCCTGACATTCTAAGCACCTTGGAAATGACATCTACTCTGCATTTGTAACTAGGGGAGAAGGCTGGCTGCTCAATATGGGCAGCAAGGGAATGTGTAATGGAAGAAAAGGAGCAGCGCCATATTGTCCTCCTAGATGCGCTATGTCTGGTCTTGATGTCAAGAAGTTTAGAAAGTGGTAAGGGCCAATTCCAGAATTCCCCTGCTTCCTAGGTCTAGCCAAAGGCTGACTTTACATCCTTTCATGCTGGCAACTGGAGGGACACATGCATCACAGACCTGAGCTGAGCAGCATTTATAAGGCTGGGCCACTTTATGGGCAAAGGACCTGAAGAGACAGTTTTCCAAGGAAGACATACTGATGGCCAACAGGTGCATGAAAAGATGCTCCACCTCACTCATCACCAGGGAATGCAAATCGACACCACAATGAGATATCACTTCACGCCTGTTAAACGGCTAGCTTCAAAAAGATAAGCATAAATGTTGGTGACGGTGTGGAGAAAAGGGAACGCTCATGCGCTGCTGGTAGAAATGTAAATTGGTGTGGCCGCTATGGAAAACAGTATGGAGGTTCCTCCAAAAACTAAAAATAGAGCTACCGCATGATCCAGCAATTCCACTGCTGAGTGCATTTCCAAGGAAATGAAATCAGTATCTCAAAAAGATATCTGTGCCCCCATGTCCATTGCAGCAGTATGTACAATAGCCAAGATATGGAAACAACTTAAGTGAGTGTTGACAGGTAAATGATAAAGAAAATGGAATATATGTGAATGTATAGATAAACCTGTAACCAACTTACATGAGAGAGGAATTTTGTCTTTTTTTTTTTTTTTTAGGGTACGCGGGCCTCTCACCGCTGCGGCCTCTCCCGTTGCGGAGCACAGGCTCCGGACGCGCAGGCTCAGCGGCCACGGCTCACGGGCCTACACGCTCCGCGGCATGTGGGATCTTCCCGGACCGGGGCACGAACCCGCGTCCCCTGCATCGGCAGGCGGACTCTCAACCACTGCGCCACCAGGGAAGCCCACATTTTGTCATTAAGTCACTGCAATTGTGGAGGTTGTTTGCTGCTGAACCATAACCTAATCTGTTCTGACTAATACAGTATGACACTGATAATTTTCTGAAGCCACCTCCTGCTACAGCTTGGTTCTTCTTGTCGCTATAGAATTCCTGTTATTAAAAGTGTCCTTTTAATTAAAATAATTAACCTCTTATTTACCTGGAAGCGGCCAGGGTTATTACTTTGGCTTTCAGCAAACCAAAAATAGGAATAATGATTCCTTATGTTTGATGTAAGACTAGACCCTCAGCCTTATTAATCCATTCATGGACGTATGATTTCAACTTTTACGTTTTAAGAGGAAACCTCTCAAAATTATTGTACCTGCAGGTGAGACGGTTCTATTTTCCTGTGTGATGGCTTCTTAGGTAATTAATTCTTTTTCTATAGGATCTCAGGTACATCACACTTGGGTTAGATGGCCTCTAGGAAAGTTGTATAGGATCTATTTTAACAACTCCCCAAGTGAGGCTGATTGCAAAGTGTCTGGGCCATGAATAAATATTTGGGAACAGCTAATGTAGGTGATATGTCTGGAAAAGTGAAGTGAGGGCTGGCTCAAATGTCAAATGATTGATTCCTGATTTATGCTCCAATCTGTAGACCTTCCATCTCCCTCCGTGACAACTCTTCTTCCTTTCTGCCTTCCCTATTTCTGTGAACAAGGCCACTGACATTCATCAGCTCACCCCTGCACAGTTCTTAGGTGTATATCATCGTATGTTAATCATTGGCCCAAGTTGACTCTTGAGAAACACTCTAAGTTACATAGCTGCTATTTCTCCATCAGTTTTCTCAACTATTTTACAAGTGCCAAGTCAGAGCCTTGCAAACCGACATCCACATCTGGACGTCTGCTTGTGAACACTGGACACTGCTTTCTAGCAGTGACGACCCTTGACTGAATCTACCTGAAGGTATTAGCCTCCCAGTTGCAGTCTGAGCTGTCGGTTTAAGTAACTCAGTTCGTAGATGTGCACAGAGAGCACACCATGGCTGGAACTGAGCTGCACTGGTTGATAAATAACCAAGACAGACTTCTCAAGGTCGACCAGCAAAATCTATGTCTCAAACACAAGCGAGGGGCTTCCCTGGTGGCGCAGCGGTTGAGAGTCCGCCTGCCGATGCGGGGGCCACGGGTTCGCGCCCCGGTCCGGGAGGGTCCCACGTGCCGCGGAGCGGCTGGGCCCGTGAGCCATGGCCGCTGAGCCCGCGCGTCCGGAGCCTGTGCTCCGCAACGGGAGAGGCCGCAACGGTGAGAGGCCCGCGGACCACAAAACAAAAAAACAAAAAAAACCACAAGTGAGGCTTGAAGAGCACTGCAGTACTTAGATCCCAGCAGCCAGGGACCTTACTCAATGACTCTGGGTAACAACTGTCATGAAGTAACTGCAAACAGTGTTTGACTCCAAGTCCTGCCCTGAGGAATGGCTGGAATTCCAAAGATCCCCACCCAGTGGCTGACCTTCTCTCTTTCCCTTGGCAGTGAGCTCGGTGATTGGCACATTGTTCCTGGAAGCTGTGAATCCCCTATAGTGAGAATCAATGCCTCTCTTCTTTAAGTTATGGTGATGCCTCTTGGGCATGGTCTCATGCCCCGGTCTCATGCTACCTCTTTCGTGTTTCCTCATCTAGAAGAGATCACACCAGTCTCTGAAATCTCAGTAGTTTCATTCTGAGCTGTTTTATGAGTAACCTGAGTTCAGGGACCAGATGAGGTACCAACCCCTTAGCAGATTACCAACATTAGCCCCACCTCTTCCAGGGACCTCGGGTCTCTGTTCTGTGTGTTTGCACCCTGGGTCCCTGGACGCCAACCCCTTCCCCATGGGATGAGATTGCTTCCCTATTTAGCTAGCAGGCTCACTCTCCCTACAAGGCGCCTCCATTTTCTGAGGGAATGATGGCCAGGAGAGGCCAGAGTGCGATTACTCGAAACTTTTCCAGTATGTCTTGTGTGTTCCAGTGTTGTGTTCCGCACATTGAGCTCCCAGCTTCACCTCCCATCACCCCACGGAGAGAACAGAGATTCCCTTTGTCTCATATCACAAACCACATTATCATTACATAAGGGAAAGGATGACTTCAGGAACCTGCTTATTCACCTTTGGGCATCCCAGGGTACCTGCCGCAGAGTTTGGCAGGAAGATGTCATGTTTGTTAGCCGAGGGGCATGATCAAGTGGAGAGGGAAACATTGGTGGCGCAGGGGTGACAGGAGAGAACTGCTGGAGCGTGGTCCTTGGGTCGATGAAGGAGGTGGGTCTGGTACACAAGTAGAGGTGTTGGCCTTGGCTGGGAGCATGGATGCTTCATCCATAGCTATACTATGGGGAAGGAAGAGTTTAAGGACATATTTGTAAGAAAGCAGAAGAATGTTGAGCTGGAATCTTGTAGAAGTTCTCTTTGACTGTTTCGATTTTCTCAATGCAGCAAGAAACAAAGTCATCAGCCTAGAACCACAATGGGGAGATTGTTTTAGAAATCTTAGGAGAGAGGTGAAAGTATGAAATAGTCACAGAAATGGGAAAGAATGGATTAGAGATACATAGTGTAATTTCTGAGTGGTGTTAGGGGTCCCTTGTGTTTAGAGAGTGTAAAGTGGAGGAATGGCCAGTGAGTATGGCCATGTGTGGTTTTTTCCATCTCCTTCAGTTGTACAGCTGCACACAAGGAGTAGATGAAGGGCAGGATTTTATCAGAGTTTGATTTTGCTAGTAGGACAAAGAGAGAAAGGAGCATGTTAGCTGAGTGATTATAATGAAGATCACAGAGTCATTGGTAAATACGAGATGAAGGGCGTGGCCATGGGAGTGTGTGTCTTAGACAGAAGGGAGGGAAACATCACTGTAGGCGAGGAGAATGTCCAGGGACTGGAAAGTTCAGATTATGCAGATATTGAAATTGTCAAGAATTTAAAAAGGAGCGTTGGAGTGACACTGAACCAGTAGCTAAAAAATCTGCAAGAAAGATAAACAGACAAGATAAACGTTATGTCATGAAGAAGACTAGCAAGGGACTCAAATGGACAGTAAGGGTGTGTACGGGAATCTGCTTTCGGTCAGGTGTTCAGGGAATCATTTATGAAGCAGTGAAATCGAGTCAATACCTATAGGATAAAGACTGAAGGTGAAATGAGCAAAGGACAGAGTAGCAAGTGTAAAGGCCCTGAGGCAGGACAGAGGTTATTCCGGGACTGACAGGAAAACTCGTACACAAGGAGTAGATGAAGGGCAGGATTTTATCAGAGTTTGATTTTGCTAGTAGGACAAAGAGAGAAAGGAGCATGTTAGCTGAGTGATTATAATGAAGATCACAGAGTCATTGGTAAATACGAGATGAAGGGCGTGGCCATGGGAGTGTGTGTCTTAGACAGAAGGGAGGGAAACATCACTGTAGGCGAGGAGAATGTCCAGGGACTGGAAAGTTCAGATTATGCAGATATTGAAATTGTCAAGAATTTAAAAAGGAGCGTTGGAGTGACACTGAACCAGTAGCTAAAAAATCTGCAAGAAAGATAAACAGACAAGATAAACGTTATGTCATGAAGAAGACTAGCAAGGGACTCAAATGGACAGTAAGGGTGTGTACGGGAATCTGCTTTCGGTCAGGTGTTCAGGGAATCATTTATGAAGCAGTGAAATCGAGTCAATACCTATAGGATAAAGACTGAAGGTGAAATGAGCAAAGGACAGAGTAGCAAGTGTAAAGGCCCTGAGGCAGGACAGGTTATTCCGGGACTTACAGGAAAACTCGTGTGGCTGGAGCATAATTGCAAGTGGGAATATGGTGGGAGATACTTGTTGGAGAGACGAAAAGCAGAGAATAGCAGTACACTTGGTGAACCCCATACTCCAATATGGATTTCTTTAAACTCACCCAAAAAAGCCTAACAAGCGCTGGGCCTTCTTGTTCATGGTAGGCGGTTCAGGGTGCAGCAACTTGTCTTTTGCCTTGGAGAGGGTATCCTGACATGGGCCAGACCGCTGAGTGTCCAGAGGCTCCTATGTGGTGGCAGGCCTCTGGCTGCGTGTAGTATGCATATGTATTACTAAGGTAGCTAAAATACTTGCTATTTCCTGCTCATTGGATGCAGTCAGCATGGTGTCATCAATGTCATAAATCAGGGTTCTCATGTTTACGATACTCCAGAGTCATTCTCCGACATCCATTTGACTTCTGCACAGGCCAAACTGGGGAGGAACTGGGTCTGGAGTCAGAAAACAAGCATCCCAGTTGAGCTCTGACACTAGTTCCATGGGTAACCTTAGCAGGGTGCCTCCCCAGACTGGACTTCAGTGTAGAATTGGGTGAGTCTTTAGTGGTTACTCCCACTTTGCCTACGTGGAAGAGCATCCCCTGCTGGAGGGATGAGGGAAACAGAAAGGGAATATGGAAGGAATTTGGCTGGGCAGGGCCCAAGGTATCTGGATAAGACAAGGAAAGGGCCTGAGACACAGCCTGCACCTACCCTTGGTCACCTGTTTCATTTGGACGGTGACAGAAGCTTTCCAATAGCGATCAACGCAGGAACTCTTCTGAGGCAGAATTGAGTTCAAGTCTCAGCTCCAAACACTAACAAACTCGGAGATGTTGTTGAGTTTTGAAACCTCCCTGGACCTCATTTTTCTCCTTGGGGAAATGAGATGACAATAATACTTACCTCTTAGGGTTGTGTGAGGATTAACCAGGAGATCACGCAGGTAAAACATCTAGCGGGGCGCAAATTGTCAACTCTTAACACACGGTAACTATGGTGGTTGTGGTCTCTCTGCCTCCCACTTAACCTTCCTTTTAATCCATCCCCCACCCTGTGGTCAGAGACCTTTCGAAAACGAGTACTGCTCATTTACCACTACCACTGTCACCCCGCCACTTCAAATCTCCAATGATTTCATTCCGTCAAAAGAATCAAGTCCAAAATTCTCAGCGTCAGCAGCCTTGTTGGCACGACTTCTGGTTCTGACCGTGGTGGAGGAGCTGGCGTTACATTTACCCTTTTCCCCGTGACAAAAGCACGGTAGACATTTACGTAGGAAAAGAAGCAACTAATCACTGCAGGACTACAGTCTTTTATAACCCTAAGAGATGGGAGGCAAACGACACGAGCCCACACTCACTCCAGTTTTCTCCCCAACACTATTTCCCAAATTATTATGCAGGAAACAGACCAAGGAGTGATGGTTTCACTCCACGGACAATACAGATATTTGGATTAAGGGTGGCCAGGGTGGCTGGGACTTTTGGCTCAGAGTTAGTATTGTACAAATTCAAGGAAAAATGCAGAAACTTTGCCCCTGAAGAGGTCCGTCCCACCTCACCCTCACACACATCACGCTGTTATAGTCATTGTAATATAGTCATTATATGTCATCCATTATATTCTACCTACTCTAATCCCCACTAGAAAATGTTAGAATTTTAGCTTTAAATAGGCATAGCTATTTTGAAGAAATTCAGAGGAAAAAATAAGTTCTTTTGTCACCCATTTATCTACAAGTTTAGAAGATTTGTTCCTGAATACAGTTTCCCTCGGGTATCATCCTGAAGAATTTCCTGTAGTTTCTGGTGGCAATGAACTCTTTTAGTTTTTCTTTATCGGCAAATTTCATCATTCTGCCTTTATTCTTCAAGGTTGTTTTCTCTCTATCTACAATTCTGGGTCAACGATCCTTTTCTTTTAAAGTTTGTCTTAAAATCCTTTCCACTGTTTTCTTGCCTGCCTGGTTCTGATGAGATGTCTGTGAAAATTCATATTGTTATGATGTATCATTTTGTTTTGTGGCCACTTTCAAGGTTGTCTCTCTAATTTTGGTCTTCAGCAGTTGGACTGTTAGGTGCCTAGGCATGATTTATTTAATTTTAATTCTTACTCATCCCATCTGAGGTTCATTGAGATTCTTGACTCTGTACATTCATGACTTCCACCAAATTTTGGAAATTTGGGCCACTATATATTTTCTCTTCTATTCTCTCTCTTTCTCATGCTTCTGGTACTCTAATTTTTGATATCGTAAATCTTTTGATATTGTAACAAAGGTTCTTAAGACTCTGATTATTTAAAAAATCTCTTTTGTAAAAGATGTCATGAAGAGATTAGTGGTAGGACGGGAATGAAACACAGACCTACTAGAGCATGGACTTGAGCACATGGGGAGGGGGAAGGGTAAGCTGTGACGAAGTGAGAGAGTGGCAGGGACATATATGCACTACCAAATGTAAATTAGATAGCTAGTGGGAAGCTGCCGCATAGCACAGGGAGATCACCTCTGTGCTTTGTGACCATGAGAGGGGTGGGATAGGGAGGGTGGGAGGGAGGGAGACGCAAGAGGGAAGAGATATGGGAACATATGTGTATGTATAACTGATTCACTTTGTTGTAAAGGAGAAGCTAACACACTATTGTAAAACAGTTATACTCCAATAAAGATGTTAAAAAAAAATCTCTTTTCTTTCTCTTCATCAGATTGGATCATTTTTACTGATATATTTATTTTCAAGTTACATATAGCTTATTCTTCTGTCATTTCCATTCTGCTATTAAGGTCACGTGGTGAATTTTAATTTTAGATAGTGCATTTTTCAGTACAAGAATTTTCATTTTGTTACTTCTTACTCTCTCTCTCTTTCCTGAAATTTCCTATTTTTGATCCCAGTTGTCATTTTCCTCAGTGAGCATCATTCTACTAGCTGCTTTAAAGTCATTGGCTCTTTGTGTTTTGAGTAATTTTGGATTGTATCCCAGACATCATGAATGTTATGGTGTGAAGACATTGGATTTTGTTATATTTCTCTGAGAAGTGTTGCGGTTTTGTTTTAGTAGGCAGTTAACTTTGTCAGACCTGTGGTACCATAGGTGAATCTCACATATATAATATTGAGTGAAAGACGCTTGACACAAAATGCTATGTATTGTGTTATTCCATTTATGTAAAGTTCAAAGCTGGTCTAAGTAATCTGTGCTTAGAAGTCAGGATGCTTGTTAGCTTTGAGGGAGAAATAATGATTTGAATGGAGCACAACGGGGTGGGGTGGGAGTGTCTGGAGTGCTGGTCATAGTCCATTTCTTTTTAAACAGCTTTATTGAGGTAAAATGGACATACTGTAGCTGTACATCTTGAAAGTATACAATTTGATAAGTTTTGACATATGTGTACACTCATGAAATCATAACCACAGTCAATAAATATGAACATAACCCACCCCCCCAATGGTCCTGGTGTAACTCCACTTCCATCCCTGTCTTCTACATGCCCAGGTAGTAACTGACTTGCTCTCCGTCACTACGGATTAATTTGCATCTGCTAGGATTTTTATAAATGGAATTGTACATGATGTACTCTTTTTTGCCTGATTTCTTTCATTCAGCATCTGTGTATCTTCTTTGGTGAAATTCCTGTTCAAATTCTTTTGCCCATATTTTTAATTGAGATTTTTGTTTTGTTTTGTTTTTTCAATTTTTGGTGTTGAGAGTTCTTATATGTTCAGGAGAAAAGTCCTTTATAGATATGTGATTTATAAATATTTTCCCCAAATGGCATCTTGTCTTTCATTCTGTTAACAGTATTGTTCAAGGAGAGAAGTTCTTAATTTTGATGAACTTCCATTGAATTCATTTATTCTCTTATGGACTGTGCTTTTGGGGTGGTATCAAAAAAATTTTTACCTAATCCAAGGGTACAAAGTTTTTCTATGTTTTCTCTTGGAAGTTAGTGGTTTAAAGTTTTAGATTTAATTCTATAATACATTTGAGTTAATTTTTATATAAAGTATAGATATAGATCAAAGGTTTATTTTGTCAAATTGTTTCAGCACCATTACTTGAAAAAAAATCCTTTTGACCATTGACTTGCCATTTGTAATTTTGTCAAAAATCAATTGAGCTCATATTTGTGGGTTTATTTCTATACTTTCTATTCTGCTCCTTTGATCTATTTGTTTATATTTGTGCTCTGTGCTCACACCGCATTGTAGTTTTACAATGTCTTGAAATCAGGTAATAGAAGCTTTCCAACTTTGTTCTTTTTTTTTCAAAGTTGTTTTATCTATCCAATTTCCTATGCTTTTCCATACCAATTTTAGAATAAGCTTTTCAGTTTATTCATTAAAGCATGATAGCATTTTTTTTTGCAATTGCATTGATTCTATAAATCAATTTGGTGGAATTGACATCGTAACAATGATGAGTCTTCTGATGTAATATATGCAGTCCCTTCTGCGACAGAAACAAATAGAATGACGTGAAAAGACATGAATCACAGTGTGGGTTTCCTGAGTGACCTCAGGCATGTCACTTCCCCACTCTGAGCCTGTTTCCTTTTCTATTACTGAGGGAGAATGATGCTCTGGGTGATCAAGGCAGATAATGATAGAACAGCTGACAGCATTTCAAGGATAATAAAGCACTTTTTACATACTGAGCGTTATTATTATACACCTTGTGTGTTTGTCAAAATGAATGTCCACTATAGAGGACATATTTGGGTATATTTTATCCTCGTCTTCCTAATCATTACCATCACAGCAACTATCACTGTCACTCAGTGCTAAGCCTTCCAGGCGGGTTTCCATGTACTAATGAAGTCAGCCATTAGTCTCATTTTGTGATCACCCTAATTTGATGTTCATTAAATGACATTCACAGCATCTTCTCTCTCATTTGAAATGTTCACTGTTGTTCCAGGCTAATTCATAAGTCTTTCAATTTCCTTTTACATGCTGTCTATTTTTCTGACTCGTTCTATGGACTCTGGTTTCTATTTTCTTCCACCTTCCCTGGTCATGTCTCTTTTACTAACCTGATGTTTCATTTTTAGCTGCCACGTGGTCTGGCCCCAATGCTAGTTTTCTCTTCACTACCCTGGGTTTTGTGCCATCTAGTGGTTACAGGGACCAGGGGTTCTTCGAACAAGGGGTTCTGGCCACTACCTGCGACCAAGTCCTGGCCGGGTCCTAGCACCTGTCTCAGCATGGATTGTCTCTCCTTGTACACCTCAGCCGGCACCAGCTGCAGCTGTGAAATCAGTTTGCTCCAGGCGCTGACTTCGGAAGATCTGGTAAAACATTCTCGGTTCTCTCTCCATCACCACCTGGGCTTAGGACTCACATCCCACATGTGCCAAGACTCATCCCTATTTATTCTACTTACATCGAGTGGAATACTGTTATATTCGGATTTAAATTTACCATTTTCTAGGTGCTTTCTATTTTTTTTCTATTCAACAGTGCTTTTACTCTCCTTTCTTGCCCTATTTACGATTAATATTTTTATTATTTCACTTTTCCCTGCTCCATTGGAAGATAAACACTTTCATCATTCTCTTAGCTCTTATCCTACAAAGTGAGCATGCATTCTTTGATTTATCAAGGTACAATGCTAACTAGCACTTTGACCCTCCTCCTGGATAAGATGAGGACTTTAGAACACCTTAATTTCACATACTTCTCTTCTAACACACAAGCTGTCCATTTTAGATTCCATAGAAATATTATGCAATTATGTTATGACTGTTGTATAGCGTCAACTTTAGGTATACCTGCATGTTCTTCTTTTAGACCTTCCCTTAGTGAGGTCTGCTATTGGCAAATTCTCTCAGCTTTTTCTCATCTGAAAACATTTGATTTCACCTTCATCCTAGAAGGATATTTTTAGGTTGTAGAATTCTAACTTTCTTCCCTGGCAGTTATTTTCATTTCCTACTTTATCTATTCCCATTGCCTTCTGATCTTGCTTAGTTGTCCTTGAAACATTAGAGGTCACTCTCCTGCTCTTTTGAAGATAATGCCTCCCCACCACCTGGGCTGCTTGAAAAAGTATCTGTCTTTATTTTTTTTGCAGTTAAAAATGACGCTGCGCCTCTCCTTTAATTTCTTTTCTTTTTAAAAGCATTAATTTGCCTTGGGGTTTATTAGGTATCTTGAATTTTGAAAGTGATGTCTTTCATCAGTTCTGGAAAATTCTTAGCCATTATTAAAACTTACTTCTGCCCATTCTCTCTCTTCTGCCTTTTTGGAGATTTCAGTTATGTGTGTCTTAGAATTTCTCATGATACTATTCATGTCCACTGAACCCTCTTAGTATCTTTTATCTTTTGATATCTTCATCCCGTATTCTGCAGAGTTTTTTCTGAGTTATTTCCAGCTCACTTCTCTCCTTTTTTCATTGTGATGAAATTAATTTAGTATTTTCTGCCAAGATTGAATACATAGTGAAAATGGGAATAAAATATTATCTCCTATAATCTCAAGTGAAAAGCATCAAAGTCTGCTAGTTAAACTTTCTTTAGATCATCCTCTCAAGCCACTGTCTGAAAAAAGAGCAGGGATGCTTTTACAAGATGATGTTTGTGGAAGGATCTAGGATTTGTTAGGTGAATTTGTGCTTAGCTGGTCAGGTCATATACCGTATTACTCATATTTTAAAACTGGTTCTTCCAAAGAAAATTATTTTTTGAAAAAACAATCATACAACCTCCAAATATTCACAGGAAAAAATGACTTTCTCCTGTCACCACGATGGTGAGTTTTTTCCCAGCAGGGGACAAGGCTTTCTGCTTTTGCAACATGATTCTTTTATGTGACCTGCATGATGATCCATACCTAACTTCTAGTTTTAAATAAAGAAGGGAGTTTGTGTGTTTTGGCAAACGTTTCCAATTCCTGAATATTTTACATGTTTTATTATCCAAAATTTTCTCTTTTGTCCATGATTTAGTCAGATTGTGTTCTTGAGAACTTTCCACAGTTCCATGGTCATTATGTGATAAATAAGCATAGTGTATATTGTCCAGAGCTTTCTTCCAAAACTGTAATAATAGCAGCCCATTCATTTGCTCAGAGAATGTGCCTTAGGCCAAATCAGCTTTATGTTAAGGCTTGTCTTTGTTCATTCAGACTGCTGTAAGTACCATAGACTGGGTGGCTTATAAACAACAGAAATTTATTGCTTATCGTCTGGAGGCTGGAAGTTCAAGATTAGGGTGCCAGCATGGTTAGGCTCTGGAGAGAGCCCTCTTTCAGATGGCAGACTTCGCATGTCTTCACATGGTGGAAAGAGGGCAAGAGAGCTCTCTGGGTCTCTTTTATAAGGGCACTAATCCCATTCATGAGGGCTCCACCCTCATTACCTGATCACCTCCCTAAAACCCTACCTCCTAAGTATCATTTTGGGGGTTTGGGTTTCAACATATTAATTTTGGGGAGACATATTCAGTCCATGGGAAAGGCCCTTGGTGCCACAATAAGGCTTTGGTATCCTGCAGGTGAGAGTAATAGGGAGCATAAATATCCTTCATCATCACATTTTTTCTCTCTTTTTCCTACTATGCTGTAAGTTCTATGACGAAAGGGGATTTATTACATTTACTGAGTACCCATGGGTTTAGAACATTGCCTGGAACATATTAGGCGTTTAAAAAGTATTTGTTCCTAGTAAATAACATTTGTTGACCAACTATGTGACACTCTTTTGCTGTCAAACTCACCCATCGAGTTCTTAATTTATTTTCAGTTCTAGAATTTATTTCTCCCAAATCTGCAGTGTCACTTTTCATATTTTCTAATTCCCCGTGAAATTTAAAAGGATTATTTTAATCTTCAGAAACATAGTTGGTTTGTTTTTTGTTTGGTAATTCCGGACTTTTTTTCTTGCCTGTTACTTATACGTATTTTTGTGTGTGTTGTATTATCTCTTCATATTTCAGCTTAGTTATCTTTGATTCTGTGTGTTACATTGTATTTGAAAAATTATTTGAAGGAATAATTTAGGATAATGGTATCTTCCCCCAGATAGGATTTTTTTTGTTTTGACCAGGTGTCTGGGATTTGATCCAGACGTATTAAGGTGATCCCAGATCACAGATACTCCCGACTCTTGCTGAGGTTGTCAAAAATGCTGCTCAAAAAAAAAAAAAAAAAAAATTCTGCTCAGCCTTTTAGCAGTCTCTTTGAAATTAGAAGCCTCTTCTGGATCAGAAAACATCCACTTGTTAATGGTGGTCCCAGCTTACCTGTCAGGATGGTCATCTTTTCCTGGAACTTGGCTCAATAAGCCTCACTATCCTGTTAGCTTTTTCGAGGCTTTAAGGGAAAGTTTTGAAAGATATTTAATCCAGATATTTTAATTGTCCTTAGTGGCATGGTAGATTCAAATTACTTCATTATCAGAAAAGGAAGAAGGTTTATTTTGTTTATTTTTTGCTTGTTCAATTGTCTTTAAACAAACTAACACCGGTCGTTCCTGGAACATGGGATTCTAGGGGGGAGTTTTGCTTCTTAGGTGGTATACTATTTGTGTATTACTTTTATAATTAAAAAAATGTAATTCCAGAAAAGAAAGAGAAAATATATGCAAAAGACTAGCACAATATTGGGCATGCTATCATCACTAGAAATGTGAGCTTTCCATTTGCTGGCTTCCTCTTCTTCTCATTCCCCTCCCCCATCACCACCAGGATAACACTCTACCTTTCCCTGTCTTGCTGTCCTGGAGCAGTGACTTCCTCTTCTGTCACAGAGACCCACTCCTGCTCCCCTGCCTCTGTGCACAGGCCCAATCTTCAGGCCTGGCCCAGAGCTCATTCTCAGCAGAGACTGAAGGAATTCGTATGCCCCTGGATAGACTGAAAATGTCATGGTGACTTCAAGAGGTGGTGCTCTAACTACCTTACCATGGGAGAGACCCTGTAGGCAGCTCTAGGGAGTAAACACTTGGGCAACCTCGTAATCATGAAGCTGCCTAAATCTGGAGTAAATCACACTGAAGACATACTCATTTACTTGACTCTTTGCCACGCTTTCCTAGAATAGGATTTAGCAAACACCACTCTAGTTCGTAATCTTCCTGCTAAAGTGACAGTGGCAAGACTTGAAGCATCTGATGGCCTTTATTTCTGAAAGACTCATAGGAACACCCACTCAAGCACAAGACCTTTGACTCTCCAAGGAAGGAATGTCGGGGATTCTCCTAGTCTGTCAAATCCAATCTACTTTCAGTGCCCTTGCTAGAATCTGCCTGTCTTCTCCTTGGTGTCTAGTAGCGTCTGAATTTTTCTACTTGGTTTTCCATTCAATTTCAAGTTCTACCCTATTTGATATTTGTTTTTCTATTGAAAATAGCTCAAACCAGGCATGGAAGCCAGAAGTGAAAATGTCACAGATCACAGATAAGGGAACACAGGTGCTTTTGTGACTTTCTGTGCCAAGGTAGGGCTGCGTTTTTGGTTTACTTCTTTGGAGATGCAGCAACTTCCAGGCAATGTCTCTCACTCAAGTGCAGCACAGTTTACTTTTATTTAACTAACACTTATGGGAACTATACTCAATATTTTAAAAATATTTATTTAAAATAATAAATAAATATTTTATTAGTCTTAGTTGCAGCACACGGGATCTAGCTGCCTGACCAGGGATCAGACCCTGCCCCCTGCATTGGGAAACCGGAGACTTAACCACTGGACCACCAGGGAAGTCCTAATATTTTGTAATAACCTATAAGGGAAAGGAATCTGAAAAAGAACATATATATATATATATATATATATATAACTGAATCACTTTGCTGTACACCTGAAACTAATACAACATTGTAAATCAACTATACTTCAATTAAAAAAAAAATCCTGACACTTATATAACACTTACTATGTGCCAGGCACTTTAACTGCATTATTCCCTCGTTAGGGAGCAGTGAGTGATAGATGAATTTAAGAGAAAAGTCCAGGGCACAATTGTCTCCGTTTGCTGAAAGCGAAATGGAGCAGATGAAGGAAGCTTTGCACGGTCAAGGTGCTGACTTGGGGATCAAGGTTGTGGAGAGCAGACCACGGGGCGGGTGCCTCTAAGGTGGCTGCAGGACACCGAGCTGGGAACTCTCCCGACTTGCATAGGGGATGCTTGCAAAGCCACATCAGGTTCTCATGTCAGGATTCTGGGTGGGGTCCTAGGAATGGGGAGTCCAGTCCAGCTCAGAGACCCAGTCACGCCATCCAAGGGACCCAGGATCTGGGAAAGAAGAAGGGGCTGGGTGGGAGGTGAAGAGCCTTCAGGAAAATCCAGTTTCAGCCTTAGATCAATAGGACCAAAGCTATTTTGGGGTACAAATACTGGGAACATTATTTTAGAACCTCTTGTCCCTCTTTTTAAATTCTGTAAGTTAAAATAGCATTCCAGGACGTTGTTTTCTATTTTTATTTTATTTTATTTTGTTTTATTTTATTTTATTTTTATTGAAGTATAGTTGATTTACAACGTTGTACCAATAGGACATTGTCTAGGAATAAAACATAATATTCAAATTTTAAAAACGTAATTTATATACAGCATCAAACTTTTTGAGAATTGTAAGTAATAAATTTTATGTGAGAGTTTGAAGTCAGTGGGCAACTTTCCTTTTCTCCTAGGTCTGATATGAGGCCAGCCAATTACACTGTGGACATAAGGATGGGGAAATGCCAGGAGAAAAAGAAGCAGCACCTTGTTATCTATTAGTATCTAGCTTCAAGCAACTAACCGGCAAATCTACCAGCCATTCTCACCAATGTTCCAGAAACAGCTTTGGTCCTGCTGACCTTCCCTGACTGTCCAGCATGCAGGGAGCCTGCTTCCTCTTGCCGCCTGTGAATCTGGGCTCAGGAAAGACAAGCCAGTCGGGTTTTTACGCCCCATCAAGTGTTGTCTTAGATTACATTCTAAAGGCAAACAAACACTGCCGGTGGGTTATCAGTGGATGGAGGGACAGCCATCAGTCATTGGAAAGGGATATCATTTTGGTTGGTTGGCAGGTTTTTGCTTTAGATTTAGTTTTCTTTTGTTTTAGCAATAGAGTCTGTCCACGTGTTTTACTTTGCTCGGGATGCCATAACAAAATGCCACAGAATAGGTGGCTTAAACAACAGAAATTTATTTTTCATAGTTCTAGAAGCTGGAAGTCCGAGATCAAGGTGCTAGCAGGGCTGGTTTCCTCTGAGGCCTGTGTCCTTGGCTTGCAGATGGCTACCTTCTTACTGTGTCCTCACATGGTCTTTCCTCTGCGCATGTGCGCCCCTTGTGTCTCTTTGTGTGTACAGATTTCCTCTTCTTGTAATGACACTAGTCATAGTGGATTAGGGTTCACTTTAAGGGCCTTATTTTAACTTAATTACCTCTTCAAAGGCCCTATCTCCAAATGCAGTCACATTCTGAGGTACTAGGGGTTAGGATTTTAACACATTAATTTGGGGGGACACAATTCAGACCATCACACCATGTTTCTGATTTATTGGAGGACTGTTCTACGTTGATGCTTTGTTTCCCAAATGCAGTCACATTCTGAGGTACTGGGGGTTAGGATTTTAACACATTAATTTGGGGGGACACAATTCAGACCATCACACCATGTTTCTGATTTATTGGAGGACTGTTCTACGTTGATGCTTTTTTTTTTTTTTTTTTTTTTTGCGGTACGCGGGCCTCTCACCGTTGCGGCCTCTCCCGTCGCGGAGCACAGGCTCCGGGCGCGCAGGCTCGGCGGCCACGGCTCACGGGCCCAGCCGCTCCGCGGCATGTGGGATCTTCCCGGACCGGGGCGCGAACCCGCGTCCCCCGCATCGGCAGGCGGACTCTCAACCGCTGCGCCACCAGGGAAGGCCTGATGATGCTTTTTTAATTTCCTTGCGGAGTTATCAGTATACCGCCTCTCACCTCCACATTCACCTCTCAATCCAAGCTCTGTGACAACGGCATCATGAGCATGAGCCCTGCAGGCGTTTCTCCTTTACAGTGTTAAGCTTTCTCAGTAGGGGGCGCGGGCGAGGCATTGCAGGAGGAAGAGGGCTTCTACCCGGCCTCCTCCGGCAGCTGCCCCTGCAGGTCATGGTGCTGGTGGGAGGTCAGTGGGGGGACCACAGTGTGGGTGTGAGACCACGCAGGGATGCTTTGTCCCAGAACACGCCAGGAATGGGCAATCCTTCAGCCACCTCCCAGCCCGAGCCCAGCACGGTGGTTGCCACCCGTCGCTCCACACCAACTCCAGAGCTCCTGTCCACGCTGGTGGCCCCACCTCCTCTGCTTGCCTTCCCCTCTGGAGTTTTGTCTCCCGTGGCCCTCCTGATGCTGCGGTCCTCCCGACACGGACACCACGTGACCTCCTGTCTGCACCAGCGCCCGCAATCCCGCTGCATGCCTGCACAACCTGCCACCGACGGTGGTCTGCCTGCACCTTGGAGGGGCTGCTTCCTGCTTTCCCAGTGACTGCAGACCAGCTCTGGCCTGGGCAAACCAGTGACCTTCTCTGACACCAGTGGGATGCACAGGCACCTTCTCCCCTTGGGGCGGGGACCCTCCCCCTCCCTTTCCAAGTTTGTCCTTTCTTGGGTAGTCTCTGTCAGTCCTACAGAATCTTCTAGAGTTCATGTACATCTTAGAGTTACTCTTTTATAAGGGCTTCATAACTCTTTATATTAAATTGCCCTGTTTAAATCACAAGGTGGTTTCTGTCTCCTCACTGGACTCAGATTGACCAGAAGCCAACATGTAATTAGCACTTACTGGGGTCCCTGAAGTTTACATATGCTATTTCACTTAATGCACTTAATTTCACTCAATGTGGTATAGGATAGTGGATAAAAGCACGGACTTGGGTACCAAGTAGGTGTGTATGACAATTCTAGCTCCACCACTTACCATCTCCGTCATGTTTGGGTAGAGGATGCTGTGATGTACCACCCAGATCTCCCTTCAGGACCCAGGTTCTCATGCATTCAGCTGCCAGCAATGTCGTCTGCTAACGGCTCATAGCTCTGTTTTGCCCTGAAATTCATTTTCTACTGAAGGAAGCTACCACACCCGAAGTGACAACCCCTCTGGGGAGAAATCCACACCAGTGGCTGGTTGATATGGGGCTACAAACGCCTGGTCTCCCATGCCTTTATGAAGCCCATCTCCGTATCGGAGTGTCCTGTGATCTGAGGTTGCTCTTGCAAGCGCATCGAAGATCTCCCTCTGTCCAAACCTGCTTCCCTTGCTCCTTCATAGGGATGGTTCCGAGAGCATTCCCCAGGAAAACGCCTGCATATGCACATTTCAGAGTCTCAGAGTGTTTCTCAGGAACCCGAATTGAAACAGTAAGTTATTGGACTCCTCTGAGCTTCTGTTCTTTCACTTATAAAAGAGAGATGATAATTGCAAATATGTCAGAAATCACTGTGGGGATTAAATGAGATAATGCATGCAAACTGGGTAGCCAATTACTTGACGCGCACTTAGCTCTCAAAGGAATTCATTTTTAAGATCGTTAATAAAATGAACACATGATTATCCCTATTTCATACATGGGGAAACTGAGGTTGGGAAAGTTTAAGTAACTTTCCAAAGTCACATAGGAAAGAACGATGACCTAGAGGGGTGGGATAGGGAGGTGGGAGGGAGGCTCAAGAGGGCGGGGACATGGGGACACGTGTATGCATACGGCTGATGCGCTTTGCTGTGCAACAGAAACTAACACAGTCTTGTGAAGCAAAAAAAAAGAAGAGTGGAACTGAGATTTCAGCCCTTATATAGTCTTTTTCTGCCACCACTTTACGTTGTCTCTAGTTCTTTGGAGCTAACGTGTAAGTTTTGATAGAAGTTTTGATTAGAATAAAAAGTTTGTGGAGGAAGTTGAGAAGGACAGGTAGAGAGTTGTCTTGGAGGCTTATGGAAAATGTGTGACCATCAGCTTCAAAGAGGCAGAAAGGGGACCCAGGGAACAGATCTGTGCAAAGGCTTGTATGGGAATTATATGAAAGAACGATAAAGCCCTGGAATTAAATAAAACACCCCAAGCAATTGGTTGGACTGCCATTGATAATGCAGAAAGGGAAAAGTCAGAGCTACGTTCCTCCCAGAAGTTTTAATGGTGTTCAGAGGTATTTTTAACTACTGGCCAAATTCTTAGGACTGGAGGAAAAAGCTATTTGATGCTTTGCTCTTTACACAATTTGCACAATCCACAGGTGGTTTTACTTTTCCTTTTTCCACTCCGGGATAATGGAAATAGCAATTCTCTTTGTAAAGGATTCTCCTGAGAGCCTCTGGTTGAGAGTAGAAGAAATATAAAATGAAAAGAAAAATGAATGAATTCTTGCTGTAGAATCGGGAACCAGCAGGAAACAACAGGCAAAGAGACAACATTTATAACATCAGTGTGTCAGTTGTCAACATCGACTCCTCTGGGCGTTATTGTCCCCAAGACACTTCCTGTGGACTGAGATCTCACTATTGGTTTGGGGCAGTGCAAGGTCCAAGAGGGAATCTGTGAAAGCCTCCTGATCTTTCACCTCTGCCTGCTCTGTGCTGGACCCCACAGACCACTTAAAGAAAGCAAACTTCACATAGATGGAGCATGTGGGTGGAAACATCATTAGTTGCCCCAAGACACAGCCTAGAAACAGGAGAGGACAGTGCGATGGACTGCAGATGGGCACCCTCCTGCTGGAAGAGAAGGAGATTCTCTCAGGCTGAATCAGGGGGACTTAGAGGCTACTAGAGTTCATGTGATAGGTAACAGAAAGGAACTTCTGACCAGGAGCTGTCATGTGCACCAAGTCACACTTGTCTACAGATGCAGATGGATCACGGCCTCTACAGGTAAAGAATTGGAAGCTTTGGGCAGGGAGAGTAAAAAATGCAGTTTTAGAGAACTTTCCACCCAAGGCGACCTTTGGCTAAGGATAAGTGCCAAACTGTCGCCTCATTCTGCTTGCAGATCCAGATTTCAAGATTGTCCCTTCCATCTCTGGCCCTGAGTGGGATAAATCATTTTGAGGAAACAGAATAATCATTTTATGCAAATGACCTGTGTTATAGTGCTAGAAAAGCCAAGAGAAAAAAAACTGAAAAGCATTAGACACGATTAACACATTCAAAATATTCATTAAGGTGGTCAGTTAAGACATGAGTCTGTAGTTTTCATATATATGGTAGAAAAGGCAGCCAGCAAATGGAAGGAAAAATCTTACACACAAGAGTAACAAGATGTGTAATATGCTCGTGAATGACAGTAGCAAGAGATGTGCCAGATCTTTAGGAAAAAAGAAAAAAGAAAAAGGAAAACTTGGTAAGGGCCACATACAGATGAGGAAGAGATTCATCTTGTTCTTTGATGGAAAGACTCTACAATTTCTAAGATGTAAATTTTCTCTACATTGATTTATACATACGGTATAATTCCTATCAACAACCCAGCAGAATTTTTCTTGGACTCTGACAAAAGGATCCTAAAATTCATCTAGAAGACTCGTTTTATTTAAAAAATTCTGGAAAATTCTTTAAAAAAATAAGAATAATATGGGGGACTTGTTCCATACAATGATACTACAGTATTAACACATGAAGTACCAGGTACAAAAACACAGACAGTTCACTCTGGCTGAGAGAGAATCAAGAAACAGATTCGTGTGTATATAGGAGAATTTGACTTACAAAAGATCACAATTCACATCAACGCTGGCTACCCAGATACAACTCTTTTGGGAAGATAATCGGAAAAAAAAAGACTTCAATATCCTATAATTTGTATCTCCTTTGAGTGAACAATTTAAATTGCACAGATATATTCAAAGGATATGCATCTTTTTGTTCTTAAAATTTAAAAAAAACCTTAAAACCTGTTAGAGAATTTTAAACTAAAAACTTATGTATGGCACACCTAAAAATGCAATATTATGCAGTCATTAAAATAATATGTTGTTATGTCCAAATAAAATTTTAAAAGAAGTGTGTATGGTAGGATCTCATTTTGGGGTGTGTGTGTGTGTGTCTATTTATTTTAGCAATGTATATATTATAAGAAAAGAATATGGCAAAGGCTAATAGGACCCATTCTGGGTGGTGGGTGACTAAATTTTATTTTTCATGCTACTTCTATGGATCTTATGAAGTGCACACGTGATCATGTGTGGCTCAGGGAACTAAACATTAATAATAAAGGAAGCTCGTGCAGAGGAGACTCAAAAGCCCTCATTGCTAGAGTAGGTCTGTCTAGTTTGCTGAATCATACAATTAATGACATCACAGTGTGCCCTACTTATCCAGCCATGGGACATATATCCTAAGGGGAAGCACTCTCAGGGAGCAGCAGCGTCTTGGCAGACAGTGAAAAATCTGAACCCCCGTTTAATTTCCTATTTGTCTCACCTGAAAGCTGAGCTTCAACTTCAAAGCCCATTTGTTCAGATTGCCTTATGTAGTTCAGCCAAGGCGGACATCGCGGCATCTTCTTGACCTTTCTTTCTGATTGCAGGCATCAGTCATTTGAACAACGCTTCTGTGCCTCTTAAAATCAGAGCAGGAAGAATTGCGCCAATACAAAGACCAACTGGAGCTGGATTCCAGGCAGAAAGGAATAAGTGTTTTTATGCCCACAAACGTCTATGCTCTCCCTTGCCACTAAACGCTATGTAGCTGATACATTTCCTTTTGCTTCAAAAGCCAAGAACGTATATCTAAATTCAGTGTACATGTATAGACAATATAAATGATAGACAACTTCTATTTCTGCATTTTTTCATACTTTTAAAATGGCCTTTTTTGCATTTAAAAAAATCTTGAGTTATGTTCTTTCATATTATTTAGTTCCATACATAGCTTGCCAAGGATGGTGTCTCTTCCAGCACATGGAGGGCCGCAGGCACTGACAGTGAGGACCAGTGGTAGTGGCTATGGTTGCAGTGGGGATATTCAATCCATCCCTCAGTGACAGGGAGCCCTTTGTGTTATGAAGTTCCTATGGCTCGCTGCTCAACAGGCCAGTAAATTGAGCCACTAGCTGTTGAGACAAGGAATAGCAACTTTATTTGGAAAGCCAGCAGACTGAGAAGATGGTGGACTCATGTCCCAAAGAACCATCTTACCCAAGGTAGAATTCAGGCTTCTTTTATACTAAAAGGGGAGGGTGTGTGGCTGGTTGTTGCAATCTTCTTGGTGTAGGAATCCTTTGTTCTCATAGTTGTCCATTTAGGTCTTGTCACAATGTTCCCATAAGCCTCCAACAAGGCAAATATTATTCTCTGTTCTGCAACTTTTTATCTCTATATGAATGGAAAAGGGTTATACCTTTAAGGATCAGAGCCTTGAGAATGGGGTATCATTGCCTATATTTCAGGCTGTAGGCAACATTCTTTTACAGGGATGCAGAGCCAGCATGACTAAGCACAGGCAACAAGAGTTAGAGCTAAGGAATAGATCCAGCGTGGAGTCAGGTTTGTTCTTCTCTGTTACATTTGTTCTTCTCTGTTATATTTGTTCTTATCTGTTACATTCTGGCTCCAGGGCTTCTGATCCTTCATCAATGCCCCAGACACTCATGGCCGATCTGCCAATTCATTCAGCCTACTCTGACTCGAGAGCCCCATGCCCCTGTGGTCCAGCCTCTGCCTACCAGGTGCAGAGAGTTATCCAGGGATGTATGCACAGGTGTCCAAGTGCAGAGATAAACAGCTGGGAACTTGTTGCTGAAACTTGGCCTCTGTTCACCGGTGCCTAATAGAAACGTGGAGACAGAGTTTTGGGTGAAGTAGAAAAGAGAAGCTCTTATTATTTTGCCAGGCAAAGGGGGCCACAGTGGGCTAATGCCCTCAAGACTGTGTCCTGCCCCGGAGGGGGTCGTGAGGAGTCATCGTGTTCAAGCAGCAGGACATGATCAGCTTGTGGTTGTTCTTCTGACTGGTTGGTGGTGAGGTAATGGCGAGTCAGCACCATCAGCCTTCTGGTTCCAACCAATCTGGGGTCTATGTTCTTATGGTCAGCAGTTTTCATCTGGTAGGAATGTGTCTCAGGCCTTTATCTCTATCTTTCAGGTAACTGTGAGTTCGGTGATTGTGCTATGTGGCGGACTTATAGTCTAAATTGTTACCAGTTCCCCAGCCCAACAGCTATTCTTCGTTTTTACATTTTCTCATTTCCCAGTCATTAACTCTTAAGTCAGCCTTTTACTTCAAAAGACAAGGACACAGGGGCTTGTACACGGTTTCTAGCTCTCCTCCCAGGGAAGTCTCACTCTGATCTTACCTGTCTTTCAATCGGAGGGTTTATCTGTCACCTGCCTCTCAACCCCCATAATATCTCACACCAGTGCCTGTCACTTAATGCCCAGCGGTGATAGTTGCTGTTCTTGTTTTTTTTTTTTTTTCTTTCTTGTATAAATAGTATAAATAATGTTGCCTAATAGTCTATGCTGGAAGGGCACCCTGGTCTTAGTTCAACTTTGCCCCTAAGAAACTGGGTGACCTTGGGCAGGACAACAACCTCTTTAGGCCTCAGGAGCTTCCTAAGAAAAGGAAAACAAAAAAGAAAGAAGAAAGAACAATAGCTAGCATAATGCAGACCACAGAGCCCTTTTCCTTGAAGTGGGTCACACAGAACACCAAATCTGTGGGATGTTAGTAAGTGTTATGAGACAAAAATATTTCTGCGAGCAAATGACCTTGATAAACACTGGATTAAATGAAGCAAGGTGATCTGGCATTGAGACAGAGCCCAAACAGGAGAGAAGGTGAGAGAGAGAGGTTATCCTGTCTGATGACTCTGCAGTTTCCACTTTTCCGCAAAGGCTTACATGGCTTTCAGAGGGTTCTCTGATGGCCCTACTTCCTTACAATGGGTACCCCTCTTCTCATACCAGCCTGAGTAGCTTTCTGCTCCCTAGGCCCAGACGATCACCAACAAACCCCTCCACCAGTGCTGAAAATGAGGAAAGCCATTCTCTGGCCCATCTCTCTGCCACTGCGTCTCTCTGTGCATCTGCTCCCTTCACTTCTAAACAACATCCCCTGCTTCTCCATTTCACAAGTGGACTTTAATGGCTGACCCATGACCTTTCAGCTCTGGTGTCGCAGGACTTTCACGGATTGCCAGGAAAAGTCTTGATTGGCCCAGCTCATCTTTTTGAGCTCAGCCACGACTCATGGGCGGTCGACCAATGGCTGGGTTACCCTTGAATCAAGTCCCATCCCTCGCTCAGCTGGCCCTGTTCAAGGGCCTTCAGGGATGGCAGATTCCTTGAGATGGGGACATGAGCAGGTACCTCAAAACCTGCCACTTCAGTCCTTGGGGAGGGGGTGGGGGACCTAGAGAACTTGGGCCCTCAGGCACTTCAACTCCTCATATTGTCTTCTTGGTCTGGAATTCCCAGGGTCCATCCCCACACCCATTCTCCCCTTTGTATCAGTTACCTATACTTCATAACAAACCACTCCAGAAGTTAGCTCATAAATCCTTAGGTCAGCTGAGCAGTTCTGGCCTGGCCCAGGCTTGTCTGATCTTGGCTGGGCTTGCTCAGCATCTGTGGTCAGCTGGCAGGTCGGCTGGGCCACTGGTTTAGGATGGCCTCACTCACAGTTTTGCAAGAGATTGGATGTCAGCCATGGTGATGGAGGATCCTGAGCCATGTGTCTCTTATCCTTCAGCAGGCCAGCCTGGATTTGCTCACATGCAAGGGTCCGGAGCTGGCTCTGCCTCACAGATGTCTCTTCTGTGTTCTCTTTTAACCATATTCACTGCTCTTTCTACCCTGATGCCCAAGCCAGCCTGCCCTCCAGCTTGATGGAACTTTCTTTTCTTCTGACCCCCTCACAAATATTGACCATTTATACCCCTCCCTGGGTTGCCAGATTTAGCAAATAAAAATATGACAATATTAATTTGAATATTGTATAAAAAACAACAACCTCTTTTTTTTTAAGTATAAGTATGTCCCAAACATAGCATGGGATATACTTAAACTGAAAGATTACTTGTTGAAATTTAAGTTTAATTGGGTGTTCTTATTTTGTCTGGCAACCCTCCCCTCCCACAAGTCCTCCTTGGCCCGGCCTCAAGGGAGAGGAGAGGGTGCTGGGCTGCTTCTAGGATGCATCAATGATCCTCTATAACCAGCAGGGGGCAGGGCTAGCCTTCGATAATAGAGCAGTGGGTATGGGATCAACATCTTCTCATTCTCTCTCTCCTTGTAAATGGTGGGTGATAAAATGTAGGCTGAGGGTACCCATTATTTGAGAGATCCCAATTACTTTGAGAATCATTTCCCTCTCAAACATGAAGCTGACCAAGGCATCACCATAGATACACAAGATTCGGTGTTGCCTCATTAATCTTACTCTATTTGGTGCTGAAGTCCATGGACTTCTGGGCCCAGGCTATCCTGATATTATTTAAACATTTAGCAACCTGGATGCTTTATAGGTATTTCAAACTGGTGGCCCGCAAGCTGAATTCAGGATTTGGATTTGGGCCCGTGGGTGCAGACCCAATCTTATGTCCGGCCCTCTCTCCACATAGGAGAAGGCTCTGCTATGACACTCACTTTCTAACATCTCTTTATAACTACAGTAGGCAGTCCAGGCCAGAGCCCTTCAGGCAGGCTTTCAAGAGGGTCATCCCTTCCTCTAACTTGGGGGGGAGGGCTTTCTTTTTTGAATGGACCCCTCCCCCATCACACTTGCAGCATGAGGCATGGGGGCAAATATATCCCCTCTCGGTCTGCTCTTTGAGTACATTCTCATCCCACACTCCCTCATTCCTCCATCTACCACAGGCTTTCTGTCGTGTTTTTTTTTTTTTTCGGTACGCGGGCCTCTCACTGTTGTGGCCTCTCCCGTTGCGGAGCACAGGCTCCGGACGCGCAGGCTCAGCGGCCATGGCTCACGGGCCCAGCCGCTCCGCGGCACGTGGGATCTTCCCGGACCGGGGCACGAACCCGCGTCCCCTGCATCAGCAGGCGGACTCTCAACCACTGCGCCACCAGGGAAGCCCAGGCTTTCTATCTTGAACCGTTTTAATGGTAGGATTCTAGATTGGGGTTTGGGCTTTGGAGGAAACAGTTCTTGTGGGTCTGAGGCAGATGTCACTGGGTCCAGCTCAGCTGACCAGGGTTTTGTGGATTATATTGGTTCAAAGCCATTGCCAACAGTAAAACAAACCTTGGATTTCCATTTGCCTTTTGCATCTTGTTCAAACATCACTATCAGGAAACTCTTGGAGAGGTGGGACTGTGAACTGGAGTGGACCACGGGCGTTTCCGGATCCCGGCCCTTTTACAATTTTAATAGCACACTGGTTTCTAACACATTAGTGAGCAAAATAAATACAAACCCGCTTCTACAATGTTGAGAGATCCGGAGAAGAGGTAACAAGATTTCTCATTACCAAGGGTCTTCCACACAGTGGAGTTGCCATTGGATATTGCAGATGAGTGTGGGGTGGTGTGGTCAAGGTTCCCTAGAGACAAAAGAATTTGTAAAAGAATAGATACATGTATATGTATAACTGAATCACTTTGTTGTACACCTGAAACCAACACCATATTGTTAATCAACTATATGCCAATATAAAATAAAAAGTTAAAAAAAATTAAAACCAGTAAAAAAAAAAAAAGGAAAAAAAAAAGAAAAAAATGCCTAGATGCAGAAACTAACACAGTCTTGTGAAGCAAAAAAAAAGAAGAGTGGAACTGAGATTTCAGCCCTTATATAGTCTTTTTCTGCCACCACTTTACGTTGTCTCTAGTTCTTTGGAGCTAACGTGTAAGTTTTGATAGAAGTTTTGATTAGAATAAAAAGTTTGTGGAGGAAGTTGAGAAGGACAGGTAGAGAGTTGTCTTGGAGGCTTATGGAAAATGTGTGACCATCAGCTTCAAAGAGGCAGAAAGGGGACCCAGGGAACAGATCTGTGCAAAGGCTTGTATGGGAATTATATGAAAGAACGATAAAGCCCTGGAATTAAATAAAACACCCCAAGCAATTGGTTGGACTGCCATTGATAATGCAGAAAGGGAAAAGTCAGAGCTACGTTCCTCCCAGAAGTTTTAATGGTGTTCAGAGGTATTTTTAACTACTGGCCAAATTCTTAGGACTGGAGGAAAAAGCTATTTGATGCTTTGCTCTTTACACAATTTGCACAATCCACAGGTGGTTTTACTTTTCCTTTTTCCACTCCGGGATAATGGAAATAGCAATTCTCTTTGTAAAGGATTCTCCTGAGAGCCTCTGGTTGAGAGTAGAAGAAATATAAAATGAAAAGAAAAATGAATGAATTCTTGCTGTAGAATCGGGAACCAGCAGGAAACAACAGGCAAAGAGACAACATTTATAACATCAGTGTGTCAGTTGTCAACATCGACTCCTCTGGGCGTTATTGTCCCCAAGACACTTCCTGTGGACTGAGATCTCACTATTGGTTTGGGGCAGTGCAAGGTCCAAGAGGGAATCTGTGAAAGCCTCCTGATCTTTCACCTCTGCCTGCTCTGTGCTGGACCCCACAGACCACTTAAAGAAAGCAAACTTCACATAGATGGAGCATGTGGGTGGAAACATCATTAGTTGCCCCAAGACACAGCCTAGAAACAGGAGAGGACAGTGCGATGGACTGCAGATGGGCACCCTCCTGCTGGAAGAGAAGGAGATTCTCTCAGGCTGAATCAGGGGGACTTAGAGGCTACTAGAGTTCATGTGATAGGTAACAGAAAGGAACTTCTGACCAGGAGCTGTCATGTGCACCAAGTCACACTTGTCTACAGATGCAGATGGATCACGGCCTCTACAGGTAAAGAATTGGAAGCTTTGGGCAGGGAGAGTAAAAAATGCAGTTTTAGAGAACTTTCCACCCAAGGCGACCTTTGGCTAAGGATAAGTGCCAAACTGTCGCCTCATTCTGCTTGCAGATCCAGATTTCAAGATTGTCCCTTCCATCTCTGGCCCTGAGTGGGATAAATCATTTTGAGGAAACAGAATAATCATTTTATGCAAATGACCTGTGTTATAGTGCTAGAAAAGCCAAGAGAAAAAAAACTGAAAAGCATTAGACACGATTAACACATTCAAAATATTCATTAAGGTGGTCAGTTAAGACATGAGTCTGTAGTTTTCATATATATGGTAGAAAAGGCAGCCAGCAAATGGAAGGAAAAATCTTACACACAAGAGTAACAAGATGTGTAATATGCTCGTGAATGACAGTAGCAAGAGATGTGCCAGATCTTTAGGAAAAAAGAAAAAAGAAAAAGGAAAACTTGGTAAGGGCCACATACAGATGAGGAAGAGATTCATCTTGTTCTTTGATGGAAAGACTCTACAATTTCTAAGATGTAAATTTTCTCTACATTGATTTATACATACGGTATAATTCCTATCAACAACCCAGCAGAATTTTTCTTGGACTCTGACAAAAGGATCCTAAAATTCATCTAGAAGACTCGTTTTATTTAAAAAATTCTGGAAAATTCTTTAAAAAAATAAGAATAATATGGGGGACTTGTTCCATACAATGATACTACAGTATTAACACATGAAGTACCAGGTACAAAAACACAGACAGTTCACTCTGGCTGAGAGAGAATCAAGAAACAGATTCGTGTGTATATAGGAGAATTTGACTTACAAAAGATCACAATTCACATCAACGCTGGCTACCCAGATACAACTCTTTTGGGAAGATAATCGGAAAAAAAAAGACTTCAATATCCTATAATTTGTATCTCCTTTGAGTGAACAATTTAAATTGCACAGATATATTCAAAGGATATGCATCTTTTTGTTCTTAAAATTTAAAAAAAACCTTAAAACCTGTTAGAGAATTTTAAACTAAAAACTTATGTATGGCACACCTAAAAATGCAATATTATGCAGTCATTAAAATAATATGTTGTTATGTCCAAATAAAATTTTAAAAGAAGTGTGTATGGTAGGATCTCATTTTGGGGTGTGTGTGTGTGTGTCTATTTATTTTAGCAATGTATATATTATAAGAAAAGAATATGGCAAAGGCTAATAGGACCCATTCTGGGTGGTGGGTGACTAAATTTTATTTTTCATGCTACTTCTATGGATCTTATGAAGTGCACACGTGATCATGTGTGGCTCAGGGAACTAAACATTAATAATAAAGGAAGCTCGTGCAGAGGAGACTCAAAAGCCCTCATTGCTAGAGTAGGTCTGTCTAGTTTGCTGAATCATACAATTAATGACATCACAGTGTGCCCTACTTATCCAGCCATGGGACATATATCCTAAGGGGAAGCACTCTCAGGGAGCAGCAGCGTCTTGGCAGACAGTGAAAAATCTGAACCCCCGTTTAATTTCCTATTTGTCTCACCTGAAAGCTGAGCTTCAACTTCAAAGCCCATTTGTTCAGATTGCCTTATGTAGTTCAGCCAAGGCGGACATCGCGGCATCTTCTTGACCTTTCTTTCTGATTGCAGGCATCAGTCATTTGAACAACGCTTCTGTGCCTCTTAAAATCAGAGCAGGAAGAATTGCGCCAATACAAAGACCAACTGGAGCTGGATTCCAGGCAGAAAGGAATAAGTGTTTTTATGCCCACAAACGTCTATGCTCTCCCTTGCCACTAAACGCTATGTAGCTGATACATTTCCTTTTGCTTCAAAAGCCAAGAACGTATATCTAAATTCAGTGTACATGTATAGACAATATAAATGATAGACAACTTCTATTTCTGCATTTTTTCATACTTTTAAAATGGCCTTTTTTGCATTTAAAAAAATCTTGAGTTATGTTCTTTCATATTATTTAGTTCCATACATAGCTTGCCAAGGATGGTGTCTCTTCCAGCACATGGAGGGCCGCAGGCACTGACAGTGAGGACCAGTGGTAGTGGCTATGGTTGCAGTGGGGATATTCAATCCATCCCTCAGTGACAGGGAGCCCTTTGTGTTATGAAGTTCCTATGGCTCGCTGCTCAACAGGCCAGTAAATTGAGCCACTAGCTGTTGAGACAAGGAATAGCAACTTTATTTGGAAAGCCAGCAGACTGAGAAGATGGTGGACTCATGTCCCAAAGAACCATCTTACCCAAGGTAGAATTCAGGCTTCTTTTATACTAAAAGGGGAGGGTGTGTGGCTGGTTGTTGCAATCTTCTTGGTGTAGGAATCCTTTGTTCTCATAGTTGTCCATTTAGGTCTTGTCACAATGTTCCCATAAGCCTCCAACAAGGCAAATATTATTCTCTGTTCTGCAACTTTTTATCTCTATATGAATGGAAAAGGGTTATACCTTTAAGGATCAGAGCCTTGAGAATGGGGTATCATTGCCTATATTTCAGGCTGTAGGCAACATTCTTTTACAGGGATGCAGAGCCAGCATGACTAAGCACAGGCAACAAGAGTTAGAGCTAAGGAATAGATCCAGCGTGGAGTCAGGTTTGTTCTTCTCTGTTACATTTGTTCTTCTCTGTTATATTTGTTCTTATCTGTTACATTCTGGCTCCAGGGCTTCTGATCCTTCATCAATGCCCCAGACACTCATGGCCGATCTGCCAATTCATTCAGCCTACTCTGACTCGAGAGCCCCATGCCCCTGTGGTCCAGCCTCTGCCTACCAGGTGCAGAGAGTTATCCAGGGATGTATGCACAGGTGTCCAAGTGCAGAGATAAACAGCTGGGAACTTGTTGCTGAAACTTGGCCTCTGTTCACCGGTGCCTAATAGAAACGTGGAGACAGAGTTTTGGGTGAAGTAGAAAAGAGAAGCTCTTATTATTTTGCCAGGCAAAGGGGGCCACAGTGGGCTAATGCCCTCAAGACTGTGTCCTGCCCCGGAGGGGGTCGTGAGGAGTCATCGTGTTCAAGCAGCAGGACATGATCAGCTTGTGGTTGTTCTTCTGACTGGTTGGTGGTGAGGTAATGGCGAGTCAGCACCATCAGCCTTCTGGTTCCAACCAATCTGGGGTCTATGTTCTTATGGTCAGCAGTTTTCATCTGGTAGGAATGTGTCTCAGGCCTTTATCTCTATCTTTCAGGTAACTGTGAGTTCGGTGATTGTGCTATGTGGCGGACTTATAGTCTAAATTGTTACCAGTTCCCCAGCCCAACAGCTATTCTTCGTTTTTACATTTTCTCATTTCCCAGTCATTAACTCTTAAGTCAGCCTTTTACTTCAAAAGACAAGGACACAGGGGCTTGTACACGGTTTCTAGCTCTCCTCCCAGGGAAGTCTCACTCTGATCTTACCTGTCTTTCAATCGGAGGGTTTATCTGTCACCTGCCTCTCAACCCCCATAATATCTCACACCAGTGCCTGTCACTTAATGCCCAGCGGTGATAGTTGCTGTTCTTGTTTTTTTTTTTTTTTCTTTCTTGTATAAATAGTATAAATAATGTTGCCTAATAGTCTATGCTGGAAGGGCACCCTGGTCTTAGTTCAACTTTGCCCCTAAGAAACTGGGTGACCTTGGGCAGGACAACAACCTCTTTAGGCCTCAGGAGCTTCCTAAGAAAAGGAAAACAAAAAAGAAAGAAGAAAGAACAATAGCTAGCATAATGCAGACCACAGAGCCCTTTTCCTTGAAGTGGGTCACACAGAACACCAAATCTGTGGGATGTTAGTAAGTGTTATGAGACAAAAATATTTCTGCGAGCAAATGACCTTGATAAACACTGGATTAAATGAAGCAAGGTGATCTGGCATTGAGACAGAGCCCAAACAGGAGAGAAGGTGAGAGAGAGAGGTTATCCTGTCTGATGACTCTGCAGTTTCCACTTTTCCGCAAAGGCTTACATGGCTTTCAGAGGGTTCTCTGATGGCCCTACTTCCTTACAATGGGTACCCCTCTTCTCATACCAGCCTGAGTAGCTTTCTGCTCCCTAGGCCCAGACGATCACCAACAAATCCCTTCACCAGTGCTGAAAATGAGGAAAGCCATTCTCTGGCCCATCTCTCTGCCACTGCGTCTCTCTGTGCATCTGCTCCCTTCACTTCTAAACAACATCCCCTGCTTCTCCATTTCACAAGTGGACTTTAATGGCTGACCCATGACCTTTCAGCTCTGGTGTCGCAGGACTTTCACGGATTGCCAGGAAAAGTCTTGATTGGCCCAGCTCATCTTTTTGAGCTCAGCCACGACTCATGGGCGGTCGACCAATGGCTGGGTTACCCTTGAATCAAGTCCCATCCCTCGCTCAGCTGGCCCTGTTCAAGGGCCTTCAGGGATGGCAGATTCCTTGAGATGGGGACATGAGCAGGTACCTCAAAACCTGCCACTTCAGTCCTTGGGGAGGGGGTGGGGGACCTAGAGAACTTGGGCCCTCAGGCACTTCAACTCCTCATATTGTCTTCTTGGTCTGGAATTCCCAGGGTCCATCCCCACACCCATTCTCCCCTTTGTATCAGTTACCTATACTTCATAACAAACCACTCCAGAAGTTAGCTCATAAATCCTTAGGTCAGCTGAGCAGTTCTGGCCTGGCCCAGGCTTGTCTGATCTTGGCTGGGCTTGCTCAGCATCTGTGGTCAGCTGGCAGGTCGGCTGGGCCACTGGTTTAGGATGGCCTCACTCACAGTTTTGCAAGAGATTGGATGTCAGCCATGGTGATGGAGGATCCTGAGCCATGTGTCTCTTATCCTTCAGCAGGCCAGCCTGGATTTGCTCACATGCAAGGGTCCGGAGCTGGCTCTGCCTCACAGATGTCTCTTCTGTGTTCTCTTTTAACCATATTCACTGCTCTTTCTACCCTGATGCCCAAGCCAGCCTGCCCTCCAGCTTGATGGAACTTTCTTTTCTTCTGACCCCCTCACAAATATTGACCATTTATACCCCTCCCTGGGTTGCCAGATTTAGCAAATAAAAATATGACAATATTAATTTGAATATTGTATAAAAAACAACAACCTCTTTTTTTTTAAGTATAAGTATGTCCCAAACATAGCATGGGATATACTTAAACTGAAAGATTACTTGTTGAAATTTAAGTTTAATTGGGTGTTCTTATTTTGTCTGGCAACCCTCCCCTCCCACAAGTCCTCCTTGGCCCGGCCTCAAGGGAGAGGAGAGGGTGCTGGGCTGCTTCTAGGATGCATCAATGATCCTCTATAACCAGCAGGGGGCAGGGCTAGCCTTCGATAATAGAGCAGTGGGTATGGGATCAACATCTTCTCATTCTCTCTCTCCTTGTAAATGGTGGGTGATAAAATGTAGGCTGAGGGTACCCATTATTTGAGAGATCCCAATTACTTTGAGAATCATTTCCCTCTCAAACATGAAGCTGACCAAGGCATCACCATAGATACACAAGATTCGGTGTTGCCTCATTAATCTTACTCTATTTGGTGCTGAAGTCCATGGACTTCTGGGCCCAGGCTATCCTGATATTATTTAAACATTTAGCAACCTGGATGCTTTATAGGTATTTCAAACTGGTGGCCCGCAAGCTGAATTCAGGATTTGGATTTGGGCCCGTGGGTGCAGACCCAATCTTATGTCCGGCCCTCTCTCCACATAGGAGAAGGCTCTGCTATGACACTCACTTTCTAACATCTCTTTATAACTACAGTAGGCAGTCCAGGCCAGAGCCCTTCAGGCAGGCTTTCAAGAGGGTCATCCCTTCCTCTAACTTGGGGGGGAGGGCTTTCTTTTTTGAATGGACCCCTCCCCCATCACACTTGCAGCATGAGGCATGGGGGCAAATATATCCCCTCTCGGTCTGCTCTTTGAGTACATTCTCATCCCACACTCCCTCATTCCTCCATCTACCACAGGCTTTCTGTCGTGTTTTTTTTTTTTTTTGGTACGCGGGCCTCTCACTGTTGTG
>NC_041224.1:172466023-172478257 GCF_002837175.3 Physeter macrocephalus
TGTTGTAGCCTCTCCCGTTGCGGAGCACAGGCTCCGGACGCGCAGGCTCAGCGGCCATGGCTCACGGGCCCAGCCGCTCCGCGGCACGTGGGATCTTCCCGGACCGGGGCACGAACCCGCGTCCCCTGCATCAGCAGGCGGACTCTCAACCACTGCGCCACCAGGGAAGCCCAGGCTTTCTATCTTGAACCGTTTTAATGGTAGGATTCTAGATTGGGGTTTGGGCTTTGGAGGAAACAGTTCTTGTGGGTCTGAGGCAGATGTCACTGGGTCCAGCTCAGCTGACCAGGGTTTTGTGGATTATATTGGTTCAAAGCCATTGCCAACAGTAAAACAAACCTTGGATTTCCATTTGCCTTTTGCATCTTGTTCAAACATCACTATCAGGAAACTCTTGGAGAGGTGGGACTGTGAACTGGAGTGGACCACGGGCGTTTCCGGATCCCGGCCCTTTTACAATTTTAATAGCACACTGGTTTCTAACACATTAGTGAGCAAAATAAATACAAACCCGCTTCTACAATGTTGAGAGATCCGGAGAAGAGGTAACAAGATTTCTCATTACCAAGGGTCTTCCACACAGTGGAGTTGCCATTGGATATTGCAGATGAGTGTGGGGTGGTGTGGTCAAGGTTCCCTAGAGACAAAAGAATTTGTAAAAGAATAGATACATGTATATGTATAACTGAATCACTTTGTTGTACACCTGAAACCAACACCATATTGTTAATCAACTATATGCCAATATAAAATAAAAAGTTAAAAAAAATTAAAACCAGTAAAAAAAAAAAAAGGAAAAAAAAAAGAAAAAAATGCCTAGATGCAATTGGGTCTATTATATATTTTATGTACTGGTTCATTGATCTGTCTCTTTTGGCATCAGTGCAATTTTGCTTTAATTAATAAAATAAGATCAAGTTAAAAATCAATCAGTCAATCAGTAAATAGTCTGCATATAATCAGCTACTGTGTTTTTGGCAAATACAAGTTTATGACTATTCTTTTCCATAAAGAATTGCATTTTATTCTTGTTTATTATTACACAATGGTCTTTTCTAAAAGGAAAAAAAAAGTTTCTCTATAGAGAACCAATAAGAGAGATTATCTCTATGTATGTATGTATGTATCTATCTATCTATCTATCTATCATCTTTATTTATTGGAATTGGCTCAAGTGACTATGGAGGCTGGCAAGTCCCAGATCTGCAGAGCTGGTGTCCTAGTGTGAGGGCCATCAGGCAAGTGAATTCTCCCTTCCTCAGGGGAGGGTCAGTTTTTTGTTCTATTCAGGCCATCAATGAATTGAATGAGGCCCACTCACATTATGGAGGACAATCTGCTTTACTTAGTTTATTGATTTAAATGTTACTCTCACCCAAAAAACACACAAACACTCAGAATAATGTCTGGACACCAAATGCCTGGGCACTCCGTGGACCAGCCAAGTGGACATCTAACATGAGGTTATTACAGTGGGCATGGAATCATAGCATGGGCTTCTCTTTCTAAGAATACATCTGGCTTCTGATTATGGGAGAGAGTCTAATATCAGACTCATCCTTCCTCAAGAAAACTATAAATGCTGAATAAAATAAAAAATATAGATGGTTAAAGGTACTGGAGAACAATGGAGAAGGTTGAGATAAGGATGGGGAGAAGATTCCAGAGAGAAAGGAAATGTGTTATAGTGAAGCTAACATTTGCTGCTGACTTTTCCCCCTGGGACTTTTGCTGATTTGCAATCTGGGGCACAGGACACAGTGGCCTAGAGCCTATACTAGTGTCACTAGGCTGGGGAAACAAAAATGGGAGTTCAGAAGCAGCAAGAAGTTAGGACTCGAGGGACCAAGTTCCTAGAGAATAGAGAACCACAAGGAAGTGAATCCAGTGCTCTGCATACAATTTCCCTTCAAAGAATTTTCTGACTCCTGAGTGGTGAATGTATGGGATGAGATGCTGGATAATCATGAGAAAGTCACCGGCTAAAGTAACACAGATTTTAGTAGGCTCATAGTACTCGGGAAACAAAAATTGGTGTATGAACATGTGAAGGGGCCAGGACTCTGGAAAACAGCCCACACTTTCAGTGGATACCTCCTCACTGCTACATTACAGGGGAGGCCAAATAAACGAGACCTCAAAAGAGACTGAAACCCAGTCTATATCTACCTGAGAGAAGAAGATCAAATCTCCTCTTGAGGAAGAAAATAGCCACAGCTACATAATTTTTGATATACATTGTTCGGCATCTAATAAAAAATGACCAGAAATAACAAATAACAGAAAAAAATAACTGAAAATGAAAAGTAGAGAATAAATACTCACAGGTATCTAGATATTGGAGTCATCAAACACAGACTTTAACCATGATTATTCTGTATAATAAAATAGATGAAAAGATAGAAAATTTCACAGAGAAGTGGAATCCATAAAAAGAATCAAAACTCTAGTACTAAAAAATTAAAATATCTGCAATTAAGAATAAAATAGAGGTATTTAACAGCAGATCAAACAGAGCAAAAGAGAGCAGAAGTGAGATTTGGGCAAGTAGAAAATATCCAGATTAAGCCCGGAGAGAAAAAAGAATAGAAAATGCAGAAAAGCACATAAGAGGCATATGGGACATGACTAGAACATCTAATATATGCATAACTGTGGGCACATAAAAAGAAAAAAACTGGACTAGAAGCAATTTTTAAAGAGACAGTTTCTGAGAATTTTTCAAAACAGACATCAAATTGCATTTTCAAGAAGTTATGTGAACCCCAAGCAGGATTAATACATGAAAAACTGTACCTAGGGACATCATTTGAAAGCAGTTGAAAGACCAAAAAAAAGAGAGGAGAGAGAGAATGTAAAGAAGCCAGAGGGGGAAAAATTCATTACCTTCAAAGGATTATAAAAATTATAGATAACTTTTCAACCAAAAATGTGAAAGTCAAATATAATGGAGTGACATATTTCCAGCACTGAAAGAAAACGTCTGCCTACTTAAAGTTCCATACCCAGTAAAATTATCCTTCAAGAATGAAGGCAAAACAAAGGTGTTTTTGTCTGAATCCTTCTGGTTCCTTGAACAGGAAAACAGAGGCACTGCAAGTAGTTTTTGTAATAAAGGGTTTTATTATAGGAACTGGGGATCCCATGAGTGTGGGTGGATTGGGGCCGGTATGAAGTTCTGGAAGGCTGCAGCTGGGGGAACAGAGAAAGTCACCAACTACTTTAGCCTGAACTACTGGAGTGGACAGGATGGCAAACAAACATTGAAAGCAAAACAAATTAAAACAAGCTAACAAGGACTGCTGAAAAACAAAGCTGGAGGGCTTGACTTAATATCAAGCCTTACAGAGCTGCGATAATTAAGATGGTGTAGTACTGACGCAAGAAAAGACAAATAGTTCAACAGAAGAGTAAATAGGAGTCTAGAAAACACCCTCTCATACTTGGACAACTTTAAAGCTCTCAGCTCTGTTCCTGGCTGGAATGAAGGGAGAACATTTATGCCCCTTTTTGTGGACTCTGTGATACTCATGGAAACTTGAGGTAGGGTGACAGTGGCTTTAATGCTATTTTCCCCACAGGGTCCTGTGTATTCGTGTAGGTTGTACCTGGCCAGGGGCTTAGTTCCAACATTCAAAGCCTGCTTTGACCCAGGGGCAAAACAAGTGTAGCTGGGACTCTATGGCATGGCAGAAATTGTTCAAGACCCACCAAAGAGAACATCACAAGATCTTAAAAAGTATACATTTTAGGTAGCTGTTGACTTACCTTGAAAATGATCAGGTTCTTCACGAACTTAGGTTACCAGGGAGGAAGTGTTGGTGGGGGGGGGGATAGATTGGGAGTTTGGGATTGACATGTATACACTGTTATACTTAAAATAGATAACCAACAAGGACCTACTGTATAGCACAGGGAGCTCTGCTCAATATTCTGTAATAACCAAAATGGGAAAAGAATTCGAAAAAGAATAGATACATATATATGTATAACTGAATCACTTTGCTGTACACCTGAAACTAACACTACATTTTTAATCAATTATACTCCAATATAAAATGAAAATTAAAAAAAGAAAATGATCGGGTTCTTCTAGATGGTTAAATGTTCAGTTTGAAGTATAAATACATATGGAATCTCCACTTGGGGGGAAATTTACTCAATTCACAGATGACTGAAAGAGACAGCTTAAGATGGGAAGGAAGAAACAACCCAGTGAATGATCACTAACAATAATGTTTCTAGAGAAAACCTGCAGGCTGTCATCCACATGTGCCTCTGCAGTCTCAGCCCTGATCCCTGGGCCAGCGGCTCCCTCTGGGCGCTACAGTGCTATCACAGTGAATGTCCCTGTCACAGCAAATGTCCCTGCAGTAAGAGTGGTCTTGCCCTCCAGAAGGAATCTTTCATGCCCGGACAAAGTCCCTGAAGGCTCTCCTTCTACACCTTTGGGTTCTGAGGATGTGCTACCTATATGGTTTCACTGGGAGGGTTCACATCTGACACCTGGACCAATGGCCACTTGGGGGATTTGGACGTTCCCTAGAGCTGAGCTATGCTCTGTGAGAATAAAGGACAGCCTTGAGGGCTGGGGCAGCCAAAAGAATAGGGTGGAGATAAACAAATGTTCATTGAGCGCCTACTGTTTACCAGGTGCTTAATGCTTCACACTCATGACCTCATTTGATTTTCACAATTCTGTAACTTAGGTTTTATGTTTTCCATTCTTCAGAAGAGACTGAGGTGCACAGGGGCCAAGCGTCATGTCCAAGGTTGGCTGACCAGTGGGAGGTGGCAAGAATTCACTAGTGTCCGGAAGTCTGCCTCAACGCTGGCATCCAAAGCCTCCAACCCTTTACCTCCGAATCCCTCTCCAGCATGACCTTCCACTGTGACCCTACATGAACTTTCTGTTGCGGAAAAACTGGTTTTCTCTTCTTAGAACATACATTTTTCTTTCTTTTCCCCAGTGGCCTTTGCCCATGGTGTGTCTCTTCCACCCTCTCCGGGACTATCTTACCCTCTTTCCCTTTATTTAAGGCTTCCCTGGTTTTCAAGACCCAACTCGAGCCTTGCCTCCTTTGGGTGGGAGTGGGGGAGTTCTACCACTTGCGATTTTTGGTACAGCTTCTTCCTAGACAAGTACCAAGCCCAGCTACCCTCTAGGTCTCGACACTGACTTCATTGTGGGGATGTATTGTCACATGTATGGTACATACATGCAGCTAAGATGGCATTTCTGAGTTTCCCCACCACTTCCAGGTTGATACCTTTTTGAGACTGGGGGGCACACTTGTGGGAGTGGGACATCTGACCTCTAAACAACGCATCATTGCCTCTGAATACTGCCCCCGAATTCATCCCACTGACCAGGATTGCACCTTAAGCCCACTGTCTCACCAGGCCATGTCAACCCTTCCACTTTCTTTGATCTTGGGGTTGTCCTTGGGCATTTGACCTCCGTTTCTGGATTGGCCCATTATTGCATTGGCCTATCCTCACATCCCCTTCTTTTCATAGAACATGTCTTAGAGCCCCTGCCCCGGCTTCAATCTCCTCTCAAGGTGAACTAACTCCTGACATCAAGGCAATGACGTTTCAGGACGACCTCACTTTGCTGCATAGCCAGGATCGGCCACTATGAAGTGAGAGACTCGTTTATTCCTCCTGATATCCTTTGTGCCTTTTCCTCGGACCCAAAAGACACTCAGGAAAGATCAGCAGTGGTGGCGGAAGTGGTGGACGCCTCTGCGGAGACCATAATCGGAGGCTGTTCTCACCTCCAAATTTCTAACCACAGTTGACACTAGATTGGAGGCGACTGTAGGCTGAATGACTGACCGCAGCTCTGCGTGCTCACTCCCCCCCACCCTTGTAAGCATCGCCCCTCACTGTTCACAAAACCCAAGGCCAACTTTATTAGCATCTTTGCACACTGATTAAATGGTCCTCAGAGCAACCCTGAGATGCAGGCTGGCGCTGGCCTTCCTGTTTTTCAGGGAGGGGACAGGACACCCCCTGGCCTCCTACCGCCATCACCCCGCAGCTGGGTTGACAACTTTTCCCAGGAAGAGTAGGCTCTGGGTGGTCACCTCCCAAAGCAGCACCAGGAAAGGTCGGTTGAAATGGGCGTGTGGGGCCGACGTTGCGTTCAGAGACTGGGGCTGGGAGAGGAGGCCGGAGGCCACACCTGCCTCTGTTCCCCGCTCACTCACGTCCACTGCCGCCTTGTGTGACACCTAGAAGGAGAGAAGAGGGGCAGAGACAGCATCGGGGCAGGGCGTTTCCAGGGGCCGATGTCACCCCGTGCGGCACGAGGGAGATGGAGGCAGAGTCACCCAGTTCAGGTCCCGCCTTCCCAGGCAGCACTCCAACCTTTATTTCATTTCCCACCTCATCCCGGTTTCTCTGCCTCCATCATTTCCTGGGGAGTCATCCTGACCGTGCTGTTTGTTCTTTGAAGGGGAGACAGATGGGCCTGAACAGGGCTGAGGGCTACCTGAGCATGCACCAGGCTGCAAAAACCCAACAGCGACTTTTAGGGGCATTTCCCAAGCACCTGGGTGCACGTGGCACAGACCCAAGTGTCATTTTCTGCTACGAGCTGCATTTGCCCTCTCTCAGCCTCAGTTTTCTTATCTTTAAAATAGCTTGCTCATCTAATTGGCTTTATTTATTTATTTTTTATTGGAGTATAGTTGCTTTACAATATTGTGTTAGTTTATACCATACAGCAAAGTGAATCAGCTATACGTATACATATATCCCAATTAGATAAGGAGCTCCTAAACTAAAAGCACTCACATTTTAGAGATAATGATGAAAGGTACTCCCATCTTAAAAAATATTTGCATTTTAGAATGTTGAAATTGATGGATCAAGGTCCTGATTTGATAGGGCAAGCATGATTATAAATTAAAGAAACTTTTAAAAAATGGTTCTGAAGAACCTAGGGGCAGGACAGGAATAAAGACGCAGACGTAGAGAATGGACTTGAGGACACGGGGAGGGGCAACGGTAAGCTGGGACGAAGTGCGAGAGTGGCATGGACATATATACGCTACCAAATGTAAAATAGATAGCTAGTGGGAAGCAGCCGCCTAGCACAGGGAGATCAGCTCGGTGCTTTGTGACCACCTAGAGGGGTGGGATAGGGATGGTGGGAGGGAGACGCAAGAGGGAGGAGATATGGGGACATGTGTATATGTATAGCTGATTCACTTTGTTACACAGCAGAAACGAACACACCATTGTAAAGCAGTTATACTCCAATAAAGATGTTAAAAAATGAAATTTTTAAAAAAAGAAATTTTTTTAAAAAACATGAAGAGAAAAATGGATTACTCAGCCTGAGTCAACGGTTTTCAAAATGAGCTCAGTGAAACCAGGTTGTCTGATGTGCCAAGCCCTCCACTGGGCTCCGTGAAAAGAATTCTGTTTTTTTAAGACCTCATTTTCACACAACTCCTTAGGAAGGATTCTGAGGCTTTAACTAAAAAATGTTGAAAAACATTGGTGTTGACAGTCTCTTTCACTTCCAAAAAGGTCTATGAAGAGATAAACCTACCATCTGAGGTCACTGTGGAAGAAATTCTGTAAAAAACTAAACGATATCTTTTCCTTTTTGTTTACCTTCTCCACAGTGGGTGCACACGCGCATACACACACACAAACACACACACAAGACCACATCCCTGTTCCTCGGTTTCACATTCCAAATCTCAGCTGGTCTTTCCCAAATAAAAGAGAGTGAACTTTCCTTTTGAAATTTCTAATAAAGACTCAACTGATAATGACTCTATCTTAGGAAGATGATGGAAGAACAGAGAAGGGTCTTTTTTTTGCCTTCCCTCCTGTGGAAAATTGCCTTATTCTTCTCAAGTATGAACTCTCTCTTCCTGTAGGACGTCATCAGCCCTCGCCCATGCCCTGCGGCTTACAGTACCTCCCGCAGGAGCACACGAGCCCACCCCATTGACGGTGGTCTTGACTGTGGGACTTGCTTTAGCCAATGACTTGTGAGTGGCCTTGACAGGGACCACACGTGAGGAGAAGTGTTAAGAGACATAGCACATTATCTCTGCTTTTTTCCCACTGCTACAAGAATGGTATGTCCCAAATAGAAGCTTCTCCTTTGACCTACATTCTAGAAGGAAGAAAACATGAGAAGTAGATCTGTAGCCAGATGGTAGCGACACACCTCTGACATGTCATATGGCCAGGTAATAGATCTCTGTGACGATAAGGCACTGAGATTTGGGGATCATTTGTTATCGCAGCAAAACTGAGGGATATATTTCCTGTTCATGCCCACTACTCTCTACAGCTATAACAAAGGCAGATAGAGTCTCACCACCTGCCCTCGGAGGAAGTTTGAGGGATAAAAACAAGGCTAGTCCCACACCTGGGGGAACTCTGGCTCTGTGGATGGCCCTGAATGTGTGTCTACTCTACTCAAGACGCCGTCTTCGCTTTGAAGAATATAAAGGTCTAGAAGAAGAGGGTGTGGATGGAAAGGGAGATGCTTGTGAAAAGAAGCCTTAAAGATAGTGATATTAAAAAGCCAGAATAGGCTGGCCTTGTTCTGCTCTTTTCTGTTTTTTTTTTTTCTACCTAAATTCCTGAGGCTCCACTGAGGTCGGTGAGTGACACTCAGTGCTAAGAGAAGATACACAGGTTGGCCTTGTTCTGCGCTTTTCTGTCTTTTTTGTTTTTAGCAGACGCCGCCCTGCTCTCATCAGCCTCTGGCCCGCCATCTCCTTGAATCCTAACACCATGCCTTCAATTAAGTTGCAGAGTTCTGATGGAGAGATATTTGAAGTTGATGTTGAAATTGCGAAACAATCTGTGACTATTAAGACCGTGTTGGAAGACTTGGGAATGGATGATGAAGGAGATGATGATCCAGTCCCCTTGCCAAATGTTAATGTAGCAATATTAAAAAAGGTCATTCAGTGGTGCACCCACCACAAGGACGATGCCATCAATATTTGACTTCAGAAGAGCAGGCCCTGTGGATTATGTGCCAGGATACTTCAGAGCAACTTAGTGAATGGGGAAGAAATGAATAGATCAGAATGATTTTGTTGATGCAGGTCATCTCTGGTGACTAAAGCTGTAATTGCCCATTGTCTTTGCTTTTCTTGATAATTTCAGTAGGGCACAAGAAAAAACTGGGGAGGGAAAGAATGGTAACCTGGAAGCGTACTGTTAACCGGGTTTTTCTGGTTTTCCATCTATTTCCTTCTAACCCACCTCACAGGCTATTGATGAATCATTAGATAGTAGTCTTAGAAAAGACTACTTAAGGTACTTCCTTATATCTGTCTCTTCTTCTAGGTACGCAAAGAGAACCAGTGGTGTGAGGAGAAGTGAAATTTTGTGTCTGATGCTGTAACACTGTAAGGATTGTTCCAAATACTAGTTGCACTGCTTTGTTTATAATTGTTAATATTAGAAAAACAGTCCACAAATGCAGCAGCAAATCAGTTGTATTAGCAGAATGTTGTCCTCATTGCATGTGTAGTTTCAGTACAGATTCCAAACTTATGGCTCAGTTTCTTCTAGTATGATCAAAAGTTCTTTTTTCTTTGCTCTGAATAAAATTGAACTGTGGGTTCTCTGTAGAAAGTGGCATTTTGGGCTTTCCCTCTTTTTGTAAAGCAGTTTATGCCTAGTTTATTGTCCAGTTAACTTTAGTTTAGTGACTTTTAAAAGTTGGCATTGTAAATAAAACAACTTGCAAAAAATTTTCTGAAATAGAATTAACAACATATTATCTTTATTCATGAGTTGGAAACTGGAAAAAGGCTAATTGAGGTAAATGTTACCAAAGTGGGGTTATCAGAATGTCTTCCAGCTTCCTGGAGTCAGAGTACCACTGGTATTGATTAGCCTGTATGTAGCAGGGCTCCCTTAAATGGATCTGAGGACTTGTTTTTGCATTTTTAATCCTCTCAGCTTTGAATATGTTGGCTAGAGGCTCAGTTACTACTCAGTTTGTGTTTTGGGAGGAAACAGAATTAGACAGTTTGCTGGCTTTTCTATTAAAAGAGACACTTAACCCATGTGGTGTGTCATCTTTTTATAATCAGTAATCCTATGTGGGGAAAACCATAAACACTACTTGCATGTAAAAAATAATTTAACCTTTAATGTTAAAATGTATGGTGTTACCCAGAAAGCATCAGTCACGAATGCAAGATACTTTCAATAAAAAGTAAGTTACATAGAAAAAAAAAAAAAAAAAAAAGCCAGAATAGAAAAAGGGGGAACTTGATTTTCAAATGCACCTCACATCAGAGGAGAAAAGACACCCCGCCTCTGCCAACACGCATCCAACGCTCACCACCTTACCCTGGAGATAGTTCTGTTGAGCTGCCCAGTGATTCCTGAGAAGTCAGCTTGTAAGTCGAATAAGCTGGTAAGACCAATATGGGGCAGTATCTCTTCCAGGTTATATGTTCCAGAAATGGAAAACCTTGGCAAATGCAAATCCAGCAGGCTGGGGAGAGAATCAGACAGAGAAGCACTGCTGTCTCGTTATCTGTGCTGCTTTTGCCCTGTCTGGGGGCAGCCTGAGCTTTGGGAAGGAGATGTGCTTCTCAGAGTGAGGGAACCAGTCTTCTCATGACACTACCTGCTATGCCAGGACATTCCACAGCCCAGAGCTTCCTTCTCTGCAGACCTCACAGAGAGTCTGTGTCTGGATCTGAGAAGACTCCTGGCATAGCCATAGATCTTCATTTTTGTCACATTTCTGGAGGGCTTTCTAGGTGCCAGACATTGGATTACAAGGCTTCACTGATCGAAGCCATGTAATAACCATGGAAGTTAAGTACTGTTAACATTATCCCACCTCCATATCCAATTCATCAGCAAGCTCTGTTGGCTCAGATTCTGAACTATATCCTAAATCCATCTACCGGCAACCCCCTAATAGAAGGTACACCATCTCTCACCTGTCTGAGCTTCACGGCCTGTTGAAGGTCTGATGAGAGATCATGCATGTACAGTGTGGGCACAGATCAATGGAATAACTCTCCCTCCTGTAATTGTCATGCCTTTGTCATCAGATTGCCATATTCCTTGTGTTACATTCACAAGTTTTCTCGTGACCCATAAAAAAGCTGTCCCTTTCTTCCTGGGATTATTCTCCTCTGGAATTATTGTCTGACAGTTGCCATGACACCTGCAAGCTTGCTTAGTTAATAGCCAGCTTGGAAACTTCTGCCTCGAATGAATTCAGATTAGAGATGCTAATTCAGGTTAGAGCATCTTTACCCGTTTAACTCCTGGGCCAATATGAGGGTCCAGACGTCTAACTGAAGTGGGAGGTAGTTGGAAGTCACGGGTTGAATGGTGAAAAAAAGGAAACAAATGTGGACAACAGAAAACAGGGCTTACTTGACATAATTTTTTCACAGGTAGAACTTGGAGAGTAGGCCCTACCATGGAGGGGGCTTTGCGTACAGTCTAGCTGAGGGGTGTCTGTTAGAGAGCCCAACGCAGAGTAGGTGTTCAATCAGTGTAAATGAAGAAATGGAGTTACCAGGAAGCATGATTCCTCTGAAAAAACTAACCTTTCTCACAGCTGAATGGAGGGAAACCTGGCAGCCTGAATTTTCCATGTCTGAAAGCCCATTCAAATGCTGCCATGATATTGTAACTCTCGGGCACAAGAAATGGTATCAGGGAGCATCTGAGGTTTAGAAAAATAACTTGGATTGGTTTTGATTTTTGAAGGTCTAAGTGGGAGGTCAAAAGAGACCCTTCCTAAGGGAAAACCTACTGGTCCAGAAGATCCTATAGTATTTCCTCCTCTGATGGGGGAAGGGACAGGTTCACTCCAGGGGAGCTTAGGAATATGGGGCTGGAATCAGAAACTGACCAGAGCCATGTAGATTCACAGACAACAGGAATAATACTTTAAATTCTGGCTTCTGTTCTTGACCTGTATCTCTTTAATTTGGTACTTGAATCTCTACCCCCAAACAAAACACCCTTTCTCTATCCTTGATACCTCAATGTCACTGGGGTGCTGAGAGAAGACTCCCGTGGACATGCAGGTGACGCCTACCAGTTGGTGATGGTGGATTAAAGGTGGCCATCAAGATGTTGAGTCTAGGGCTTCCCTGGTGGCGCAGTGGTTGCGCGTCCGCCTGCCGATGCAGGGGAACTGGGTTCGCGCCCCGGTATGGGAAGATCCCACATGCCGCGGAGCGGCTGGGCCCG
>NC_041224.1:172478390-172479316 GCF_002837175.3 Physeter macrocephalus
CCGGAGCCTGTGCTCCGCAACGGGAGAGGCCACAACAGAGGAAGGCCCGCATACCACAGAAAAAAAAAAAAAAAAAAAAAAAAAAGATGTTGAGTCTATACGCCCTTGAATCTGGTGGGTTCTGTGAATGATCTGACCAATAGAATATGGCAGAAATGACACCGGCAAATTTCTGAGCCCAGGCCTTAAGAGAGCGGGAGGCTTCACTTCCTGCCTTTTAGAACACTCCTTCTTGGGGCCCTGAGCTGCCATATAACAATATCAACTGTGCTGAGCTGCTGTGCAGAAGCCCAAGCTAGCCTCATGGACATGCTGCATGGAGAGAGAGAGAGGCGCCTGCTCGGCCCGTAGCTCAGCCAGCCGGCCAGCCCAGCCTCCAGACATCTGAGTAGAGGAGTCTTGAATGTTCCACCCCTGGCCACCATCTGACTCCATCCTCGAGAGCCCCGAGTGAGAACCACCCAGCTGAGCCCAGTCCACCACAGAATTGAGAGAGATACCAGGTGGGTATTTTTTCAAGCCATTCCATTTTGGGGTGGTTTGTTATCCAGCAAGAGGTAATTAGAACTTGAGGCCAGATTTTATCCCAGAGTGCCCCATAAAGGAAGATACACTTCAAGAAAGGGTAGCGGGAGTATGGGGTCTAGGGAAACCAGAAAAGGCTAAAACCACTGTGAGAAAAACCACAAACCAAAAAGCAAGTGAGATGGAAGAGGGTAGGTAGAGATTCCCCCAAACTGGCAATTGGCATTTTGATTTTTACAATGTTCTTCTGGGTATTTAATTTTTTAAAGAAATGTTTGAATTAAAACAGAGGCACTCTTAAGAAATACCCACTGTTCTGTGGGGGTCATAATTATTCTTTTTTTTTTTTTTTTTTTTGCGGTATGCGGTCCTCTCACTGTTGTGGCCTCTCTTGTTGCAGG
>NC_041224.1:172479561-172519312 GCF_002837175.3 Physeter macrocephalus
ATGGTTCACGGGCCCAGCCGCTCCGCGGCATGTGGGATCTTCCCGGACCGGGGCACGAACCCACGTCCCCTGCATCGGCAGGCGGACTCTCAACCACTGCGCCACCCGGGAAGCCCCATAATTATTCTTAATAATTGTCCTTGATCTGATTTGTTGCCTACACTTAACTACCTTCTGGTAGTAAATTATTATTTGGAGAAAAAGAGAAGAGCAAAGGCAGAAAGATGTCTGGGAGGGGATAAGATTGATTAATGCCTGGTGGCACTTCTCCTGCACCAGGTACCACTTTCATATTCTATACATATTAACTCGAATAATCCTCCAACCAACCAAGGTGGTGCTTATTATGGCCCCATTTTACATGTGAGGAAATTCAAGACCCGAAGAGCAAGAATTGCCCAAGACCTCACAGCTGGTTAGCTGGTAGGGCAGTGAGCCAAGCCAGGGCTTAGGGTCTTGCAACTGGAGTTGATCAAGGCCTGCTCGAGTGCTTGAACAAAGTCCTTGCACTCTGGCACTTACCTGGGGAGGAGCAGTTGATCCCATTTCCTCAGGGTCTCTGGCTGCAGGGCCTCCTCCACCTGAGCCATCTTTCCCGGGTCAGGGAGGATCAGAAGAGCCAGGGCGTTTCCGCTGTACTCCATCCGGAGGACGGTGCAGGCCACCTCCTGGTCGTAGAGGAACCTGTGCATTTCCTTTTGGTGCATCATGGCGATGCGGAGAGAGGTCCTCTCATCCACATAGAAGCTCTCTTGCTTTGGGGTCTGGTAGCAATTCAAAGGATGCTTCCACTTGGCTTAGGACACAAAACCCACAAAACCATGAGAACACACTCTAAGAGAGCAAGTCTAGGCAGACATGCACTAAGCCACACTGGTTAGAGATGCAGAATCCGTCACAGTCTCGTCCCCGTGTGCAGTATCTCGTCTCTTTCTACTTATAAGCTCCACTGACAACCACCTCCCGACTTGACCTCCTGAAAGCACCGATCTCGGTGACAGGGAGAGGGGGCTGGCTCATCCTGTCCCTCATGTCCACTTCCAAGTGACCAAGTACTGCTGATTCTGCCTCCAAAGCCACACCTTGATTTGAGGCCACCGTCTTACTGTGAACCACCTCACTAAGCTAACTTGTCTCTGTTCTTCCACCCTTACTCTCCTCCAACCATTTCCCAAATTGTAGCCAGACTGAGCTTTCTACAGCAGGTATGTCACTGCACTGCTTCGAACTTTTTGGTGATTTGGGGATCCTACGATAAAGTCTAGGGTTCTCAACACAGCCCCTGATTACTTTTTTTATTACAACTCTCAGCAGTCCCACCTAGGCATTCCACTGTAGTGTTCTATGCTCCAGTCCAACTAAATCTGTTTGTTTCTTGAAAGTCAACGGTAGCTCTTTTCCTTGGACCTTTCCTCACCTTTGGAGAATCAAAGATGATTCAGACTCAGACCGTAACGGTTGAACCCATGGATGTGAGGGATACACACCAAGCCTAGGATAGCGGTTGCCTCTGGGGAGGGATGGAAGGAGGAAAATGGGACCAAGGGATGCTTAAAAAGGAATTGAACTGTATCTGCAATATTCCATTTTTTTAAAAAATAAAAATCCGAAGTAAATAGTAAAAATGTTAATATTTGCTAATTCTTGGTGGGGGGGAGTGCATGGCGGATCCTATGTCATTCTCTGCATACTTCTGTAGGTTTGAAATAGGCAATGATATAAAAAATAAAATATTTCTCGAAAAAATGAAGTATGAATAGAAAAGTGAGATTGAGTGTCAGTGGTATTAAAAATCAGGATAAAAGTAGAATAGAAAAAACACGGCAAGGGAAAACAAATATTGATAAATTAAGAAGTAGCCCTATAAGAACATGATTTAAATATACAGAGGTGACTTGCAGAAGAAACAGCTACAGGCTTCTAGACAGGTGCCTTTTAGGGGCCGGGCTGGAGATGGGGGAGCCGGGGCCAGCCCTCACCTTTGAAGAACACGTAATTCAAGAGAACCATGAGCGTGTCTTGGGTGAACTCCTCCAAGCAGTCCACCACCTGCCCATACGTTTGCTTCCTCACGAAGTCATTTATCCGCCTCCGAGTTGTAGCAGAGTCCGTGAAATTGACAGAGAAAGCGAAAGCCCGGTACAGCTCCCTGCTGTTGTCCAAAAAGCGCTGCTGAGGCTTCAGCTGCTTGTCCAGGAACAGGGAGTTGCCTACTTTCAGTTCAAGTTTGGGGCTGGGCAGGTCAAGGGTGTGGATGAGGCTCTGGAAGCCCCGGTGGATGTCAGCTTCTGGGGTCTCCGTGAGGTTGAAGCCGAGGCCTTCCAGGATCTGAGCTGGAGTGTCGGCTTGCGCCCCCAGAGAGAGCAGGGCCAGGGTGGTGGAGATGCTCACCGGGGAGAAGAGGATGTTTCCTGGGGTTCCTGCTGCCAGCTGCTTATACAGACGCAAGGCGAAGCTGGTAATGGTGGGTGTGATTTTGCGGTAGGCGGGGAGGGCTTCCGAGAGCTGACCACGGGGAGCTCCAGGCACCCCCAGGCTCTTATCTCCGCGGGCAGGAAAGGGCTGACAGTAGACAGAGGCCAGGATCCCCGCTCCCAGCAGCCACTGCCACGCCGGCCCCATCCTCTAAAAACAAGGTGGTGAACACGTCATTCTCCTTCCTAAATAGCTTCACAGTGCTTCACGTTTACACGGCAAACCTCCCATCCAGACTGGATCCCACAGAGGTGTCAGGCGGGGTTTTGTAGAGCAGGGGTCCCCAGCCCCTGGGCCGCACAGCAGGAGGGGAGCAGAAGCAAAGCTTCACCTGCCGCCTCCCCATTGCCTGCATTACCGCCTGGACCATCGCTCGGCACCTCCGTCCATGGAAAAATTGTCTTCCACGAAACCGGTACCTGGTGCCAGAAAGTTTGGGGACCGCTGCTATGGAGGGTGAGGCGCGGATGAGCCCGCGGGCTCCAGACGCTTTCCCCCAGGCTAGAGTCAGAGCAGCGGCCTCTTGTCTGCTTTACCTATTGATTTGCCTAGAAGATTTTGCTGAGAAGAGGACTCTGGGCTATGAAATAAAGAACTTCCGTGGTCTTTTCTTCCTGCCTTCCTCCCTGCATCTATCTTTCCTCCCTCTCTTCCTACCTTCCTTCCTTCCTTCTTTCCTTTTCTTTTATCTTTCTCCTTTCCAGTCATTCTTTCAATCACTCATTAACTTTCAAAGACTGGGGCAACCCTCAGTACTATGGAACAAACGGTCAGGACACTGTGACACGAGTGATGTTGGGCTTCCCCGCACCTAGGTGTTGCCAGTAACTAGAATCTTGCTGACTGGAGGGGAGAGGATGATGTGTGGAACTCCTGGGCCAGGCTCTCCCAGAAAGAAGAGTGCCCTCTACTTTTCTGGTCTCCAGTCGCTGGAGCGTGGATGCGACGATCGGCCTTGGGGACCTTGCGGGTGGGCACAGCTCATGAGGATGAGGGGTGGCAAAGCCGCAGGATGGATGGAGCCTGAGGGTGGGGAAGAGACGAGCAAGATCTACTCTGTCTCCATCAAACCTGCTATTTCGAGTACCTCTTGTCACACGCAAGGGCTGAAACCTGTATCTTAGCTGATGGAGAGTTTAAGGAAGGATATCTGTTAAATTGTATCCCCCGCCCCACAAATTCATATGTTGAAGTCCTAATCCCCAGCATGTCAGAATGTGATCTTGTTTGGAAATAGTGTCATTGAGATGTAACTAGTTAATATGAGGTTAATATGGGCTCTAATCTAATATGACTGGTATTTCTATAAAAAGGGGAAATTGGGCACAGACATACACACAGGGAGAAGGAGATGTAAAGATGAAGGCAGAAATCAGGCAGGGTGATGCTCTACAAGCCACGGAACACCAAAGATTGCCAGCAAACCCCCAGAAGCAAAGAGAGAGGCCTGGAACAGACTGTCCCTCGGAGCCTCAGAAGGAACCAGCCCTGCCAACGCCTTGATCTTGGACCTCTGGTCCTCAGAACTGTGAGAACCAGTTCCTGTTGTTTAAGCTGGGTGGAAGTTTGTGGAAGTTTGTTATGGCAGCCCTAGGAAACAAATGCAATAACTCCTGCGCTTTAAGTTATAAAATGTGCCAGAAGAGCCTTCGTGTCACCCGAGGGGGTCAAAGTGCTTCAGAGCTGGGAGGGAAGCTCCAGCTCGAGGTGAAGCTGCAGTGTAGACAACGCGCCTCTCACACACCCATCGCCACGTGCGCACACTCGGACCCCCCATCCCCCGCCTCGCTCTCCTCCGTAAGGAGTCTCGTCCCCTCGCTCCCTTCAAAGCCGACCCTCCTGTTGTCCCGTCGCCACAGCGGCTGCCCACAGCTAATTACCCCATCTTTGCTGCTCGTCTGTCCTGGTAAATTTTGCGTCTTAATCAGCACCTTTAATACCTTTTGCCCAAACCAATGATCTCTGGGTCGCTTACATATTTTTGTAGATGATTTATAACGCCTGGTGCTCTAAATACCCAGCCAAACCCCCAAGGCCAGTTCTCAGGAGGGACGAATCTAGCCGCGTTATCGATTACGTTGAAACACGTTTGCTGGTCAAAGTACTGCAGGCAGTTTCCCAATGCCACGTCCTACCCCCTCCAGCACAGTTTGCTGTAGGCACGCGTAATTTCTGTTCATTTTGGGAAGTAGAACGATTTAAAAATTGGTCTGCTCCTGGGGAAAATTAGAAGTATAGCTGTAATAAAACTATATCCAGTTTATTCTTTTTACCCCAATGAACTCACCACCGTTTTCTACTTACTGAACCCCCAGGATACCCAAACTTGCAGAGGATCTATTTTCCAGAGGACTGAATTGTAAGTCAGGGGCTCCGGGTTTGAGTCAAGGCTCTGCAGTTAAATCACTGGGTGATAACTATGTAAAGGAAGCTCTCTGAACTGCAGTGTGTTATTTGCAAAATGCAAATGACAATGCCTACCTCCTGGGGGTGGGGTTGCTTGTGGGTTATAAAATGTAATATCATGTATATAGCACGCGGCACAGAGGAAGTATGCAGTGTTAATTTTCACTCCTTTCTACTGAGGCTGGATATAGTTACACCCAATTTATTCCTTTATTCCTTTTCCAGAAAGATCCCAGAGGAAAATTAAGAACTCCATGAATTAATTATAATATCCCTATTTATTATTTCTTTTACGGTAGGGATATTAGCTATATTGTATCATTGGTTCCCAGCCAATTTGTTCTCAAATGCAGGGGAAGGGGTGTGTGTGAAGTGGGGATAGTATTTGGATCATCTCAAAGTCCGGAGAAGGAGGTGCTATTATTGGAGTTTAATGGGAGAGAGAAAACTCTCGAAATGCTAGAATAGTCACAGGCAAAGAAGAAGGGTCCGTCCCAAAAGCCAGCAGTGCCCCAGTGGAGAAAAACTTGCTTAATTTCTTTAAATTGAATCCTTATGAGAACTTTAAGACCTTGGTAATATTATCCCTGGAGAGAAACACCTATTAAGGAAAGAAACACATATTAAGTGGTAGGGGCATATGATTCAAATTCCAGGCCAGGCCCCTGAATCATCACCCTTTCATATAACAGAGTTTCCAGTAAAGTCGCTGCAACAACTTTATCATTTTGGTTTGGGCTGTATTGTTCCGTTTTCTTGTCTAACTTCGAGGAATACTGGGAGTTTCTCAAAAAATTTAAAGGCCAAGTTATCCATAAAATGTTATTTAAAACCTGAAGTTCCTACTTCAAGCCTTAGAAGGAGTACATCATCACGTTTTTCCTTTAGGGGACTCAGTTCTCCCATTTATTCTGCCAAAGTGAGAGAGAGAGAGAGAGAGAGCTGCCACCCCGGCCTTCATTTCAGACACAAGCGTGGTACTCACAGCAAGGTCCCTGGGCTGGGGGCCCTGGGTCTTCAGCACCGCATCACCTCCTACCCACAGGAAAATAGTGTTTGAAGATCATGGCAGCCTAGTCAATATTTGTCAGGTCAATTCCTGGAACCGGTATGAAAACAGGAAGTGACCTTCTCTTCAAAGGTTCTGCCCTGCCAGCCTGTCCTACAAAGTGAATTGTGATTCTGGACCCAGCTTGGTTTGAGGCTATTCTCACGTTGGAGATGGCGGCAGGGGGTCGAGGTGCGGTGGCTGCTGATCTGTTACCTGTGTTTTGTGTGTTCCGGGCAGTTTTCTTTTTGAATCACTCTCACAATGGTAATGTGAAATGTTAACTATACCTACTGTGGTGATCATTTCACAGTATCTGTCAATCAAACCATCATGCTGTATACCTTTAACTTATACAGTGATGGATGTCAATTATTTCTCAATAAAACTGGGAAAAAAAAGAATGCGAGAGGCATGATTCTCTCTACTTTACAAATGGGAAGCTGAGGCCCGGTGAGGTCAGTATCTCGTTCGCTCACTAACTGGGTGGTGGAGCCATCCTCAGAAGATAGATCTGACCCCCCAGCTGAGGCCTTCGCTACAACACTAAACCGTTCCGGTATTTTACTGATGCTTTAAATAAATATGATCCATGTACAGGAAAAAAAAAGCCTGGAAGGAAATTCAGAGAATAGAACAAAATTTTCTCTCCCGCCATATCAAAAGCTTTGTAAAGTGGGATCATTGATTTTTGTTTACCTAAGATCTAGAACCAAGCGTGGAACTAAACGAATATTTTGTATGAGTGAGTCTTTGGGTGATGGAATTGGGTAACTTTTATGTTCTTTGTAGATTTTTGTCTTCTCTTAATTTCTCAAAAAGAGCATGTATTTTATTTTTAACAAAAAACGATAAAACATTGTTTAAAAGTAGAATTATTTAATTGTACACGTAAAGCAAAATACAAGCTCATTCAGGGTGGCACAGTGGTTCCAATCAAAAGGCACTTTTAAAACATAAAGGCTCCTAGGATACTGAATCTGATGCTGTGATAGGGTGGGGCTGGAGGTACCTCTCTGGCCTGTCTCCTGTGTTATAGCCCCAGATGGAGAGCAGAAGGTACTCACAGTAGGACCCAACTGGTGTGTGCTGGAAAGGTGAAAGCCAGGGACACTTTGGCCAGGCACTGATGGAGTCTGCTACACCCACTGATGTTTGAGACCCTACCCCTTGGTCTAGAACAGTGCTGAGAACTTTCTGGGTGTTTTATAAAGACACATTTGCAGTATGAATACACAAAAAAATTGAAGTACACGGCCAGAGTTCCTTTCTCACCTAAGAGGAATCCAGTTCACTCTTGGCTTGCACATAAATTACCTGGCTCTGTACAATCATGTGTCACACGCTAGGGAAGAAGAAACAATCCCGGGAGACTCACATTTTGGAATCTATTACAGACCCCGCCACAGTAGACCCCTCACAGAGCTGTGGTGGGAATGAAACGTTTGTACATGGGCAACGTTTGTGCAGTGCCTGGCCCAGAGCAAGGAGAGACAGAGAGAGAGAGAGAGAGAAAGACAGGGATTTTAAGGAATTGGTTCACGCACGTGATTATGGAGGATGGCAAGTCCACCTGGAGACCCAAGAAGAGTGGACATTGCAGGTCAAGTCCGAAGGCTGCCTGCTGGTAGAATTCCTTCTTGTTCAGGGGAGGTCAGTCTTTGTTCTATTAAGGCCTTCAACTTATGGAAGGCAGTCTGCTTTACCCAAAGTCCACCAATTTAAATGTTAATCATCCCCCAAAACACCCTCACCAAAACATCCAGAAGAATGTTCGACCACATATGTGGGCACTGTGGCCCAGGCAAGTTGACATATAAAATTAACTATCACCCATGTCGTGTGTTAGTAGGAAAGAGGATTGAGTACCACCTCCTTGGGTGGCTTGGTTTCCTTCCTGGAGTGCAAACCTTTGACCTCGGTGCACAGACACCTCACCTGTGTGGCCAATCGCAGAGTCAAAGGGCAGGAAAATGTGCCCTTACACACATGAAAGTAAACTCCTCTCACCATCAACTTGGAATCACACCAGCTCACTGCTGCAGTCATAAAAAAAGCCTACCCTGGCCTCTAGTGAAGGCACCACATTTGTGGCACCGAAGTTTGTGAGATGGCACAGCTCGCCATGCTTGGGCAGGTGGGCTTGGTTAAGTCTGCAGAGTTGACCTGGGTGCCTGCACTGCTTCTCAGTCGTTTCCCGGGCTTTTTCCTATATGTGCCAATAATCTTCTTGTTTCACGTGCTACTGCCTACCTCCCTTTAGCATGTGGGACACTGGACCCTCAATATCCTCCATGGATACCCTCTACTAAATGGGTCCAGGCCCCCAACATCCTCACGAGCACCTTCCCCCTCTGCTTCTGCCATGGATCTGCTTGGAGATAAGCCATATACAAGCATGGATCTCTAGCCCTTCCTCCCTGTGGTTATGCTGTTGACTCACTTCCTGCACATTTTCTAGAACCATCCACTTTACTGTTCCTCTCTTGAGTTAGCTTCCTTATTGAGCTACTTCTCCAAACTGCTCTTGTGGCCCATCCCCAGGCCTCTCCTTTCTTGGAGCTTGGGTTGTAAGTGGTGATGCAAGTGACAAGCTCTTTTCTTGGGCGTTTGAGCATCCTTGTTAAGGGAATGAAAGTTTTAGCCCTGAAGTGACTCCTTTGGTAGCGGACGGAGTTCCTTCAGGGTCACATCGTTCCCAGAAGAGAACACTTGGGTTGTGTCCTAAACCCCACCACAGAGGAACTTCTGTGGTTTGTGGTGACCAGCCCTCTCTCATCCAGTCCAAGGCTTCTGGGTCTAATTGTGGCCCCCCAGGTAGCTCTGGCTTGGTCATGTCATCGCATGGCTCTGCAGTCAGTCCCCCCTGCCCCATCTTTGGCCTCCAATCTCATTCCTGGCCTTGTGTTTTCAGCACTGAGCCTGGGCTCTCTACCAGAAGAGTTTTATTTCACCCTCTGTCCTAGTCTGCTGCAGTTGCTGCTCTGAACTAGCTCACCCAGGCAAGGTCCCGCCTCTTGGGTATCACTCTTGGGGCAGCCTGTTTGGCCAATGTCTTTGCCAGCTGTGCCCATGGCCTCTGGATCTGACTTCCCTTGTCAAATGTCTGGTTTCCATCAGACTCCATGATCCCTCCCATATGTCCAAGGTAAGTCAAGCCCAGCCAGCTAGTTCCCAAGTCTCAGCTCTCTCATACACACACACACACACACACACACACACACACACACACACACACACACAATCCTGTTTTCCCCTCATCAGTTTTACTTCCTTTCCAGTAGGGGGCAATAATAACTTCCTCATAGAGGGTTGTTGTAAAGATGAAAAGAGACTAGAGCATGGGGCAGAGAAGATGCTGCCAACATATCTGGCATCCTCTGCTTCTCCGGGTATCCCCATTTCCCCTTGGAGCTGGGTGAACACATGGAAGCCCACCGTGGTGTCTGTGGGTACCAACCCTCTTCCCAGCCTCCTCTCTGCTGTGGGACCTGCCTCTGCCCAGAGCTGCCTGGGGGAGTTAGTACAGCTCCTCTTGTACAGATGAGATGACAGGCTCTGATTGCCAGCTGGACAGGAAGCAAGGCTGATGAGACAGCCACCGACGGAAACAGCTCCCCCGCACCTGCTCACCCCCCTCAGAATTGCTTCCCTGCCTATGTCAGCCTTCTTCCAGGACAAAAGGTGGCCCAGCCAAATGTCTCTGGCAGGCCCCCTACCTGCTTCTTATCCTGCTCTGTTCTTGGACAGAAGACCAGCAATGACCCTCCCCACTCCATTCCCAGACCACACTTCTCAGTCTCAGCATTTTGACGCACAGGGTGGTGAATTGTATTCATTTTATTCATGACCAGCTAAGTTCCTGCGCAGCACAGCCTGGCCCCTCTACTCCGTTTTGGGGTTTAAGACTTTGCCCACAAAGAGGTCTCTTTGAGTCATCTGATCCTCCACAAACAGCAAGAAGGGTCTATTGAACTTCACGACCACAGGGTCCTCCTTGGTGTCCACGGGGACCTTCCACACGTCCGTGTCCTTGGCTGCATCCTTGATTAAGCCATGCTCGCTCACCTCCATCTCAGCTTGATGCACGGCCTGGGAGAGACAGTTTCACTCTCAGCTCTGGGAGTGAACTCACCTGGCTGTGGCCGGAGAACAAGCCGGGGCGGTGTGCCCAGCAATCTCCTGTGGTCAAGATCAGGGAGGCAGCTTCCCTCCATGGCCGATGGCAGGTGGAGGAAAGCTGACTTCCATTCCTAGAAAACCACCCTCAGCTCCCAGCAGCTGGGTTCACCATTGAAGGCCGGACGTCCCCGAGTGGGTTTGATACTAGGGTTGGTAATTGTTGAGTTCAGACTTTTTCAGCACAGGGCAGACAGCTCAAGGTGTTAACATGTTTAAAACGGAGGAAAGGGGAATAAAACACAGAGGAAGGCTGGGTGGTCTGTAGGCTTAGAAAAAAATCCCATAGAATGACTGAGAGATAGTCATTTCCAACACTTTCAAGAAGGATGTGATAAAAACTACTAGGGGGCTAGTTGTTCTTGTCTCCATCCATGCAAGGACAATTTAACCTCTGTGTAAAAGTGCTTGTGCCAGAACATGCATGTTGGCCTCCTTGATCTGCAAGAGACCCTGCTGGGGAACGTGGCCATGACATTGCTTGCATTACTGGTGATGGATTCGACATCTCTCAAACCCAGCCCAACAACCAGCACTCAGTGCACACCTGCCGGGTGGGTTCTGTTTGAATTGGACACTAAGTAGTGCTTACACCCACTGGGCCACAGGAAGCACGGCATCCCCTCGGGGTCCCAACCCTGGGAACACCATCCAATGTCTGTGAGTGACAGGTTCATCATCTCCCAATTAAAGAACAGGACCCCTGCCCTGTCCCGACCCCCAAGGTCATTGGGAGACTAGAGCAAGAGAAACCATGAAAAAGTGCTTTGTTATTTGTCAGGTGCTGTATCACGGGGAGGGATTGTGTTTGCTATTTATGTCCTGGGCGAAGTCCTCAAAGTATCCTGGCCCCTATGGTGGCCACAAAGCAGCCAGCCAGTTAGTGACCTTGGTGGAGTCATTGGAGGGCAGCCCCTGTGCCCACCGGGATGGGTAAAATTATCTCATAAATAAATGTTCCCCGGCATCTGGATGTCTAACTGGCACCTCAAGTTTAGAGAGCCAGCCTCTGTCTGCTCCCCCAAACCACTCCTCCTCCATCTTTCCTGACTCAGGCATCGGCTCCATCGTTTCCCAGGCTCCAGCTTACAAACCCGACTCTTCCCTCCCTGCTCCCCAGCTCTGCCTTCAAAAGGCACCCAGAGCCTTCTCACCACAGCTAACACTCCCTCGAAGGCCCCATCCATCCTCCATTACCTCTCACCTGGGTTACCCGTCACACTTCCTAATGGGTCCCCCTCTTCCTCCAGGGCCATTGCCTGTTCTCCGTAGGGCAAAAAGTGGTCTTTTGTAAAACATATGTCAGCTCATGTCAGCCTCGGTGGTCTCCCATGTCAGTCAGAATAAACCCCCGTCCTGTCCAGGGCCTGGGACACCTACGTGACCTGGCCCTGCCTGACTTCTGCCCTCACCTCCTACCAGGCTTCGTCTTACTCAGCACTCTAACTGCCTGGGCCTTCTTGGGCTTCCTCAAAAATTTCAAGTTCACATTCCCTTAGGATACACTTGCTCTCTTTGTCTGGAACACACGTCCCCAGGTATGTGCCCCCTTCTCTCTCCTGCCCTTCATTCAGGCCTTGGCATAAAGGCCAACCCAGGCCTTCTCAAGCCTGCTCACTGCACTCCAGTGTGCTGTTCCCAGTTTCTCTGCTTTCCTTTCTTCACAGGAAGTATCACTGGTGGGCATAATACATATCTGTCTGTTGGCGTGCTCACTGTCTACCCCGTCAATAGAATGGAACGGCTGTGAGAGTAAGATGTTGTCTGGCTGGCTCACGACTTCACCCCCAGTGCCTCCAGTGCTTGATGCAATTACTTTTGAGTGAGTGAATGACGAAAGAACCCCCAAAGCCCAGGGACCCAGTCAGATAAGAGCTATAACTGCTGTATAAAAAAAATGTTTCTCAATCAGGACTGTGGTGGATAAAACAGAGACTCTAGAAATTGCCCCACTCACCTCCAAAATAGATAGAGAAGACTTCTTTGTGATGCCCTGGGTGGCCGCTGTTGTGGTAGGCGTATCTTTGATGTCAATCTTGGGAAGCAGATGTTTTAAGTTGATCTTGGAGGAGATCTTGAACTTGGGCAAAACTAAGTGCACCAATCTGTTGAGAATGAAATCGACAAGGAAGCTGAACAATGTCCCTCTCCTGGGGTCTAGGGGAAGCACTTGCTTAGGCTGAAAGACGTCTTCCGAGTGAAAAGGTAACGCAAGTGTTTGTTCTGAAGTGCTGGCTTGGGGGGAGACGAAAGATGCTGGGGTATGAGCTGCAACGTTGAATTTCCAAGCAAACCACTTACTCAAAATATACCTTGCTATTCAAAGGATTCCCTTCACAGGCTCTCTATGCAAGAGAAGATGAGGGTCAGACTAAGAGCATCCAGCCCTGAGTCACTCCAACCCTTCTTCCGGAAGCAGGGGTTTAAATTGGGCAGTGGCCCTAAATGTGGTGAGGGAGTTGGAGGGCACGAGGTCCCCGTGCTGCAGGTAGAGCAGAGGGAGTTTTCACAGGAGAGGAAGCTCCAGCCTGGATGATAAGCTTTCGAACAGAGAGGAGGACTCTTCCCTCTAGAGACCAGCAACTCTATGACTAAGGGAGAGTATCAGAATACGTAGCGCCAGCACCCCCACCCAACATTTTAGACTATGTCCGTGCGGTGTTGAGCTTCTGATTGGCTAGCAGCCCATTCAGTTGGGTCTCTCTACTGCTGTACCCCCTCTGTCCCAACCAGGAACGCTGTGGTAGGCACAACCGTGGCAGAAGATGGCAGACCCCCCTCTGCTGTGGCCCTCAACTGTAGGAGTAAATGCTGTTGAGAGATTTCTTCCCGATCTACACATTTATTGCCTGAAGACTGTCCCCCGACCCCTGCTGCTCAGATCAGTGGGCCATTGAAAATCATGATTTCATTATTTAATTTATCCACATTTGATGGGACTTTGGTGAGTATCATACCCAAGCTGGGTTAGTTCAATGCTCCCTTCCAGGAATATGCAGCGGGAATCGAAAGATACTCAGTTTAGTGTGGGGTGGACCACTTGAGTGAATGAAAGAGAGCCACGCCTGTCTACAGTGGTCTCAGCTTGAAATTTACCTGCTTAGGCTCCTTCCCTGACTGTCATAACTAATTAGGAGCCCTAATTAATACTCCACAACTGAATTCGCTGATGTCACCCTACTCATTATCTCCTTAGCTTTTACTACAATTTGAAATTGTGTATTTGTTAGATGACTTTCTACCTCTTCCACCAGACTGAAAATTCCACGGTAGTAGGGAAGTGTTTGGCTAACCATTATATTCCCAGCACCAAGCAGTTTCTGGCATACAATAGGTGCTCAGAAAATATTTTTTGGGTGAGTGGATCATGGGCTAACATGTGTGTGAAAAGCTGGTTTGCTGAGCTAGAGAGGTTAGAAGCAAGGACTAGTGACACCAAGAGAGATGGGGTTCTGGGTGCCCTTGCTGTCCCTTGTTCCAATCGCTCATGAGACCTGGCTGTGTTTATTCCCTGGGGTTCCGTGAAATTCCCATGTATCTTTCCAATAAATTCCTCTCTACCCATCCTGAGCTTGTATGAAGTGGGTTTCTGATACTGTACATGTGACAAAAAGAACCATAATTCAGAGGTTAAGGGGCTTCTGGCTGGTAAGGGGACTCAGGCTGCTATTCTTTCTGTTTGGTTTGTTTCATTTTCTACAAATTGGCTAGGAAATAACAAGATGCCAAACTCCCCCCCCCACCAATAAGGCTTTTACATAGAGGAAGTGAAGGCTGAGCAAAAATGCAATGGGAATCTAGAATGTTCCACCAGAACAGGATACCTGAAGTCACTGGCTTTCTGAAGTCTAGCTCGCTTAGCAGTTATCCCTCTTAGAGCAACGTGGAATTGTCCTACATCTGGGAGCACAAGACTGATGGACACATTTCCTTTGCAAGGCATCTTAACCATCGTAGCAAGCAGCTCCTCTGAGCGGCTGTAAATCATCCGTTCTGTCTTCCTCATCATGTCCACCTGCACTTTGGTGTTTTCATTCACAAAGAAGCCCTCCTTCTGCGTGAGGTTGGTCTGAAACGCTCTTTCCCAAATGCCTGGGGGAATCAGGAAGGAAAAAGTCAGAGAGTGAGATCTGGCGGAAAATCGTCACCACCCCCAGGTTTGGGGACAGAATATTTAAAATTCTGGACTGGTGCAAAGGAAAGAAAAGCTAACACATGATTTTCAAAGATATTCACCATAGAATTTCTTTAAATCTCTATTTCTCAAAGGATGTTTACCAAAATACCTGCCTCTGGAACTATAACACCAAGAAAGGATTCTGTCATCACATAATTTAGGAAACATTGACCACAGCAACCATTCTTTGAAAACCCCCACTGCATTTGAGTGTATTAAGAGTTCAAAGTAGTCCTATGGTAAAGAAATCTGTTTAAAATGTATGTAACTTATTCCAGGAGGGAAACTTTTCATCAGAAAGACACACACCTGCGCACACATGCACACCCCTGCATGAAATCCCACTTTAAATAATGCACTTCCCCAGTGGATTTAAAAAAAGATTCAAGGTACACACCAGTAAAAAAATGCGTCTGTCACCCAGAGTGACGGCCCTCTAGCTTGGTTTGGAAAATCTCTGCAAGTGTTAGCCTCGCTTCTGATTCTATAGCCAGGCTTACGGTCCTCTCTGTTCTGTTTTTACGCCTTACCTTCTAAAGTGTGATACAGATAAAGCTTTTGGAAAGCTTTTAAGAGGGAATCATGCCCGAGCGTTCTCTGAAGCATCCAGAGACATGATCCCTCCAAGATCATTTATGGAGCAGCTTCTATGTCCTAGGCACCTAGTTTGGAACTGTGCGTCCAGATATGAATAATGGTCCCAGTAGCCGGAGCGAGCATCCTGTGCTGGGAAGCATTGTTTTCTGAGCATTTCCTTCACTTATCATGTAAAGAACAAACAATCTTCATGTCCTGGTACGAACCCTGTTTAATCCACAACAGTTTATCCATTAATTGACTCATTCAAATCTGAAATTTCTTGAGCTCAAAAAATGTGCCAGGTACCATACTAAGTACTGAGGTTATAGCCGTGAATAAAACAGAGGACCTGTGTCCTCATGGGGTTTACTTTCTAGGGGGGATACAGAGAGAAAAGCAATCCACCACCGTAAATGGTTACAAGTGTGATGAGCATTAGGAAAGATACAAGTAAGGAGCTGAGTGCTAGCACGGAAGCACTTCCTCTGAAAGGCCAGGGAAGGCCTTCTTGAGGAGGGAGCATTGAGGCTGAGGTTTAAAAGAAGAGGGTGCTCCATCTGGCAAAGAAGAGGAGGAAGAACATTCCTAGGGAGGGAACATCATGGACTAAGACAGGAAAAAGCAGGATGCATTTAAGGAAGAAGGGAAGGTCTTTGTGGGCAAAGCATCACAATGAGAGAGATAGTGATGGGGAGACACTGGGGGGATCAGCAGGGCTCAAAGCACGCACAGCTGGTTCTGGGTGGGATTGCATTCCAAGTGCATCAGGATGCTATGGAAGGGCTTTAGATGGGGGAATGATGTGATTTATGTTTTAAGAAAATTGTTCTGGGCTTTTCATGGAGAAGGGATTGGAGGCAGGCACGAATGGAAACATAATAATTAGACAGCTGGGGCAAGTCATCTAGGCAAGAGGCAGTGGTGGCCTTTGGCTACAAATGTGGTAGACCAGATGGTGAGAAGCGAACACATTCCAGATCAGCTCTGCAGGCAGACTCCATGGGACTTACTGTGTTCTTGAATCTGGAGGCTGGAGGGGAGGGTTTATCAGGAGAAAGTGGGTGAATGGCATTGTGATTCTCTGAGGCGAGCAGATGCTGGGCGTGGTTGGGGGGATTGTGTTCGAGGGTCTGTGAAACATCCCCAAAGAGATGTCAGGAGGCAGATGAGTATTAGAGTCTGGGTCTCAGAAGAGGTGGTCCAGGTTGCATCTAGAGTGCGGGGAATAGTCAGAGTACTGATGGTGTTTGAGATCGTGAGCTCAGGTGAGGCAGAAGACAGTTTTAGAAGTCAGAAGAGGAGAAACCAGCAAAGGAGACAAAAAAGGCATGAGCTATGGGGTAAGAGGAAAGTGGAGGGAGTCCTTGGGCAGGGAAGACGGAAGGGGACCTGCCTTGAGGAAGGGGAGGGGACAAGCTCTCCTTCACTGTGACCAGAGGGGAGAGTGAGAGGAGAGGTGTGTGAGCCTTGGGCAGCACATGGAGGACACCCTGTCAGAACTGCTTTCTTGTCCCCGTTCGGGCAGGAGGCAAGGCCATTGGCTGAGAGTCCACGGAGGAAGGAGACCGGTAATGCTATAAGTGGAGGAAGAGGGTATAAATAGATGCCAGTGAGCGGTAACTCTGAGCCCACCGGAAGAAACAAGGGCAGCATCAAGACCCGTGACCAGGAATTTAAACCGATATTTTAGACACCTGGTGTGTGATCCTGACTTCAACAACGGACACAACTTCGAAAAGCCTCTCATCTCACGCTGATCTGACCTTACAAAACAAGTGAATTAGCCAATGCTCATGCCTCTGCAAAAAGATTTCTTTTCCCCTTTTTTACCAGCAAGAGTCATTGCCTTTTTACTCTGAAATATCTTAAGCAGGGCAAACAAGATGACTGAGAGGATTAAGAGGAGAAATACTGAAAAATGCTAGACAACACAATGATATCAAAGTCAATTTAAAAAGTTTTGGATCTACTGGTTTCTGGGAAAATGGGATATACTGACAAAATTTTTTTTCCTGACTGAAATCTTTTAGGAAACACAAGGGTAAAGTTTATCCCAAATGGGAATTCATGCATTTAAAAAAACCTCACCTTTGAAGAAAACATAGTTGACAAGACATAGGACAGTCTGAGGGTCCAGGTGGGTGATTAAGTCTTTGATTTTCTTATGTATCTTTTCAGCCACATAGTGGTTGATGGCCTTCTTGGTTTGTTCTGTATCTTTAAAGTCAACCTTCTTGATATCCACTTCATGTACTCTGTCGATCTCCTGCAGAAACATCTGGTTGACCTTCCTGTTGTTATCGATAAAGAGAATGTCCTTGTGCTTCAGTTGTTCTTGCTTCACTAGCTCATGCCACGTCTGGACAAGATGCTTGTCCTTGCCAAGCACTTGGATTTTTCTGAGGTCAAGTCCCAGGTCCTCAATGAGGTGGGTGCGTGTTGTGGATTTGATTCCCAGGGAGAGGGTGGCCAGGGCGATGGAGATGGCCACAGGGGAGAAGATGATATTCTTTCTGGGATCCTCAATTATCAAAGCCCTGAACAATTCTCGGGCAAACGCCTTAGAGCCAGCTTCCATCTTCTGGGAGAGAGATGGAATTTTCTTTAATAAGACTAGGTTGATATTCTGCTGGGAGTCTTGTTGTTTTTCACAGAAGATGCTATTAAAAAGGCCACAGAGGATGAGGACCAGAGACAGCACCAGATGTATCTTCCTGTGGGACATTTCTGCAACAATCCAGAGCTGTTATTGGAAGCAAGAGGTATACGGGTGAATATTCTATGGAACGTGTTCTCAATGCTGAGGGGATTGAAAAAGGCTCATTCTTATCTGGGTGCAGTTCACCTGGGTGGGCTTGCTATTTGTCCTTAATTGAAGGATCGTAGCTAAGTCTAACAAGGAAAGTCTAATGAGTATTCTGGAACATGACTTCAGACAAATTAAAGGTGAGTGACCTGATTAACAGGGATTCAGTTCTGCCCCTAGCCTACACTGCAAGTGGGTCTTCTCCATCCACACTGGGGTTTCTTTTATCTTTTTTGCTTCTTCTTCTTCTTCTTCTTTTTTTTTTTTTTTTTTTTTTTTTTGATACAGGGCTCATGACAAAAATCCTGAAAAGTGTGGAAAGGAAAGAAACAAGAGGAGAGAGAGAGAGCACAGATTGCAGATTCAAACACCTGCAGAGATCTGGCCAGAAATACCCACGTGGAAAGACAGCAAGTGTAATGCAATAAGGTGTGCTGGGGACTGTGGAAAATGGGTCATCGTGGCCAGGCTGAAGAGGCAGGTGTCACTCAGCTCCAGCTGCGATTAGTGGCAGTGCTGGGTCAGTGGTGCCGGATTTTTTTTTTGTTTCTGAAGCATCTAGAAATCCAGATTTTTACATGAAAGTTCAATCTTGCCAAAAGCAACTTGCTAGCAGCAGCTGGCCCAGATGCAACCCAGCCAGATCTGGCTTTAGAGCTGCCAGCGTGATTTCTAAAGTAAAGCCCAGGTGGTGCTCAGGCAACTTGGACATCAGCTGAATCAAGGGCCTGGCAAAGATCATCTCAGGAAATCCTGGTCACCTCGCTTAAGCCCTTCCTGTGCCCACAGCTACGGTCCCTCACCCACTGTCAGGGCAAAAACCCTCTCTGCCCCCTAAGTGCCCCCCATGATTGACTGAGACCAAAAATCAGGCCTTGCATCTGAAGAGGGCACCAATGGTGGATTTCTGGCCCCACTGATGGGAAAGGAGAAGATGAGAACCATGACCTGAGTTTGCGTTCAAGTTTCACCTCTTTAGGGCAGGGCCACGTCCTCCCTTCCTTATTTTCCTACAGTAACCAGCTCAGCTCTGGGTACAGGGTCCACTTCTCTGCATCATCACTGCCACCACTGGTGACCTTTTTCATGGCTACTGAAATAGCATCTGCTGTGGACTAAGGCAGATGCTACTTGAACCATAGCAAAAGAGCAATAAAATGCCCACCCATGTGGACCCTCACTATCCCCAAGAGGAGAAAGATGACTTACCCTCCAGGGGAGCCTGCTGTTGTCTACTGCTGTTGTTCTCTGCATCCATCAGTGACTTATTTATACTGCCACTGGTGTAATGAAATGGATAAACCTGAATTAATATTAACTTGGCCAAAAGATTGTGTTCAAATATTGTCCAGAACAAACAAGGGATGAATCATTTCAGTTCCCAGTGAAACAATAAACAAATTAATGGATTGTCGTACCGTTTGAGCTACTGTTCATTAAATTACTCCTGTGTTATTTCAACAAACACTTACTTAGCTCCTACTAAGAGCCATGCTCTGGGCTAGGGACTGGGGGAACACAAGGCTTAAGGCCGGACCTCCACCCTTGAGGAGACTTCACCCTCGAATTCAAGGAAATCTTGGTTTTGAGGAAGAAACAAACATGTAAAAGGACTGCGGGCTACATTTTGACTAGTTCATGGAGAGTCCGCATTACCAGTAAGGGGCTGTGCATGGAAAGAGAAGGGCACAGTTAATAATCTAGGACAATTAGGAGAGGTTGAGTAACATTTCCTCTAAGTCTTAAAAAAATACACAAGAGTTAATGTATTGTCTGGGAAGCCTGAAGAGGGAATTCTGGATGCTGGGCTGGGGTGAAGTTCCCTGGGGGAGTGGTGGTCAAGGCTGTGTGTGCAGGGTTTTTCCAAGTTGAGGAGAAATTCACTTCTGGCATATGGTGGAGTGAGGTGAATGCCAAATCTTCTCTTCAACAGCAACTAAAGAGGTGGACAAAATTGTCAAAAACAACCGTTTCGGCGCTATAGAAAATCCACCAAATGCCCACAACAAACAGATAAGTGTTCATTCATGAAAAGTACTGAACTCTGTGTAAGAACAGAGTGAGCCTGTGGCATGATTGTCTGGGACCGCTTCCACACTAATCCAGCTCTGCTGGGGGGTCGTCTAACCAGAGTGGGGTTGCTGCCGCCAGAGCAGACTCACTTGACTTGGAGCATTGTCAGTTAAAGTGATGACATCGGTGGCAAGCAGAGTGTGTGTGAGTGTGGGTGGGGGCTGTTAGCCTGGAGTTGTGTTTGGAGCAATAAAGGGACTAGTGGATTAGCAGGGGATACAACAGGGGGTCCCAAGAGGTGCGACAGCTACTGGGGGCTTGATGAGCTCTCTGCATATCCCAAGTTGAAAGGAGGTTCTGCACATGTGCAAACTGGAGCAGACCCAAGCTACCCACACCTCCCTGGCCCTTGGGGAAGCAAGAGAGAAAGGTGGAAATTAAAATATGATGGTACTTGAGGTTTGAACGGGCTCATCAGCCTACACACAGATCCATCAGCAGAAAGTAGAACCTTTATTGTCTTGAGGTGTTTGAAAACAATTTCTGGCCAATATGTGGATGAACAATAAGCAATACAGACACAGGGGTGACCTCTAGGAGGCAGGCTTAAAAATAAAGAAAGACGGAGAAGAAACATCCTTGGTCATAAAGTTCAGGGGAAACCCACTTCACAGATTCAGTCCAAGCAAATTACTAAACAAACAAAACCAAAAACTCTCAAGAGGGAAGAATCAGAATCCAGTTAATGCTATATGTTATCTAAAATGTCCAGCATTCAACCAAAAATGGTGTGAGAAATGAAAAGAAATAAGAAAGTGTGATCCATACTCAGGAAAAAAGAAGTCAATAGAAGTGGTCTCTGAGTGTCCCTAGATGTCAGATTTAGCTGCCAAAGACTTCATAGCAGCTGTAATAAACATGTCAAAAGAACTAAAGGAAACCAGTTTAAAGAATGAAAGAAAAATATGAAGACATTGATACAACAAATAGGGAAACTCAGTAAAGAGATAGAAATTATTTTTTAATGGGAATTCTGGATTTGTAAGTACAATAACTGAAATAAAAATTCACTAAAGGGCTCAACAGTAGATCTGAGATGGTGGAAGAAAGAATCAGTGAGCTTGAAGCTAGTCCAATAGAAATGCTCCAATATGAGCAGAGAAAGGAAAATTTAAAAATTGAAAAATAAGTGAACAGAGCCTCATTGACCAGTGACACAATATCAAGCATACTAACATAACTGTAATGGGAGTCCCAGAGGAGAGGAGAGATAGAAAAGGGCAGAAAAAATATTTGAAGAAATAACTGATGGAAAGCTCCTCAGATTTGGTGGAAAAACATTAATCTACGAATCCAAGACGCTCAAAGAGATCCACACCTAGGCACCATAATTAAATTATTGAAAGGCAAAGACAAAGGGAAAATCATGAAAGCACAAGAGAAAAAATAACTTATCACATGCAAGGGAATAACAAAACAATTAGTGGCTGACTTCTAGTTAGAAACAATAGAGGGAGGAATGCAGTTGGATGACATAGTTAAAGTGCTGAATGAAAGAAAAACCTGTCAACAAAGAATTCTATCCAGCAAAACTGGATAGCAAAATGAAGGTGAAATAAGAACATTTACAGGTAAACAAATACTCAGAGAATAGTTGCTAGAGAACCTCCTTTATAAATAATAAATAAATAATTTTTTTAAAATAAATAAATACTAAAGCAAGTCCTTCAGACTGAAAGGAAATGACACCAGATGGTAACCTGAATCTACAGGAGGAGGAAATAAACAATGATAAAAATGGTAAATATGTAGGTAAATATAGAGACTCTAAATATGTTTTCTCATTCTTCTCTTAACTTCTCTAAAATACATGAGATTGTGTAAAACAATAAATACAACAATGTGTTGTTGCATTTATAACATATATACACACAATATATATATAATAATAGCAAAAAGGAGGAGGAGGAAATGAAGCTATATTGGTCTCAAGTTTTTATATTTTACTGAAATTGATACTATTTTGAAGTAGATTGTGATAAGTTAAGGTGTATATTGTAATCCCTAGAGCCAAGAAAAAGAAAAAAATTTTCAAAGAGGAATTAAAGTGATACACTAAATTTTTTAATTTAACCCCAAAGAAGGCAATAAAGGAGGAACAGAAAAGCAAAAAAGGCATGGCTGGCAAACTGTGAGACATAATTCAAATATATCAATAAATACATTAGATATGAATGCACTAAACATTGCATTTAAGTGAAACAAACTGTCAGGCTGAATAAAAAAGCAAGACCCACCTACATGCTGTCTACAAGAGACACAGCTTAGATTCAAAGACATAAATGGTTAAAATGATGGGAAATGTTATTCAGGATAGTATATAGTCTGGTCAACAAAACAGGTCTAACAATAAATTGAAAAGACAGAAATTATAAGAAGTATGGTGTCTGACTATGACACGTTTACAACAGAAAGAAATCTGAAAAAGCCATAAATATTTGGAAAACAAAGAAAGCACTTCTATATAACTCATGGTTCAAAGAAAATATCACAGGGGAAAGTAAAAATATTTTAAACTAAATGAAACAAGAAAAATCAACATTTCAAAATTTATGGGATGCAGCTAAAGCAGCTCTTAGAGGGAAATTTATAACTTTAAATACTTATATCAGAAAAGAAGGTGTCAAGATAATTAAATGGGGAGAGGATTATGCTTTACAACGAATGGTGCTTGGAAAATTGAGTATTCATCTGCAAAAGTAAAACCAAAAACCTTACAGCCTTACCTTTCAACAGATACCAAATTCAACTCAAATGGGCCATAGATTTAAGTTTGTGTTAAAATCATTACATTTCTAGACGAAAACAGAGGAAATTATCTTTGTGAATTTGGTTTAAGCAAAGTCTTCTTAGACCTGACACCAAAAGCATGAGTCATACATGAATAAAAAAATTGATAAGTTAGACTTCATTAAAACTTTGGTGCTTTGAGCATAATGAAATTGAAATATTTAGGCACAGACTGGGAGAAAATTTTTGTAAAACGTATATCTAATTAGGGACTTGTACCCTGAATATGCAAATAACTCTTATAACTCAACAATAAAAAGAAAAACAATGCAATTTAAAAACGGGCTAAAGGGACTTCCCTGGTGGCACAGTGGTTAAGAATCCTCCTGCCAATGCAGAGGACACGGGTTCAAGCCCTGGTCCAGGAAGATCCCACATGTCGCGGAGCAACTAAGCCCATGTGCCACCGGTACTGAGCCTGCATTCTAGAGCCCACGAGCCACAACTACTGAAGCCTGCACACCTAGAACTCGTGCTCTGCAACAAGAGAAGCCACTGCAGTGAGAAACCCGTGCACCACAACAAAGAGTAGCCCCCGCTCGCCGCAACTAGAGAAAGCCCGTGCGCATCAACGAAGACCCAACGCAGCCAAAAATAAATAAATTAATTAATTTTTTTAAAAAAGGGGGAAAAGACTCTATAGACATTTTACCAAAGAAGACATATGAATAGCTAATAAGCACGTGAAAATGTGCTCAGCATCATTAGTCATTAGGGGAATGCAAATTTAACACATGATGAGATAACATTACACTCCCGTCAGAATAGCTATTATAAAAAAGAAAATATCAATTGTTGATAAGGATGTGGAGAAACTGGAACTCTCATATAAATACATTATTGCAGGTTGGAATGTAAAGTACTGATACCTGCTACAACATCAATGGACTCCAAAAGCATTATAGTCTAGTGAAAGAGGCCAGACTCAAAAGACTATGTAAGATACAACTTATATAAGAAATCCAGAAAAGGTAAATTTTTAGAAAGAGAAAGCAGATTAGTGGTGGCCTGGAGCTGAGAATGAGTGCTAGGATAGGCTGAATATGGGCTTGAGGACATGTTTTGGTAGTTAAAATGTTCTAAAACTGGATAGAGGTGATGCTGCAGAATGTTATGAATGAATGAGAAATCATTGAATTATACATGTACAATGGGTGAATTTTTCGGTATGCAAATTATGAACTCAATAAAGCTATTTTAAAAAATAGAAAGACGGGCGGTGGCGGCAGGCTTTGTGGGAAAGATAATGGGCTGGGGTCACATGGACCTGAAAGTGAACACCAGGGCCCTGACTGTCGTCTGCAGGGCCACCTTGAGCAAGTTATTCACCTTTCTTAGCCTTAGCTTCCTCCTCTGTAATGGAGGAAATAGTATCTATTTTGTAGCTTGTTCTGAGAGCTTGGTGACTTAATGTATGTACACAGTAGGCACCCAATACATGATGCTCTCCTGGCTGACATCTGACATTCTATGGGGTTCTGAGTCCCCTGGGAGCCAGGCACTGTGCCTCCTGCCTTGGAACCCTGTCTCCACTCCTCCTCCTTCTCAGGCTAACTCAGCTCCTACCCACTCTTCAGGATTCAGCTCAGATCTCTCCTTGAGAAAGCCTTTCCTGACAGCTACCCTTCTCTCCTTCCACCTGGGCCGGGTTAGGCTCTGTGAGCTCCCATAATACTCTGTGCTCACCTCTCATCACGCTGGCTCACAAAATACTTGGATTCATTTCCTCGAGTCTGTGAAATCTTTGTTGGAATAATCTGTATGTGATTCATGATTCTCTCCTTTGTGCTGGCACACAGTAGGTGTACAAACATTGAGTAAACGAACAAATGAGTATATTATATTCCTCTGAGGGACCCTATCTTCACAGAGAAGCCCCCATTCCCTCCCAAGGGCCATCCCTCTCTGCCCATATGAGGTGGGTCCCTTGGGGCATTTCTGAGCTAGAGGAGGTGGGGCTGCCAGCCCTCATTCTGCCTAGACCACTGTGTACGTTGAATAGCAACAGTGGTCACCCCTGCGCCGTATGGCACCGAGTGTCACACCTGATCTGCGGTATCTCATTTAACCCTCACAACAGTCGCACCAAGGCAGGTAGTATTATTACTGCTCCTGTTTTAGAGCTGTGGATACAGGCTCAGAGAGGTTCAGTAACTCACCCACAGTCACACAGCTAGCAGGGGACAAAGCTGGGAGTCACACCCACCCACGTCTACCTGACACCACAGCCGTGCTCCTAACCCAGTCATCTCCCGGCCAGTCATCTCCTCTTTTGGTAGTAGATCCTGGACTTCAGGGTGGCGAGCAAACTTTCAGAGATAAGGGCTTTTAAAAATTCTTTAAATGCTTCCTCTCGTCTTCAGTAATGACATTATTTATCAAGGACGGCAACATCAGCCTCCTTTCTTAAGTAAATTTTATGTGAGCTCCTTGGTACAGAGAGATTTTAATTTTTGGCTTCAACGAATAAATAAGCCCCATAGTATTTCATTTTAAAGCTGGGCCTCTGAACACATTTTCTGTGGGATCTGCTGAGCCGGGGGCAGTGAGGGTATATTAGTACCAGAGATCAGCCCCGCACCGGGGAACGAAAAGGGGCCCTTCGGGTTGTGGACGGCCCTGAGCTCTGAGCGGGACAGAGGACGCTGGGCACCCTGGGAGGCGTGCTCGGGGCACAGCATTCTGCACAAGTGCTTTGCCTTTTCTCCTCGGCTCCCAGCTGCGAAAGGAGCAAGAAAGAAACGTCTTTGTTGTTCCAAAACGTTCCTGATATGGAAACGGTAAGAACAATGACATTAGTGGGTAGCCTTCACTGGACATTGTCCTGAGGACTTTCTGTGCTGACTCACATGACCACCCAGTGATGCAGGAGCCCTGGGTTTCCAACCGTGACTGGGAGCTGGAACTGGAGGCTTTTGAAATCCTTTTTCCTGAGCTTCGTGGTCCCTTTTGTCCCCGTGCTGTGCAACTGTCCCGCACTGGGGTGGAGCTGGGGGAGGGGGTCACGGATGCCACATGCCCAGGCCCAGTTTCTGCCTGCCTCGGCACATGGGTGGCCGCCGTTCCCCAGGGAGCAGTGGTACCACGTGAGGTGACTGTGCTGCCCTCGGGGGGCTTCCTTAGTGCTTGTGCCCAAGCGGATGCTTTCGAGTCACATCAGCAGCTCCAGATTCTTGTCCTAAAATTTCGTGAAGGGCCGTATTGAACCATCACTTACGGTATCTCCCCGTCCTCCACTCCGGATTGTAAACCCCACGAGGCAGGATTAGTTCCTTGTTGTAGCCTCAGCCTCAGTGCTGTGTCTGGTCCACAGAATGTACTCAACTCACCTCAATGCCTGCACGTGGATCCACTGGGCAGGTGACTTGGCAGGTGGAGAAGAAACACTCACCTAGAAAAGCCAGATGTTCCAATGTCCTGAGTGACCATATCTCTATGATGTCCTTGCACAGACATGAGGGAGGTAGCAATTGTTTTTATTTACATTCTAGGGATAGTTAGTTAACAACTGAGGAATGCCATTAGCAATAGACACTGCAGGGGGAGTTAGCTTTCAAGAGCGGTGGCTGCCATACTCTGGCTAACTAGCAACAACACTAGGTTGATCTGGAACGTTGGATCGACTAGAACTTAGATCTCAGTTCCCCCACCAGGGCTCAAACCCACGCCCCTGCAGTGGAAGCGAGGAGTCTTAACCACTGGACCGCCAGGGAAGTCACGGTTTCTTTCTGTGTAAAGAACTTGGAAAAGACAACTTGAGGCCCCCTGGCACATCTGAGGTGGTGTGGGACACTGGTGCCCTCAGAATCTGAAAAGGAAGGAGCCAGAACAGCCTGTCTGCAGAGGGGTTTGGGATGGGGGAGGAGGGAGGATGATGGAGCGGTCTCTGCCTGACACCTGTGGCCCTTGCACCCTCTGCACCTCTGGTCCTGAGGAATCAGAGTAAGGCAGCCAGGCCATCGTCACTACCAACCGGCAGGGAGGAGGACGAACGCAAGGGCTGTGTGTACGTGTGTGACAGCGTCAGAGCCAGGAAGGCAGCAGCCGGGATGATGGAAAACCATTGCACAGACTCAGAGAGGTCTTCACAGCCCATACCTTAACCCTTCATTTTCCGGTTTGAGAAACTGCACTGGTTTAATGCCCTCTCCCCACACACCCAGACTCCTTTCCTTAGCCAATAACACCCTACGCGGTCTGACCTCCCCTTGCCTCTCTGACCTTTGGTCCTGCCATTCCAGCCACAAGGGCACCCTGCTGTCTCGCCAGCACACCTGCTCACCCCAGACTCAGCCTTTGTGCTCACAGAAAGCCCCCTCGCCATCTCGTTTCCTTCAGATCATCCTATGCCATATCTTCGCAGCACTCATCGTAACCTGCAACAATCACATTTACTTACAGGTTTGGTTTTACAGTTGCGGTGGTGGCCGTCTGTTGCCCCCATGGAGGCCCAATCGGCCAGGGACTTGTTTGTCTGGTTGACTCCTAGCACACAGTAGGTGCTCAATAAGTTTTTGTTTAATGAATGGATGAATGAATTCGTGCAGCCCCTGAAATGTCACATATTAACAACCCAGCCACTGCCAGTTAGCAAGACAGACCACCTTCAGGTGAAGACCCTGGAGGCGTGTGGGAACACTGTTGCTGGCTGAATTCACATTTTGGGTTTATTGAACGTATTATTGTAATTCTGCAATAAAGGTGACTGACCTATATGTCACCCTTCCCGGGGGCTCCGAGGACTGGAAATACACCAACCCAGAATTGTTCCATGAAGCTAGTCACCTGGGAGAATTTGTGGAAAAGAAACTGGAGGTCGATGGGCTTTGGCTTGTGACCGGGATCTCTGCCGCCTTTGATGACTGAGTTGAAGGCGGCTCTGCCAGGGTCAGGTGGAACCTTACGGCAGAAGGCGGCACGCTTCCACATCAGGGGCGTCAGGCAGCGTGGATGGTCATTTTCTGTGCATGTCAGCGTGTCTTCAGATGACAGGGCTTTTTCCACCTAGAACTTAGCGGGGTTCCCATATTTCCCAAGGAAGAGCATGGTCTGTGTGCCTTTGTTTATAATCAGCAGCATGAAGGACCTATTGAAACAGATGGTGGAGTAAGAAGGGCCATGGACTGGACTATAAGTTTGGGGGTGGTGGCTGCTGCAGCCTGGGTCCCCTCCTCTCTGACGTCCAGCACAGCCTCGTGAGCCACCTGCCAAGGGAAAAATAAACATCAGCGGTTCGCATGCAGACACCTTTATTTACTGAGTTTTGGTGTTTCGCCTAGGAACAGGGACACCCCCTTGAGAGGCTCCAAGCTGATACCTGGCATTAGGTTTGCTCAACTAACTACAGCTGTTGTGGTTACTGGTCACTTGGCCCTTAAGCATGGAGTTAAATGAGTCCCCCACTTACTGTTGCACGACTTATTTGGGTGCCGTGTGCTTCGATTTTCATTTCCATTAAAGGATGATCATAACTGCATGCCTCCCACAAGTTTATCCAGTGAGTTAAAGATCCTACAAAGCAAGTGCTCGTGAACTTGCTAGCAGTTGTAATTGCTACAATTGTTGCACAGGAGACCTAGCTTAGGGATTACTAAATGGTGGATCCCTGCTTGGTCTTCTAGGGAAGAAATTAATGTACTCCCAAACTGCAGGGGGCTGGAGAACTCCTGACAATTACAATCATTGTTTTTCTTTTTCTTTTTTTAAATTTTAACTTTAATCACTGTTTTTCATATGTGCAGAAAAGCATCTCATGGGAAAGGTTCATTATGGTCATCACATTCCAGTGGGACGTCTCTGCATTCTTTCCCTGAACACCAGTGACAAAGATCCCCTTCTGTGGCCCAGGACCCCTCTGACCATTATAATCTGTTATAAAAATAAATTTTTAGGTTGGGGATCAGAAACTCATATGTGGACAGGGGCAGGTAACCCCCATGAGATGATGAGATGTCTTATAAGAGCAGGGGGCACCTGGGGAACCTGGAGGGCTCCCTTGGGCTGACTGTTTGGGCTCACTGTTGCCATGGGGGAATTGGGCTTGGCACATAGTAAATGCTCAATAAAGAGAATCAGAATCTAAAATTTTAGATCCAGTATGTTACATTTTAGAAGTCAGCTCCCTTTCCTCCCTTCCTCCCTCCTTCCCTCCTTCTTTTCTTTCCTTCCTTCCTCCCTCCCTCCCTCTCTTTTTTTCTTTTTCTTCCTCCCTTTCTTCTTCCTTTCTTTTGACTGCAGACCAAACACAACACATCTACAGGGTACTCATGGCCTATGAGCAGCCACTTTATGACCTCGGTGTGAGCACCTAGGCTTTAGGGAGGTGAGGTCAAACGCCAGGGGACAGCTACTCATCTGCAGTGGGTTTGAGGCAGCAGAGCTGCCTGCCAAGTAGAGGTCTGATTCTCAGAGCACTGTAGGTGGACCTTAGGAACATTTATTTGAGGAAGGATAAAAGATGCCTGTGTATCAGTGGTATGACGGCCGTAAAGCCACAGGCCTGGCAGCCGTGAAATCCAGCCCTCTTGTTACAGAGAAGTCACTTTGCCTCTTGGGGCCTCTGGTTGCTAATCAATGAGATGAGGGCGCTCCACAAGCCAGTCTCTACAGGCCCTTCCGACTCACGCTTTCATGCAAATATGCTAATCAACCAACTCACTTTGGAAATTTGAAGGAAGTCTTTCTTTGTGATTCCAGAAAAATCAGCATTTTTGTCAAGGGCATCCCAGATGCCCATCTTTGGGAGGATATTTCCAGGTTATAGGAGGAGGAAATGGAAAATTTTGGAATGAACACCTCTAAGCACCTGTGTAAAAGAAGAAAGAACAAGATGTGATCACGAGCCCATGGTGACCATTCTAGGTGACATTCAGGAGACTCCGCTCTTCCTCCAGGCACTGGTTGCTGCTAGAGGGATCAATACATCCCAGACCACCAACCCAGCTTGCTCTGGAAGTAAGCCTCCTGGATGAGCAAGTCCAGCTTTGGAGATATATGAGATGAAAAATGGGCCCCCTAATGAAGTAGGGGGCAGAGCTGAGAAGGGGGACAAGAAAAGGTGACCATAGCAGAGGCCCAGGGGTGGCACTGGGCAGCGATGGAAGTGTGTCTACCATCCCTGGCCCAGAGTGCGCCTCTCACCACCCTTCCTGAGACAAACCCTGCTAACCCCTGAGAGCAGCAAAGTTCAGTAGAACTTTCTGCAAAGTTAGAAATATTCTCTACCTGTGCTGTTCAATACGGTAGTCACTAGTCAGCCCCATGTGGCTATTAAGCAACTTAAACGTGGATAGTGCCAAGAAGTAAATTTAAATTTTTATTTAATTTTAAGTAATTTAAATTTAGATTATAACATGTGGCTGGTGGCTCCTATATTGAACAGCATAGGCCTAGAGTTTGGTACGCTTTTTTCTTTCTCTGCGATGGTTTTTTCTGAACCAAGAGTGAATAGCTCACGTTTATTGAGCATTTATTATGTGCCAGGCATTGTCCCAGACACATTCATCAACAGTATCTCCATTTTAAAGATGGTAAGTCTTAGTTTTAGCTCTTTTCCCAAGGCCATGTACTTAGACACAGAAGTGAAAGCACAAAAGTGTTGGATGAACACTTAAATCCCTCACTGGGGGACTTCTTGGGACATCTAGCACAATGGACAGCTCTCTCGCCCCTGTTACTGTCTCCTGCACTGGCCCGGCCATCTCCATCTCCTTTCTGCTCTGTCTGCTGCTCTTTAGAGACCCCTCCCCAACCCCAGTCTCCGTGCTGCCTCCTGTTTCTCTATCCATCCCCGGTTGCAGTCTAGGAAAGAAGGAAACTCTGAAACATCCTACAGTGTCCCTTGATCCCCACTTTGCCTTTGTGAGTGCTGTTTCCTTTACCAAAATGCCCTTCCCAAGCCCCTATGTCCTCTCCATACCTGTGGCTCAAATGTGCCACCTCACTGAGGCCTTCCCTCAATCCCGGAGTCAGCTGTGATCTCTCTTGGCTCAGAAGCGCCTCAGGACTCTGCCCACCCATTGACCTTTGTCTTTCTTGAATTACAGTTGTCCCTAAAACTATCTTTTCTCTCCTCCTAGACTATGAGCTCCTGGGAATGATGCTAAAGATGCCAAGAAAATATTGCTAAGAGACTGTGCATAAGACTTTGACATGCCTTTTTATCTTATGATTAACATCCTTTTGATACTCTCCATAATAACTACAGAACTAATAAGAATGTTACTACTGACTAACATTTACTGGACACTTACCATCCCTCAGACTTTCTTCTAAGCACTCTAACAGTAGTAACTTATTCTATCCTTTCAACAACCTGTGAGTTTGATAATGTTATTATCCTCATTTTATAGGTGAATAACAATGTTTGGTGTGTGTGTGTGTGTTTATGCAATAATTCGACAGAATTCAATATCGAAATGGCTGATAGCGTGAGCTCTGCTAGCACAGAATAGCTACCGTGACATAATACTTTTGCAGTGATCTATTAGCTACATGACCCGGGGCAATTCACTTCTCCTTTTGGAGCCTCTATTTGCTTATCTGTGAATGGGGGTGGTAACGCTTCTCATCTGTCAGGTATTCGTGACGTTCAAGGGAGAACACGTCTGCAGTCCCAAGCTCACTGTCCAGCATGTAGTTGGAGCTCAATTTGCAGGAGTGATTATTCAACAGCTGTTATCGTGACCTTTTCCTCATCCTTGGGGGTGCACCACCACCTGCCTCAGGCCACAGCAAACTGGCATACGTACCACCTCTTCTGGAGTGAGCGGCTCCACTTCCTCAGTCTCCCGGCTCACAAGGCGTGTTCCAGCTGCCTCATCTTGCCCTCACCAGGGAGGACAGAGAAGGCCACCGTGTCTCCGCTGTAGTCCATCTGCAGCACAGAGTAGTTCAGCTCTGGATCCACCCCAAAAGCAATTTGTTCCACCCGGTGCATCATTGGAACCTGTACAGTGGTCCCCTTGTTCACCAGGGATGGGAAGCTTTTACCTGTATATATGCAGGGTTAAAGGGCTTCTCCTACTTGGCCAGCACAAAGAGAAAAGAGACGTCTTTATGTCAAAGTACAATTAGTGAGGTGAAGACAGCAAGAATGGTGAAGTCAGGACCTCTGAAAACTCTTTCCTCCATAAAAACCATGAGGAAACTGCAACAATGGTCAGAATTAACTTTCTTAGAACTCTGGAAATTAACAAAATGCTTTCAGAAAATCAGGGAACAATTTATTAAAGAAAAACAACTAAATCTGGGTAAGAACAGTGAGCTTTGTGGTATTTTAACTTGCCCTACTTCCATTCTCCACTTCCCAGCTCTTTTGTAGCCTGAAAAAATAATGGCCTGAATTTGCAGTGAGATATAGCAGCCTGGCAGTCACTGAAGGGAAAAAAATAGGGCTGGAATCCTAGAACAAAGTGAGAGGACTGACACTAGCCCACTTCAATACTTACTGTAAAGCTACAGTAATCAAGACAGTGTGTTACTGATAAAAGAACAGACAAATAGATCAATGGAACAGAATAGGGAGCCCCCAACTTGACCCACATAAATACAGTCAACTGATCTTGGACAAAGGAGCAAAGGTGATACAATGGAGCAAAAAGTCTTTTCAACAAATGGTGCTGGAACAACAGACATTGATATGCAAAAAAAAAAAAAAAAAAATCTAGACACAGACACAGACCTTATACCCTTCATAAAAATTAACTTGAAAAGAATCACAGACTCAAATTTAAAATACGAAACTATAAAACACCTAGAAGATAATGTAGAAGAAAACCTAGATGATCTCAGATATGGCAATAACTTTTTAGATACAATACCAAAAGCATTATACATGAAAAAAATAATTGATAAGCTGAACTTCATTAAAATTAAAAACTTCTGCTCTGTGAAACACAATGACAAGGGAATGAGAAGACGAGCCAGACTGGGAGAAAATATTTGCAAAAGACACATCTGATAAACGACTGTTATCCAAAATATACAAAGAACGCCTAAAACTTAACAATAGGAAAACAAACCACTGGATTAAAAAAATGGGCCAAAGACCCTGACAGATACTGCAGCAGAGAAGATATACAGATGGCAAATAAACATATGAAAAGATGCTTCACATCATATGTCATCATGGAAATGCAAATTAAAGCAACAGTGAGATACCATTACACACCTATTCAAAGGGCCAAAATCTGGAACGCTGACAACTCCAAATGCTAGCTGGGATGTGGAGCTATGAACTCTAATATATTGCTGGTAGAAATGTAAAATGGTACAGCCACTTGGGGAGACAGTTTGGTGGATTCTTTCAAAAATAAATATACTCTTGCCGTATGATCCCACAACCATGTTCTTTGATATTTATTCAAAGGAATAAAAAATTATGTCCACACAAAAACCTGCACATGTGTTTTTATAGCATTTATTCATAATTGCCAAAACTTGGAAACAACAAAGTTGTCCTTTAGTAGGTGAATGGATGAAAAAACTATGGTACAAGCAGGCAATGGAATATTATTCAGAGATAAAAATAAATGAGCTATCAAGCCATGAAAAGACAAATAGGAACCTTAAATGCATATTACTAAGTGAAAGAAACCAATCTGAAAAGGCTACATAGAGTATGATTCCAACAGTATGATATTCTGGAAAAGCCAAAACTTTGGAGACAGTAAAAAGATCAGTGGTGGGAGGCAGAGCACAGAGGTTTTTAGGGCAGTGAAAACACTCTGTATGATACCATGATAATGGATACATATTATTATACATTTGTTCAAATCCATAGAATGTAAAACTCTAAGAGTGAAAATAAACTACGGACTTTGGGTGATTATGATGTGTAGGTTCATCAACTGTAACACACATACTTCTCTGGTGGGGGATGTTTGTAATGGAGGGGGCTCTGCATGTTGGGGGGTAGATGGGAAATCTGCACTTTCCCTCAATGTTTCTGTGAAACTAAAACTGCTCTTAAAAAATAAAGTCAACTTAAAAAGGCAATAAGGGCTTCCCTGGTGGCACGGTGGTTAAGAATCCGCCTGCCAATGCGGGGGACATGGGTTCCAGCCCTGGTCCGGGAAGATCCCACATGCCGCGGAGCAACTAAGCCTGTGCGCCACAGCTACCGAGCCTGCACTCTGGAGCCCGCGAGACACAACTACTGAGCCGGTGAGCCACAACTATGGAGCCTGCATGCTTAGGGCCCGTGCTCCACAATAAGAGAAGCCACTGCAATGAGAAGCCCCGCGCACTGCAATGAAGAGTAGCCCCTGCTTGCCGCAACTAGAGAAAGCCTCTGCGCAGCAATGAAGACCCAATGCAGCCAAAAAAAAAAAAAAAAAAAAAGACAATCAATAGAAATTTTCCTGAGGAAGTTCAGGCAAAGACTTTAAATCAGCTATTTTAAACATGTTCAAACAACTAAAAGAAATTATGTTTAAATAACTAAAGGAAAGTATGAGAATGACGTCTCACCCAATAAAGAGCATGAATAATAAGATAGAAATTATTTTTGTAAAGAAACAAATAGAAATCCTGGAGTTGGAAAGCACAGTAACTGAAATAAAAAAATTCTCTAGAGGACTTCCCTGGTGGTCCAGTGGCTAAGACTCTGCGCTCCCAGTGCAGGGGACCCGGGTTCAATCCCTGGTCAGGCAACTAGGTCCTGCAGGCCGCAGCTAAAGATCCCACGTGCCGCAACTAAGACCCAGTGCAGCCAAATAAATAAATATTTTTTAAAAATTCTCTAGAGAAGCTCAATGGCAGATTAGACTAGGCAGAAGGGAAAAAAACCCCAAAAACTGGTGAACCAGAAGATAGGGCAACTGAGATTATATAGTCAGAGGAACAGAGAGAAAAAGAATGAAGACAAATGAATAGAGCCTCAGAGACCTGTGACAGTCTATAACGCATACCAATATAGACATAATGGGATCCCAAAAAGAGAAGAGAGGAAAAAAGGGAGAAAGATTATGGGAAGAAATAATGTCCAAAAACTTTTGAAATTTGATGAAAAACATTCATGTACAACATTCAAAAATCTCAACAGTATCCGAATAGTATAAACTTAGAGATCCACAACCTAGACACATCATAATCAAACTGTCAAAAGCAAAGGCTAAAGAAAGAATCTTGAAAACAGCAAGAGAAAAGTGATTCATCATGTACAAGATATCCTCAGTAAGATTCACAGCTGACTTCTCATCAGAAACCAGGGAGGCTAGAAGGTAGTTGGCAAAACTACCCTTCAAAAGTTAAGGAGAGATCAGGACATTTTCCAATAATAAACAAAAACAGAGATTTTGTCACTAGCACACCTGCCCAATAAGAATACTAAAGTTCCTGCCCCCTCCATGGGCCTCATCCAGCAAGACTGGCACCAGGAAGATTTTAGACTAAGTGACCCGACAGCAGGTGGAAACTCCAGCAGTTTTGGAGTAAGTCAGGGTTGGGCTTGTATCAACTCTGACGTTCACCATGGGCAAGTTTTTTGTTTGTTTGCTTTGTTTTTTGTTTTGTTTTGTTTTGTTTTTCTGCGGTACGCGGGCCTCTCACTGTTGTGGCCTCTCCCGTTGCGGAGCACAGGCTCCGGACGCGCAGGCTCAGCGGCCATGGCTCACGGGCCCAGCCGCTCTGCGGCACGTGGGATCTTACCGGACCAGGGCACGAATCTGTGTCCCCTGCATCGGCAGGCGGGCTCTCAACCACTGCGCCACCAGGGAAGCCCCAATGGGCAAGTTTTTAACCTCTCTGGACTTCAGTTTTCTTTCTCTGCTCTGTGACATAGGGATAATTACCTGTACCCTGTAGAGTTGTTCAGAGGATCGAGAGCAATAGGGCTCTTGCCTATGTCAGGCCAGTCCCAACGTGATACCCACGTTCCCAACAGCCGCTTTGTTGAAACTAAATTTATGTAAATTGGATAACGCTTTATTGTACCAAATACGACTAAAATTAGAGGAAAGTACATGAAGAATCTTTTTGCTGAATGAATAATTCCTTTAGGAAACTGCAAATTTCTCTCCATTTCCATTTATTTGATTCATCAATTTTTTGTTTTGTAGCTTTGTGTCTGTTTGACTAGAGCTGAGTTTTCTCTCTAAGCTGGGCTCACATAGATCCACCCACCTACTGGACTCTTTATCCACTTGCTCCAAGCTGAGCCCCTAAGCCATCCCCACCCTGGGCCCGGTGGGCATAGATCAAAGCTGCTTCTCCTTCCTGGCTCTGGTGCTTTTGCATTCTTCACTTGGGAGCAGGGTGGAGAGACGGGCTTGTGGCTGGATATTTGCGACTGTGAGAGGGGGAGAGGCTGTAGGCCGGGCCCAGACGGAAGGGAGTTGCTGCCAGGTTCAGGGAAGAGGCACCAGGGAGCACCGGGCCATCCTACCAGGGGCCAGAGTCCCATCCTGGAGAGGTCTTGGTGGGGTGGGGCACCCGTTAACACCCTGTGCCTCCCCGGGAGCCCACATCCCCATCAGCAGACATGGCCTTGCTGGAGGACTTCAGACTCCATGCCCCCAGTCCTGCTGAGTGGGGATCTGGGCTGAGCAGGGGGCCCCCTCTGAGCTAAGAGCCTCTCAGGGGTGTTGGCTGCTCGGAGTCCCGGCCCCGTCAATGGCGCTGGCCTCCACGTGACCTTAGGCAAGTTGCTGCTTCTCTCTGGGCCTCAGGGAGGAGGCCTCAAAGGGCTCCTTACTTGACAGCCTGGGCTCCACGTCCACAGGCCTCAAGAGGCAGGTCTTTCTGCTCTTGGGGGAAAAGCTCCAGGAAAAAAAGCTCATTCTGTCGGCTCTTAAAATCCAACCTCCTGGGACTTCCCTGGCGGTCCAGGGGTTAAGACTTGGCGCTTCCACTGCAGGGGGTGTGGGTTCGATCCCTGGTCGGGGAACTAAGATCCCACCTGCCTCACAGTGCGGCCAAAAATAAAAATAAAAATCCAACCTCTTTCCCCACTTGTCCTCTCTCCTCCCAAACTCCTGTCCACCCGAGGCCACTCCTTCTCTCTCCCAGCCCCTCGAAGACCCTCGCCCCTCTCTCCGTGGGGACAACCGTGGCCTAGAGGTATGTGTGCGTCCTGCTGGGGGCTCTGCCTGACGGGGCGACAGGGACACTCCGTCCTCTCTGTGCTCGCCCCGTCTGGGGTCCTCCTTCCCAGACCCCACTGCCTTCATCTCACCCTCCACAGGCTCACACCCCCTCAGTCCCTCACAGTCTCCAGCCCCGGTCACTAACCACACTGCAGACAGCCTGAGCTTCCCCAGATGCAAATCTCGGGGATCACCCACCTGCTCAGATCCCTCCATGGCTCCCCACCCACCTGGGGAGGGATGCCCAGCTCCTGGCGTTCAAGATCTTTCTCCATTGGGCCCCAACTTACCTGCCCCCCAGCTTTAGCCTGGAGCGCACAGCTGGTCCTGTTTCCTGGACGGCTGGTCCCATTAACCTTAGTCCACGCACCCTCTCCTGTCTTCATTTGCCTCCTTATCTAGCTTGGCTGTCAAAGAGCTTCATGTCATTCCCCAGCCCTATGCTCCCCGGGGCCGCCGTGTCCGTGACACTCACTTTTGGTGGCTCCCCAAACCCGGCATGAGTCACCTCTCTGCTCTTGCTGTGCCAGTGCTGCGGGGAAGGAGGCTCAGCAAGGCAGGCTGGTCCACTGTGAGTTCCCAACCAGCCACCTCCGTTTGCCTGGCAACGGAGCTCTCATCAACGCACGCGCGCACAGACTTCGGGGAACGTCTCAACCTTTTCCTTTTCCTTGAGATGGACTCCTCACCCTGCCGCAAACGCGTGTACCCACGCATGCGTGCACACACATACACACACCAGACAACCTTGCCTCCTACCTCACCTTAAAGAGAGACCCTCAGAAAAGGAACTGCCTCCCCTCCCCCATCAGACATACCCCTGCTTTCCCCAGCACTCCTCCCCTCCCCCATTACTCCTAAGGTCCACCTCCCTCCCCAAACTCTAGAAACCTTCCTTTATCTCCATCGCAGGACCCTTCTACCTCTCTCTTCTGTGTTTAAACACTACTCAACTGGATCCTTGCCACTGGCTTTTAAAAATAATTCATTAATTATCTTTTATTGAAGTATAGTTACTTTACAGCTAAACTTGAGTTAGTTTCAGGTGTACAGCAAAGTGATTCAGTTATACATACATGTATATCTATGCTGTTTCACATTCTTTTCCCTTACAGGTTATTACAAGATACTGAGCATAGTTCCTGTGCTATACAGTAGGTCTTTGCTGGTTATCTATTTTATGTCTGATAGTGTGTATATGTTAATCCCAAACTCTTGATTTATCGCCCCCCCCCCTTCCCCTTTGGTACACATAAGTTTGTTTTTATTTATTTATAAATACGTTCAAGTCTTGTCCATTAAGACAAACCACCACCACCAACAACACACTCCCTTCTAGCTAGTGCTCTATCTCCATCCTCCCCACCACGGCCCAAATCTGAAAGAGCTGTGTATTCATGGCCTCACCTTCCACTCAGCCCCTGGCCCACTCTAGCCTGGCTTCTGGGTCCACAGAACCAGGACCAGGCCATGAACATATCTAAGTTCTCATCTTCCCTGACTTCCCAGGAGCCTCTGACACTGGAGACCACACTCAGCCCTTAAGCATTCCCTGCCCTCGGCTCTGGGACACCGCGTTCTCCTAGATGTATCCTATCTCTCTGCTCCTCCCCCTTGTCTCCTCTGCTGGCTCCTCTTCTCCCACTCCTCACGTGTTGGCGAGCCTGCCAGCATCTGTACTTGGCTGCGTTGCCCTCTTCCCTTTAATCTCTCCTTTCTCTCCAGCGGACCTCATCACGCCCACGGTTTCATTACTAAGAGATGCAAATCATTCATTACTTGCAAGCTCCAGCCCAGACCTTTCTTCTGAACTTCATGTATTTAACCACCTACCTGATTATCTCCTTCTGATGTCGCAAATGAACCTTAAGCTCAACGTGACCCAAATGGGACTGAGACTCTTTCCCAAGCACCATCTCCCAACCAAAGTTACAACCCAAACTTCCTTTCAATATCTCCTTCCACGGCCCCACCACTCACCTAGTTATTCAAACCTAGGACTCATCCTTGCACCTCCTTCTTCCTCACTCCTCTTGTCAACATATCACTTACGTAGTTTAAGTGTTCCAACGGCCTCCTATTTCCCAGAGTGGGCACTGATCTTTAATCCAACCCCCAGAGCCTGTGCTCTGCTGGCCCCGCTAACTTCATCACACATCTCAAAGCCAATGCTCAGACTGCTATGTCCAGCCATTCTGCCCATTTTCATGATCCTCACAGGTGATTCTTGTTGGACCCTGCTCCTAGAGTGTTACCCACACTCCCCTCAGTGACCTTCCCCCTAATTAATTCATATTCATTGTTTCGATCTTAGCTCATGTTGCTTCCTCAAGAAAGATCTCTTTGACTACCCAGATAAGAAAAATTCCTCCTATGAAATGTTTTCATAGCACCATCAACCTCTTAGTGAAGTACCTACCATTGTCATAATTTTGCTTTTATTTGTGTGGCTGAAAATTTAATGAATCAGGAAGTTGTCTATATTGTTCTCCCTGTACAGCACTGTTTGGCCAATAATAAGTGCTCAATAACTGAGATAAAATTAAATGAACAATTTATCTCTGAGGGGTGATACTGACTAGAAATGAGCAAAAGAGACTTTTTTAGGGCCTTAATTAGGATGATCATTCCACAGGTATATACGTATATAAAATTTGAATTGACTTACACTTCTGGCCAAGATAAGTCTGACATTGGACTTGCAGTTAGAAAACTGGACAAAATATATGAAACAATTGAGACACAAAAAATATGAAACAATTCAGACACTGAACAACAGGCAGAGAAGGGAAACAGATGAGGTAAGTCGTATAATTGTTTCAATTTTCTGCCTATTGGCACGTTCTGTACACAGGGAGGGGAGCCCAAGGAGAACATGGTAGGTTTGCTTCGAAGATGGGCATCAGAGTTTGGGAAAGCTGAAGAGGCTACAATTTGTGCAGCAAACATGTACATTAGCTTAAATCCGAAGCTAAGTGCTCAGCTCTGCATGCACAAAGTGAAATTCCACAAAGTTGGTCAAAAACAAAAACAAACAACCAAAAATCCCTGCTGTTAAGATGTAAGCAGGGGCTTCCCTGGTGGCGCAGTGGTTGCGCGTCCGCCTGCCGATGCAGGGGAACCGGGTTCGC
>NC_041224.1:172519420-172558056 GCF_002837175.3 Physeter macrocephalus
CACTGGGCCTGCGCGTCCGGAGCCTGTGCTCCGCAACGGGAGAGGCCGCAACAGAGGGAGGCCCGCATACCACAAAAAAAAAAAAAAAAAAGATGTAAGCAGAACAATTCCTAGGATTCACATAGCATGGGGAGATATTTAGGTTATAACCAGCCAGAGTGAAGAGACCTCATGGAACACCTGGGGCATTCAGTAGAGACCCTGGAAGTTTTGCATCTTGACATTAGGCTAAATTAACTTTGGTTTAAAGCTGTTCTAGGCACCCTAAAAAACCCTGAAAATATGCATTGACAGAATAAAGCAGTTTTGTAGGTAATTTAGTTCACTGTCAAAACCAATGTCAACACACCATAGAGGAAGACAACAAAACCCAGATCAAAAAATTGTAATGCCACAATGTCCAGTATCCAATCAAAAATTGTTAAATATTCTAAGAAACGGGAACATGTGATCCATGTCCAGAAGAAAAAAATCAGTCAGACACAGACATGACTGAAATTATGGAATTAACAGACAAGGACTTTAAAATAGCTATTTAAATATGCTGAAACAATAAAACATTGATATAATGTGAGAAAAATCAAATGTATAAAAAAGAATCAAATTGACCTTTCAGAGATGAAAAATTCAGTATCCAAAATGAAAAAGTCACTGGCTAGGCTTATGAGAAAATCTAAATTGTAGAAGAGGTCAGTAAGCTTGAAAAGAGAGCAACAGGAGCTATCCAAACTGAAGAGAGCAAACTGGGGGAAAAAAATAACAGTGTCGCAGTGACCTGTGGGACAAAATCAAGTAGTCTAACATACGTGTAATTGTAGTCTAGGCAAAAAGTGGGTAGGGGAGGACAGAAGAAGCTTTGAAGAAAAAATGGCCAGAAATATGTGTGTAATTTACACTATACAAACTCTACCTAAGTAAAATAGACTAAATAACATAAAATGAAATGAAGGCAGCCCTGCCATTTCTTTCCCTATGCGGTACGATCACACGTGATTTTCAGTCCGTCTAGATTGCCCTCGCCACTCTCTCACCTGACAAACTCCTTTCCACCTGCCAGCTCCAGTTCCAAATCACCCACTCACCAAGTATCCCTGGATCCCATAAAAGGTCTGTCCCTTCCTTTACAAACACCTGGAGCAAACCGGAGCATTTACATTCCTACGTGTCTATCTCCCTGGTCAGACCGCCTGGACCTTGTGTGGCTTCCTCCGCAACAGGAACTATGATCAGGGAGTGATGGGGAGAAGAAAAAAGGGAAATAGAAAGATGGCGGAGGCAGTGGGAGGAAAGGTGCGAGCCCCGAGGGCCAGGCTTTGCTGATTCACCCACGCCCAGGGGCTTTCGTAAAGACCTACAGTTGGCGAAACACAAGTTGGCAACCTAAAGGAGTATGGGGTTTTCCAAGCTTGGCCAATTGTCAGGAGAGCCTGTAGTCTTGTAAAAATTCAGATTCTCAGGCCCAACCTAGAACGGCAGAGTCAGACTTTCCAGGGCAATATGACAAGGCTTGGGAGTGGAGAAACCTGGGTCCTCCCTCCCCACACAGCTTGTGCCCTGGCCCCAGAGAGAAGCTCTCCGAGATTACTTTTGGCTCTGAGCTCCTCAGCAGCTGAGGTCTTGGACTTCCTGGAAAGCAAAGGCCTGTTTCTCCCCAGATCATAAGACCCATCTGGCTGGATCAGCAACGAAGCAGGAGCGGACCCCCATCCACGGTCCCATCAAGATGGAATCTTTGTCCCAAGTCCATCCTCCAACGTGGAGCCTCTCCTGCTGTGTCTGGGCCGCTCTAGACTCTTCCTTTCTGGGCTATAGGATCTCCTGCCTGCCTCACATATCTTTATGCTTTGGTCCCATTCCTGGTTTATGAAGATCTTCATATCACTTCATATACTTTTCTCTTTATAGGTATATATTTAATGTATGTTTGCTATTAACCGTGGAGCAGATTGGGTGCCTCAAGGCTGACCTCGCGATGCCATCTTAACCAGAAATGACCCTTCAGAGCCTCCCAACAAGGACCCAGCATTACCCACTGTGGACCTGTGTACCTGTCTCAAGGGGAAGGGCTGCCCAGAGCTCCTGGCAACCTCTTTTGCTGCAACATTGCTCATTTCTTAGCCTGCCTGGATGATCACCTGACTTTTAGGAATCTGAGTCAAGCTGAGGGTGGAGATGTGGAAGGGGGGGGCGGTAGATCTAGACAGAGGCCCAAGCCCTGAGGAATTTGTTTTTTTCTGACTGTTCATCTGTTTCTGGTTGGTTTTGGAAAGGAGGTCTCTATTTCAACATTATGAAACACACAGGCTTCCCGCTCCAGAAGGGATCTTTCTCCCGGGGGGACCCATTCCCCAGCCTATTCCAGGAATCTGTGAGTCTTTTGTTTACACCATGCCAAGAAAAACAACAGCCAAAATGTTACCTGTGCTGGAAGGACAAGCGGCTTTCATGGAAGTGCACACAGTACACTTCCCTCCCCAGCCTGGATGCCTTTAACAGCCATCACAGATATGGATGGATGTTTACCAGGTGCAAAGCAGATTCACATGCATTACATCATGTAAGCCCCCTCAAATACCCTGTGAGACGTCTCTGACAATCCCCACTTCACAGGGAGGAAAAACTAAGGATTGGGCCCAATGAAGTGCCTTGCCTAATGTCACAAACCAAATGCAAGACAGAGCGGGAATTTGAAGTTCAGCCTATCTGACGCCAGGGCCTCCTGCCAACCTCCAGCACCTTGAAGCCCCTGCCAAAGTCCTTAAAGTGAAAGGCCATTAAATGCAACACAGTATCTTGGGTTTGAGCCTGGAACGGACAGAAGGATATTAGTGAAAAAAAAACTGTTGAAATCCAAATAAAGTTCAGTTAATAGTAATGTACCAACATTAGTTCCTTAATTGTGTCAGATGCCTCACGGTTATGTAAGCTGCTAACCTTGAGGAATTCGGGGCCAGGGGAAGCAGAAACTCTGTACTATCTTCACAACTTTTCTGTAAGTCTAAAGTTATTCAGAAGTTTTAAAATTATTTTAAGAAAGAAGAATGGCCAATCAGGCACATAAGTCATGAACACGTTCCAACCTTGGCCTGAGACTCCGGGGCAGGGGATGGGGAAGGTGACTTCCATGAAACAACCTCAGGTGCTTTCTGCCTGTGACATGGACCCATGCAGTAGCGATATCCTTCCTTTAGCAGCTCTCCTTCCTGATCGCCTCAAGGAGGAAGTCTCTCCTTGGCGCCAGCATGTCTTTACAGCCATTGGGGGGCTGCTGACTTTCCTTTCTAACAAAGTAGAGCAGCCTTCAGGTTCAGAGGCTGCAGGAGAAAACGGTCTCGCTGGAATATAATCACCACCTTGGTTGTGTTGTATATTTTTACAATTAATTTTTATTTGTGTCAGGTTTTTATTTTTCGTTTTCTATATTTGGTTGTGATATTAATTTTTCTGCTTAAACTTTTTTTTTTTGCTTTTTTTTAAAACATGCATTGATTTAAAGATCAATCTAGGTAAATAATGGAATGAAAGAGATGGGGGTTCAGCCACAATCATAAAAGTGGTTCAGGAGTGGATGAGAGTTGGGAAATTGAGTGGAAATGGAAAGCACGTTTCACAAAGAAAAAGGGTGCCCTGGCCTTGGACTCTTACTGTCACACCTGATCACTGACGTGGTGACCCAGGAGGGTGGGAAACACTCTCTTGGCTGGGCCTGAGCCAGAGGAAGCCGGCCACGGGACCCTAAGCTCTCGCCTGGCTTTCCCACACTGGCACCCTGTCTGGCACAGACTCAAATGCTCAAAAAATATTTGTTGACTCAATGAATGCGTGGAAGAATGAACATGCAGATAAAACTCTGGAGTCAGTTCTGTCATTTCCAATATGAGTGTCAAAGTATTGTCTGAGATAGAAGGGTCTCGGAGGACCATCCAGGGCCACCCCATCATGGCACAAAGGGGAAATGGAGGCCTGGGAAGAAGAAGGTGTTTGCCCGAGCCCCACACAGTTTGCAGGAAAAGCAGGGCCAAGAAGGAGGGCTTCTCATCTGTGATTATCCTTGCCAGCATACCAACCTGTCACTTCCAGTGTGTGACCACACGAATGACCTCAGCCCAGGCAGACAGGAAACCAGCCTCCTGGCACCCTGCGTGTGCTTGAAAAGCCGTCTGCTTGGAAGCCACATAGAGGCTTTCTGCATTACTGGAAGGTCAAGTTGGATCACATCCCAGGGGCCTTCCTACCCTGGGATTGTGATGTTGGGCACTTCCGTCCTTGGCTGAGGCTAGCCTCTCTCCTCTCATCAAGTACACCCATTCGTGGGCATCTCCTGGGCCAGAAGTCTCCAGACACTGATCATACCTCAGAGACCACGGAAAGCAGAATCTCAGGGATGCCACCTTCCCAAAGAGGTCGACCTGACCACCACCGGTCCCTCCAATCACCCTGACCTGCTCTATGCAATGTTCTTATTTATTGATCACTCCTGTCGTTTGTTATCTGCCTCTGTCTCCCAGCCTGGAAGCCCCACAAGGGCAAGGAGTTTGATATATTTTGTTTACTGACGTTTCTCAGCCCCTGGAACAGTCCCTGGCACAGAGTGGACACTCGGCAAATATTTGTTGGATGGATGGATGGATGGACAAATGTTCCAGAGTCCTAGCTCTGTGGCTTTCTAGCTGTGGGGATTTGGACAGATTAAGTGATCTTCTTGAGCCTCAGTTTTCTCATCTGTAGAACGGAATGGCCACACTAACTTGAAGGGTTGGGGTGTCAGGGGTTTGGGGAAAGGCCCCATGCAGTGCCGGGCTCTTGAGAGGCATATAGTCAGTGTTGGTTACATCAAAGTCAAAACACATTCATCCTCTCATGAGGTCTGTCAGTCCCCAAACGTGTGGACTGGTAAAGTTTCTTAGAAGAAGTAGGAGTCAGCCTTTTCTGGACGGATGAGTAACACGTTGAAAGGAACTGGTGGGAGGGGGAGAGTATGGGGAACAAGGAGCATCCGGGCGGGCTGGGACGGCAGGAGCAGAGGCAGGGAGGTGGCGATGCAGACGGCGTGTTGAGGAAGCAGGCATGGCTGAGCCCCACGGCAGGCCTGCCAGGCAAAGGCACATGGCCTTCCCTCCCTGAGGAGAGGAGAGCTCTGGACGGGGCTGGCTGTGTCCGGAACATGGGTGATTTCTGGGACAGTCTTTCTTTTCAGCAAACACGTGCTGAGCATGTTCTCCATGATGTGCCCTGGCTCTGGGCCCTGGGGTCACAGGGACACCCAGTCTGCAGCCATCGGGACACTTAGCAGCACACGAGTTTGTCTGGGTCACCCTCCAGCTAAATGGCTGCTAAAGCTGTCCACAGTCCTTCAGTTAAAGACAAGCATTCTCCCTGTGGCCCACGAGGCCCCAGCCTACCTCTCCAGCCTCACCGCCCACTTCCTCCTGCCTTATTTTGTTGCCCTGGCATGTTCATCTCATTTCAGTTTTTTGTCCACACCACCATCCCACCTCAGGGCCTTTGCACATGCTGTTCCCTCTGCCTGGTACAGTTTCCCTCTGCTCCCCATCCCAGCTGCTTCCCCCTCTTTTTTGCTCAGGTGGAATTTATTTCTGTAGTGAAGAATGAAAATATGGCTGTGAAAGTAGGAAATCATATAGAAAAATATTGAAGAGGTGCAACAGTTCTTTTTAGAACAAAGTTAGTTAAAGAAAGATGAATAGGGCTTCCCTGGTGGCGCAGTGGTTGAGAGCCCGCCTGCCAATGCAGGGGACGCGGGTTCGTGCCCCGGTCCGGGAAGATCCCACGTGCCGCGGAGCGGCTGGGCCCGTGAGCCACGGCCGCTGAGCCTGCGCGTCCGGAGCCTGTGCGCCGCAACGGGAGAGGCCACAGCAGTGAGAGGCCCGTGTACCACCAAAAAAAAAAAAAAAAAAAAAAAAAAAAGAAAGATGAATAAAGCACTAGATATTAAGCTTCATTTCCATTTGAAAGACCAACCAGGGTTTTGTTGCATTTTATTAACTACGTGAGGAAAAATACACCCATATGCAGTTCTGATTAATAGCTACCGTTCAAAAACAGATATGCTCCCAGCATTCAGAGCTTTTCCCAATTGTCATGTTCCCAGGGCCTGATCCCCCACACTGGGTCAGACCCTCCTATTACAAACTCTCAAAGCACCCCATGACCGCCTTTCATCATGTTCACTAGAGCTCATGATCATACATTTATGTGTTGTTACTCGATTCATGGCTGTTTCTTTCACTGGATATTAACTCCATGAAGGCAGGGGCCAGGTCTGTTTGTATCAGCTTCTAGCCCAGGGATTGCTGCCCCATAAGTCGTTGTTTCATGCAGGATCTGATTGTAGCCCACATGGGGGTGGAGGGAAAATTCAGACCCAGGAGCCAACACAATGCGTGGAGGTGAGAACTTTACTGAAGGGCTTCTTCGTAGAGAAAATTCCATAAAGAGGTCATGATGGATTGGGCATTGAAGGATGAGTAGGAGTTCATTAGGCAGGAGGTGAGCATGCCCAGTAGAGGGGACAGCATCTTTCAACAAAGGAGGGGGTGCTGAGGCTCAGAGGCTTTAAATGACATGCCCAAGTCACCCAGCTACTAAGTGGCTTACCCTCCGGTCCCATGTCCCCAGTGGCATATGTCGTGGACCTGAGATGACTCCTGAGGGCTCTGGTGTTCATCTGGTGGCCTCCTACCTCCGTCCCCAGGCTGGTGCCAGGGAAATGGCGACTCCACGGGGGTCCTTTTGCTCCCACATCTGTGTCCTGGGTGCAGGACCTCAACCTTCTTGCCCTCCCCACCCTCTCAGAGAGAGGGTGCTTACTCCGGTGCTCCCCAGTCTTGACACTTAACACCCTAAACCAGCTCTATCCCTCTCCAGGCTGCCTTCCTTACCATCTTTTGTGGGGGGTGCATCTCCAGGGCCCTGCGGGTACCCAGGACAGAGGAGAAGGTGCTTATTGAATACAGACACGCGTACGTGTGCGCGCGCGCACACACACACACACACACACACACACACACACACACACACGCTAACCGGGACGGGGCAGCTCTCTTACCTTGAACTGGAGCTGAGGAATGACTAGCCGGACCCCCAGGTCTACGGGGAACCCCTCCCTTCCTGCCCAAACCAGATGTCACAGCTGTTTGCTGCCCGTGGTTAGGGACAGAGGGAAGTCACTTCACCTCTCTAAGCCTCACTTTCCACATCCGGCCTATGAATGTCCATTCTGACTGCTGGAGGGGAGGCTGAGACCAGAACACAAAAGGCACTGTGTGCTGTGACTGCTAGGGGCTGGCAATCGCTGCCAGCTCAGGCTCCTTAGTGTCAAGCCAGTGAGGCTCCCTCCTCCCCAAACATCGTCAGCGTTGGCTTTGGGAATTCACAGCAGGAAACAAAGGAGTCAAGCGCTTGAAGAAACCTCATACTCATATTCTTAGCCCTGTGAACACTGGTGCCTCCTAGTGGTCATATGCAGACCCTGCAGGGGCATGCTTTGCAGGGGCATGCTTTCCAGGGGCAGTGCATGGACCCCATTCACTCTTCAGCTGAGCTTGCTGACAGGTTCAAACCCCGGGGCTCTTCACTTTGTGCCGAAATAGTGGCTCTGGAGTCAGACAAACCTGGCATTGAGTCCTGACTGCTGCTACTCTAGGTTGCATGTACTCTAATGCTGGACCAGCCCCACTCCTGTTTTGCTGGGCTGAGTCCAGAGCTCCCATGTGGACCCTGCTGGGGAGATATCTGTGTAGCTCACAATGCCAAACCCTCAAAGGGGAATGAACCTCTCTGAAGCAGTGTGCTTGTTTCCTCAGAGCCCTAGAGGGGATTATCATTTGTCCTCAATCATTGTCTATTTCTATAAGGAAACAGCGGCACAGAGAGGGCATGGCTTTCCCAAAGACACTTTGTTTCTAAGATTAGAACCCGGGTCTCACTCATTCCGAACCCCAGGTACTCGTCTTGGCTCACAGCTTCCCCATATTATCCACCAACAGTCAGCAGACCTTGGGGGTGTTGTTTATTAAATCACAAAACCCCTCCACCTGCGGGGGGCGTGGGGGGGGGAGAAGATCACTGTCAAGTGGATGTGGGTGGGGCGTCTAATCCTGACATTTGAATGGGGAGAAAACTGACGGCCAGAAGTCAATGGTGCTGCCAGTTTGGACAGTGGTTTGGGGAGCTCATGATAGTGTGAGATTAGGTGAGAAAGTCCCTGTGGTCTCAATCCCAGGGAGACAAAACGTATTCAACCCCAGAACATAGCTGGGGTCTGTAGCAAGTCGGATTTCCCCCTTATCTCCCAGAAGGATTAACAACCTTTCCAAGGAAGAGCAGGTTATTCATTCCATTCTCCCTAATCATCAGCAGAAAGCGTTTGTTTATCTTGACCTTAAACGGTGTCTCCGTGGGCAGTGTCTGTGCTCCGGAGCCCGCGGCCCCCTCTGTGCCCTTCTCATCCATCTTCAGGGTAGCCTCGTGCACCGCCTGAGGGAAACAGAAGCAAAGTCAGTGCTTGCGAAGCCACTTGGAGGTCCTGGATGGGCAAAGGCCAGCAAGAGGCCCAGAGAGGGAGAGGCCTCTGCCAGAGTCACCCCACACAGCAGTAACTCGGCTGGTGCCAGCTGCCCCAGGCCTCCTGGCTTTTCTGCTGTCATCACTGAAGGATGCTCAACAAGTAGATGCAGCATGAAGGAAAAAAAATGATGCCGGGGGAGCATCAGTTACAGGGAGGGGAACAGAGTGGGGTTTGCTATGTTTCCCATGCCTTACAGGGAAGCATCAATGGTAGTAATGGCCGAAAGGCTACCCTGAACTTTAGCTAGATGGAAGGGAGACGGTGGCATCCCTGGCCCAAAGCCTCCAGCCCGCTTCACACTCCTTTCATCCTCCTGGTGGAATGTTAAGAAGGAGTCAGATTCCAGGGTCTGATGACTCAGACCCCGGATCCGCCTGAAAGGCATCAACAGCTGTGACTAAGTAATTGACACTGGGAAATTGATGGGCTTCTGTGAATACTGATACATTTCATTCCATTCTACAAAATGCTAACAATGTTACGGCAAGCCTAGAGCTGATGTTTACATATAGAATGGCAGCTATCAACACATCTGATGGCGGAAAAGAAAAGGGCCATTGAATTCAATAAAGGCCTTATAGGAAAGGGGCCGGTGGTATTGAATGTTTATGCAAAGTCTGCAGCAGGAAAACTTTTAAAAGCAATAAAATTCTATTAACTGTCTTTCTTCCTGTTGCAAGCTAGAAAATACAGCTGAGTGAGCCACCTACTGTCAGCTCATCTTGGCAACTCAGATCCTTCCTAGTTTGGCTTGAATTTAGCCCCAGCCAATCCCCACCCACTTGGGCTCCACGCTTTCCCACTTCCTATCCTTAGGCCACGCTGCTCCCCCTACAGGAAGATCTTGCCCGCACCCTTCTCTGCTTGCTGAAATCTTCCCCTTCTCAGTGCCCTTTAAGCCTAAAAGTAGGGTTTCCAGATAAAATACAGGATGTCCAGTTAAATTTGAATTTCAGATGAACGATGACATTTTTAGCACAAGTATATCCCATGCAACATTCAGGATATACTTATACTAAAAAAATCATTCATCACTTCCCTGAAATTTGAATTTCACTGGTGTCCTGTGTTCCATCTGCTCAATCTGGGCACCCCACCCCGAGTGGTCCTCTCTGACTGCCGCCAATAGGCAGGCGCTCAGCCTTGCTGGAGACCACGGAGTCCTTTGCTTGCTTATCTCTACGTTACGTAGAACATGTTCACGACTTAATCCTCACAAGCCGGGGTCAGTTCTAGGCCTGATGAATGTTCCAAGCCTCCATCCATTGTTTGTTGCATTGAATCAACTTCCAAAGTAGGACCAGGAGACTGATGGTTCAGATTTTAAAGACTAGAAACACGAGGCTTGGGAGGTTATGTGATTTGCTCAGGATCGTACGGCTGGTTAGAGGCGGAGCTGGATTCGAGCCCTGCCTGACTGGTGGGTGAACTCTTGGCTCGCACAGCTGCTGGGACAGTGGCTCTGGCCTGGGGCTGTACGAAGGCTCCCTGTGCTGGAGGGGGAAGCGTCGGGCCAGGCAGGCTTACCTCACCCACTTTCAGGCTTCGATGACGGGAGATTCTGGTGAGATCACCGTGTTCCTCAAAGATTTTGGTGATACCCAGGTAGGAAAGAGTCTTCTTCAGGTCGTGGTTTCCGGTGATGAACACCCGGGGCACAAACACGTCTGTGACCCTAGGGAGTAGAAGGTGACACAGATGAGCGGCAGGACCCTGCCGTTTTTCCAGGCAGGCTTTAGGGGAGATGAGGAGGAGGCATTTGTCCTCCCAGCCCCTGAGGTCTCAGACCTTCTCTCTATCCACAGAATGAGGAGAGGCTCCTTAAGCCTGGGATGGGGTTTTAAAACACCCATGCTCTCTGAACTGTGTTCCTATGTCCTATCAAAACTGCCCGTGCCCTCATCCACAGAAACTTCCTCGAGTCGCCGTGTCTCAGGACGCCTTCAGCGCAGCCATGGAGGGTCTCCCCACTGTAGCCTCAGCCGTGCCCAAGCCCTGAGCTAATCGTGACCCCAGCAATCTGGTGCTAGAAGCAGCAGGGCCCTGAGATCGGAAGCCAGGCAGAACTGAGTTCAAATCCACTCTGCCTTCCATGAGCTCTGTGACTTGGAGCAAATGATTTCACCTCTCTGAGCCACTTGGATGAAAATTATGACGGGAGCACCCACGGGACCAGAAGAGGGCTAAAGCGAATGCGCGGAAGGTTCTCAGCAGCGTCAGGGATCAGCAAGTGTTCTCCCCTTGGCCTTGAAGGAGCAGCTTCACATCCTCCGTGGGTGGGACCTGCGTTGGCCTCCCTGCCCTGGGCCTGGGGTCAGATGTCCTGAGGCACCTGTGGACCCTGGATTCCTGTCCACCTGGTCGTGGACCCCATTTCTTCTTGCCTCTCCAAGGACCTCATTCCTGCCTTCGTTTCCTTTTTCTCCTGCACCGTCCATAAATGACATCTACTGGATCACCCTCCGGGGCAGACTGCAGGCTCTAAGAGCCCCCATCCTCAAATCAAAAGCAAAAGCGTCTCCCTTGGCCCCTAGTCACGCCTCCAGCTTCCAGCCCATGTCTTTTCTTTCTTTCAGGACAGAAGCTGCCTCTACCTCTATCTCCACGTTCTCCCATTATTGCCTCAACCTATTTCTCCAGAGCTGCCACTGACCTGCCTTGCTAGAGCCAGCAGCCAAATCTCCGAAAGCAAGCTTTCAAGGGGGCAAAGGAGTTCCGCGAGTTATATTTTTTTCTTCTTTTTTTTTTTCGGTGGTTACTTTTTTTACGAGTGAAGTGGGGAACCATAGTAGGATTTTGAACCGATGAGTGACATGGTCTTGATGTGGGTTTAAAACGATCATTTTGTGTGCTCTATTAATCATATACTCTTGGTGGTGGGGATGGGAGTCGATGCCAGGAGACCATGTGGCAGCTAGTGAGTGCAGCGGTCAGATGCTGGGAGTCATAGAGGTGGCAGGCAGAGGCCAGACTCCAGCTATATCTTAAAGTAGGGCTACTGGGATTCCCTGGTGGACTGAATGAGGGGCTGAGAGAGTGATCAAGGCGGACCCCAGGGTTTCTCGCTTGAGCGCCTGAAAGGATGGAGTGGCCATGGAATAAGATCAGCAGCTTGAGGAGTCTTCATGGGGGGAGATCAGGATGTTCACTCTGGACATGTTGAGACTAAGATCTCATCAGGCATGGGGAGAGATCCTGGATAAAGCAGATGGATATGCGACTCTGGAGTTTGGGAGAGAGAACTGAGGCTAGGGATAGAATGATGTGGAAGTCGTGGTCATACAGGTGGTGCTGAAAGCTCTGAGGCTGATGCACGCACTCAGGGGTGAGTATCAATGAAAGAGAGGCGCTCAGTTCTGAGACCTGGAGGAGAACGGGGGCAGTGAGGGAGACTGAGCAGGAGAGAGGTGAGAGGAGGGGCCCTGGAAGCCGAGTGAAGAACACCTCTGAAGAAGGTGGGGTGGCCAGCTGGGACAAATGCCGCTGACAGATTGAGAAGGAAGGTCTGAAACTGGCCCAGGATTCAGCCACATGGATGCCCTTGGTAACCTTGGTGATGGAGGTCTCCGTGGAGAGGTGAGTGCAAAGGCTGACTGCAGTGGGTCTAAGAGAAGATGGGAGGGGAGGAGCTGGGTACGGTGAGAAGAGGCAGCTGCTTGAAGGTATTTACCTGCAAAAGGGAGCAAAGAAATGGGGCAACAGTGGGGGAAGTAAGGTCAAGAGAAGATTGTTTTTTGATGGGAGAAATGAGAGCATCTTCCTATCTGATGGAAGTGATTCAGTGGAGAGCAAAAACATTTGCTGATGTAGGAGAAAAGGGAGTTTCTAGGGTGATATTTTTGAGTAGTGAGGGGAGACTGGGCATAAATGGGGAGGTTGACTTTAGTTCATGACGAAGTGGGACGGCAGACGCTGGAAGGCAGATACACATCCCAGTAAATTTGTATACGTGTGATGGGGTACCCAGGCTGGGAAGGGACCCTCAAAATTTTTACGGAGAAAATGGATATATCAGCAGTTTGGTGTCTCCTATAGGTAGAGCTTTCTATTTGCCTTTGAGAAAACTGAGCCTTTCCTCTGGGGAACCCACCACGGCAGGTCTCTGTGCAAAAAGCAAAGCAGAGGTCTTTCTTCTGAACAGACAAGAGTCTAGGGTGTAGTCACCCACAGCCTAAATTCCCAGGTGTCCTGCACAGACAGGTAGTTGGGGTGTGTCATTTAGGTGTGTGTCTGTTGCCTTGGTCTTCTCCTGGGGAAAAGGTGAGTTTTCCCTTCAGCCTCTCCTGCAACACATGCAAGAGTCCGTCCCCTGTGCCCTCGCCTAGAGAGGACCGATGCAGGGGTCTGGGCTTGACAACTTGTCCTTCAGACCCAGTGAGCGCAGAGGGTAGGAACGTTGGGCCCTCATTCAGATGAAACACACTTTCCTCCTTGGGAACCATGGGCGAGACCATTGCCCTGCATAGTGATGCAGAGTTTCCCGTGAAGGGTTGGACTTTACTGCTCCCAGTCATCCTGGGGCCAGAAGTGACTGGGGAGACAGGACCTCAGCTGGGGTGAGAAGAACACTCCTCTCCATGCTGCTCCTGGCAGGGACGCCTGGCTTCTAGGCACGGAGATGCTGGGAGCAGCCCTAGCATGGTCGGGGAGAGGCAGACGAGGAGCTAGCTGGGAGGGCGCTCTGGAAGGGACCCTGAGAGCAGCCTGTGCCTGGACTCCATGAGAGACCACCTCCACGCGCGGTAGGTATCCCTGGGCCCAGACTTGCTGGCCTGCAGGAGATCTCAAAGGGCTTACCGCACACTCGGGTGGAGGAGCAAAGGAAGGAGGGGGGGCCGCTCTCCTGAGACCAGAGAGATGGCGACAGTCCCCCAGGAACATCTGTATGTGGTTAGTAGTGGCCTCGTGGTGGTGTCAGCTCCGGGGGCTTCAGAGGGGCTTGGTGAGGAGAGCGTGAAGCCCCAAATATTGGCACCAGGGCTTCAGCCCATGGAAAGTGGTCAGAAATGACTGGGAGAAGGAGATGGGGGCGCTAAGCATGCGAGTCCCACCGATACAACTGCCAGGTCTCAAGCCACCGTGATTTGAACAATAAAGGACGTGGGATCTTCTGAAGTCCACGTCTCATGAGGCCAGGACTTCTGGGTGAAATGGGGATGGGGGAACTGGAGTCCTTCCACCTTCCACCTTCCTTTCCCCTTACATATCCCTCAACCCCTTAGGGAGGTCCCCAGGACTTCTCTGTGGACCTAAAACTCTGTAGCGCTCAGGCTGGACACCACCAGTCTCTTTGAGGGCATGCCTGTGTGAAGGGGGCCCACGCCTTCACCTTCACCCGATGCGCTGACGTCCTGAGGTTCTCACCTGAGAGTAGAAGTAGGAGGACCCGATCTGCAGGACACCCGTCATTCAGCAAAGCCAGAGGCTCAACAGGTCTGAGAACCTTGCAGCTCTGCCTCTTCAGCCCGTTAGAAGGGGAGGGAGAAAGGGCCTCACTCTCGTGGCATGTGCCCTCTGAGGGGTAACACTCTGCTCAGGCACGTTTAATTCTCTCAAGAGTCTTATGAAATTGGCATCGTACGGCCACGTCATGGATGAGAAAACTGGGTCCCAGCTAAGGTTGGAACCCAGACTCTTGTTTCTGTCCCAGGCGCCAGACTTTGCCAACCTGAGGCCCCTGGTTTGCAGCAGGGCGGATCAGGGGGTGCTGTGTAGAACCCAAGGTGTAGTAACCCTCTTGGGGCCAGCCATTTAGCCTGCTGCTTTTCCCTACCCTCTCCCGCCCCCTCCAAATAGTGACTTTATCTAAAGCATTCAGAACTAGAATTTCTCTCCCATGAGCTTGCAGCGAAATCTAGATATCTGAAATGCATTCTGCGATTCCCCCGAGGGTGCGTTCCCATGTGAAGGAGCCTGCATTAGTTCAGTTACCACCCATGGACAGCCCAGCTCAGTCCTAGCATCGTCTCTGCCTCTCTCAGAACCCTCGTCAGCTCCTGACAGCACGTTGGGCATGGCAGAGGTTCTCAATAAACGCCTTTTGGATGGAGAATGATGCTGGGGTCAGGTGGAAGAGAGAGCAAAAGGACCAAAGAGGAGGACTTCCTGATACCGTTTCTACCCAAGTGCAAGCTGCCCTTTCCACCTCACGGACCCACCGAAACGGGGCAGGACCCTGTGGTCCTCGCCCCCCATGTCCTCAGCCTGCCTTTTGTCTGTGGAAAAACTTTAGCCAAAGAGTAAGTTTAATCAGAGAAGTGAGAAAATGCAGAAACAAAAGAAAACGGTCAAATGAGAGCAAATAACAATAGTTTAGTCATTAAAGCAAAGGCAAGGAGCGTTAGTTCCTCAAGGACTATGGATAATATTCTGAATCGGACTTGCTGAGCTGTCTTATAGACGCTGACGCCCGCACCAGGTGGGAGACGTTAACTACATGATGACCAGTCTGTAGCCAGGACATAAGCTGTCATAATTCTGAGAACTGGCCTCAAAGGAATGGGAACAAACTGACCCTGGAACTGAAGACTAACTGTACTGAAAACAGTGATGATGACACAGATAAGACCACCGATGACCCATTTCAAGATGACGGCCAGAGCTGACCGTGCTGTTTCTGCATGTAGCTCCGTCCCTCCATCTATTCAAGCTCTTGCGCACTGATTGGGGGCGGGGGTCGGCCTTTGGTCAGGAGTCCCCCCCGCCCCCTCCCCCACCCCATCGCTGGCATCTGACAGAAAGCAAACTTTCCTTTCCATCAACTTGCCTCTTTTTTGGCTTTTGAGCGACGAGCAGCTAGACCCTCACTTTCGGTGCCACTGACCCTGTCGTAGCCCAGCAACTTTCGAGATACCTTGAAGGTCTACGCTGACGTCAAGCCCCCAGGCCTTAACTCTAATGCTCTCACCTTTCCTGAGAAAAGCTATTAGGAGGCAAGTGCCCGGGAAGGATTCTGGAGGCTTACCTTAAATCTGTTCTAACTTTATGTTTTAAAAGAAAATTATTTACTCGCTTTGGGTCTTCAACTATTATCAGTATAACTTACTTGGGGCGCACTTCACTGGTTTTATTGGGACACCGCAGCTGGAAACAGTCTATGTACAGTGAACAACGCACGGCCCCCTTTGGCACTCCAAGTGCTTGCCCTCCCGCTTTCCCTCTGCCTCTGATTCCGTCGCGCCTATCCCTTCCATACATAGCGCTATTCAGCCTCTACGTACAAAAGCCAGAAACCATGAAAGGAAAGATGGATATAAAGTAATATAATGTTTCAAAACTCTGCACAGCATACAGAAAATAAGGGCCAATCAAAACAGGAACATGTGTGCATGGAAGAGACCGAATGGTCTTCACAATGGAGACTTCTTAGGCATCAGTAATAACCACGTACGTTCCTTAAAGGGCAGGTGAGGAATGTGGAGAAATACGCATTGAAGCATCGTGAGTGGGGTCTGGCTTTGCTTTTCTTCACCTCATTCTCTTTCTCTTACTTTCTTCTTTACCCTTATCTCTGCAGAACAAGGCACTTTCATACATACTGTTGACACAAATTCAATTAACTTTCAAGTTAAGAAGAAAAAAAGGAAATTTTACTCAAGCCAAACTGAGGATTATCCCCCGGGAAGCAGATTCTCAGAAAGCTCTGAGAACTGTTCCACCTGTTAGAAGTCGAGGGCACAGTCATACACATTTTCAAGACAAAGGATCATACATCAAAATAATACGCGGATATTTTACGTAAAGGTCACCAAGGATCCATAGTCCGGGTATGCACGTGTACAAAGCAAGCAGCGAGTCACCGTGATCCCCTACAGGGCTGAGAAAGAACACTATTCCTTTAAGAAGTTACATTGCTGGCGTCAGAAGAAAGAAAAAAAAACCTGATCTTTACCGAGTGGCGCAGGGCCCTCCCATCTCTGAGGAGCTCTGGTGAATGCGTAAAGCAGAGGCACACTGCACGTGAAGGAGGGAGGGAGGAGGCCCAAACAGACACATGAAGAGGATTTTATGCTTAATTTTTCTTGTCCTGCCTTAAAAGATAAATTTTATTTCATCAACCTTATTAGTAGATACATTTACTGATAGGTACTGCGTATTTTTTCATGTCAACTTTGTCAGTTAGATGCTGTCAGACCCATTTCACAAACTGAGGTTCTTATAGCCAGATAATGAACAGACCCAGGACTCAAAAATCAAATCTTCTGGTTTCAAATCTGTTCTAGGGACATCTCTGGAAGGCCATAAATGAAGTCAACAGCCATAGTATTTTGGCAGCCAGCACTGATCCCTGAAGCCCCTGTCCAGAATGGTGCTCTAGCCCCTACAGCAAGGCATGGGGGAGGATGCAGGATGCCTGTTTGAGGGGTCACCTTGGCCCTAGGTTATCTCCCCTAAGACAGACAGACAGACACACACGCACGCACACACACACACGCTCCTGGGTTAACCTCCGCAGCCCCTCCTTTTCCTTGGTCAGTCTTCTGTGGCCTTCCCCAGGCCTTGCTGCTCCCAGCCTCCTGGCCCTTCCTCTCCGGTTCTGCAGCCTCCCAGCCCCTCAGGCTTCATCTACAGATTGGCTAGGCCTCGGCCCAGGACCTGCCGAGCCGGCCTCTACCACTCCTATCCCTTCCTCTGGATCAACCTGGCCAGAGGGCCCTGCAAGCGTTCACGCCGAGAGAGCGACAAGTCTGGTTCCCTTTCTCAGCCCTCAGCACGGCTCAGGCATGCTTTTCCTTCCCCTTCCCAAACAGCACCTAGCACTGTGCTAGGCGCACCCATGGGGGCTTGGCAGAGGGCACCACTGGGGCCTGACTTGCTAGGACCAAGTGTCTGACACCCAGTAAACCTCAGAGACAAAGGGGAGTACAACCTTCCATCCCAGATTCCTCCCCTGGGGCAGAAGCACAGGGCTGTTGGTGCCCTAGCACTGCTGTAGGGTACCAGTCACATGACATGGATGTTTACCTGGCTCCTGCCCCACTTCGAAGGTGCAGGCTGGAAGCAGGCAGTCTGGGAGGTCTGGACACACGAGCTTGGGCCTGTGTTCTGGGTTGCAGACATGGGTGACCCATAATGTACTGGGTGACTGGGGAAGCCATCCCTGGTCCTGGCTCTCAGTTTATCCACGTGTTCAGTGGGGGCCAGGGGGATGCACTGGGTCTATGGTTACCTGAGGGGGCCAATCTCTTGCTATCATCCTGAAGCCATGCATCACAGGCACAGAAGCTGGTGCCTTAACAGAAATCCTTGAGTGTGCAGGACTGAGTGTTCTGTGCTGTTACAGAACAGCAGACAAGGGAACAGCTTGTTCAAAAACCCTCTGCCTGTAACCCTTTACTGATTGAGCTGCTTTCTTTTTTTTCCCTTTAATTGCATGCCCTCCAAGCTTCATGTAGCCAAGGTAACATCACAAGACTTCTTAACCAGCACTATAGATAACACCTCTGATGTTTGGGTCACTAAAGTAATGGGGGGCTTTAGCTGTTTTCCAGAAACCTGGAGTCAGCGCCTGCCCAGTTCAAGCTGGCCAAGACTGGTTCCAGACTGGGCCAGCACAGGTGTCTGATGGATGACCTTTTGATGTTGGAGGGCTGAAAACTCCGCCCTCGTATTATGCTAAGCCCTTCCATTTTTGAACAGGTATCCCATGAAGAAGCATGTAACCCAGATATGCCTGCGAAGAACACTGATTCCCTCACTTTCTCCCTCCTGCCAATCCGCTTTCCCCACGTCTAAGACCACCCTGCTTATTTATCCTATAAATATCTCAAGTCTCTCGCCTCTGGTGGTGTGGATCTGACGTTCGTTCTTCTGTTTCCTCACTTGGCTGCCTTGTCAATAAACTTTCTCTGCTGCAGACCTCGGCATCTCAGCGTATGGCTTGCTGTGCGTCAGGCATACAAGCCTGGTTTGATAACAATGCTGTCAATCAATTCCACTTTAAATAACACAGACCTAAGTCTAGCCAGGACCAGAGTCTAGTGCAACAGCAGAACAACAGAAAATATAGGAACAGAACGTTTCAGAAAAATCTTCATGGGAGGAACATTGTAAATTGCAGCCCCTCCCCCCCTCCCCTGCCCCAAAAAAGCCCCTAATTTAAGGTTTTATTACCCTTTAGGATAAGCCCACTAAAAGTGTCCAGATCCCAATTCTAATGGGGGGATGGGTAGTTTACCCCCCCCCCCCCAAGCAATTCTCTGGACACCAACTGAGTGTCCCACAATTCAACTCCATTCTGACACTATCTACCCAGAGATCGCATCAGATCCCACAGGTTAAGGGTTCAGCGCCCCCTCTCCCCCAACTTCAGATGCCGGTCATAAGTCCAGGTTTTTACCTGTGCTTCTGATCAACTGACTACAAATCAGAGGTCCCCAAGACACCCTCTCTTGGTTTGATTAATTTGCTAGAGTGGCTCTCAGAACTCAGGAAACCCATTTACTCAGTAGATTACTGGTTTATTGTAAAAGGATAGAACTCAGGAACAGCCAGATGGAAGAGATGCATAGGGCAAGGTAGGGGGAAAGGTCATGGAACTTCCATGCCCTCTCCAAGCCCCACTCTCCCCAAATCTCCCTGTGTTCACCAACTCAGGAGCTCTTTGAAACCTGTCCTTTGGTGTTTTCACAGAGACTTCATTACATATTCGTGCTTGATTAAATCATTGGCCTTTGGCAGCTGATTAACCCTCCAGCCTCTCTCCTCTCCCCAGAGGACAGAAGGGTGGGATGGAAAGTCCCAGTCCTCTATAATCACTGGTTCTCCTGGCAACCAGCCCCTCATCCCTAGGTTACCTAAGGGCTTTCCAAAAGTCACCTCATTAACATAACAAAAGGCATCTTTATTGATCTCATCACAGGAAATTCCAAGGGTTTTCGGAGCTCAATGCTGGAAATTGAGGAAAAAAACCAAGCACATATTTCTTATTATATCACAATACTACACCCACCAATTTGATTCCAGCAGTGTGTGCACATGCACACACACATATACACACACACAAACACACACATATATAAATTTAATTCTTTCTGTGAGGGAAGGGCTGCTATAATTCCCACTACACAGATTAGAAAATTGAGGTTCGGGATAGTGAACAATCTGGCGAATATCATATTGTTACTAAGTGGATGTACATCCTCCTAAGAATATCTTGATATAAAAGAAAGAAAAAAATTAAATGTAGAAACTATTAGCGGAAAAAGTTTGGGAGAAATTGAGGAAAAACTGGGACTGTCTCCACAGCTCCACATAAAGTCATTGCTATTAAGTGTTGAGCTCTTGGGAACAGTCTGCAGCATATTTGTCAAACTCTCCCATCATGCTGGGCTCGGGGACAGAGACAAGAGAAATGCAGGGGTGAGCAGGCTAGGAGAAGGGAAGGGGGCAGACAGGATGAGGCCGGAGATAGATGGGCCCAGGCTGAGTAGCTGGAATTTGTCGCCTGAGGACAGACACTTCAAGATCAATAAAATGGCAGGAGCAGAGAGGAGCTGAGCCCTGCTTGGGTAAAAAGATCAGGAGGCTACATATTCCTCATTCTTGAGGTCAAGGAGACCTCCCAAACTACACCTTTGCAGAAAGGTTTCTCAGGGGTCAGAGAAGGGAGAGGTCACTAGCCCATAATATGTCTTGCTGACATCCCAGAGACCCTTGCACTGGAATCCTTCTTGGCTAAAAGATGCCATGCACATCTGGAAGGGCCCTGAGTCAGACCAAAAATGGACACGGAGCCAGACAAAGCAAGATGCTTGGCCAGAGGGAACCTGGAAAACTGCCCCCGTATAAATGTTTAAACCACCCCAACGTGGCCGACACTCTCTCTGAAGCCACCCGTGTGTCTTTCTGCACCTACTTTGCTTCTAATAAATGCTCTACCTGCTTTACACATTTCCGTCTCTTTGCTGAAATTCTTTCTCTGAAGAAGGCAAGAGCCAGGGCCCTGCTTCTAGCCACTAGGAGTGGCTCAGTGGTCCAGTGGTTAGGATTCGGCACTTGCACCGCCGCGGCCTGGTTTGATTCCCAGTCAGGGGACCGAGCTCCTGCTTCAAGCCGCAGCACACTGTGGCCACCCCAAGTCAAGGACAGGCAGAGACTTGGGTGGGGTGGGCTCACTGTTGCATGCGCCCATCACAGGTGCACACTGAATGAAGTCAAGGCCTCCAAACAAAACCCAGCAGCACCTGGCTTCCCTCATCCACTCTGAGCCCCCCTCTCAGGGAGGCATTGTGGTACCGAGGTGCAGCACAGGTCCTAAAGCCAGGGAGACCTGCGTTCTAATCCCGGTCAGTCACGCGTTAGCCGGGCCACCTGGCCCAGGTCGCCTCACCTCTCTCTGCCTCACTGTTTCCATCTGTCCAATGGGATCACAGAAGTACCTGCTTTGCCCGCTCCACCAAGATGTTAGCAATGCTATCAAATGCAACAGGCAATGTGAAGGTGGCAATTTAATAATAATTAGTAATAATAGCAGTAATTAATAGTAGTAGTAGTAGTAGTAGTAATGGACATGAGGAACAGCTGATTCTGGTCTTCCAAGTCACGTACTGTCCATCGTTTTCATCCTCTGGCATCTAGAGAGAGTGTGTTGGGGGCTTAATGCTGCTGGAGGCCCAGGAGCGGGGCAATTCTTCCCCATCAAATGGAAAATGCTATAATAATGGATCAGGCAGTGAGAATAGAGTTTTAAGGAAGGCTGAGGTCTGTAGGTAATTTAGTTAGCAAAGGAAAAGAAGTCCTTCTTTGGGTAACTACTGGGTGTTTTATGTGCTACAGTGTAGTCAAGGATGGGAAATACTCATTTCTGTGTTTTTAGAAATTGAGGAAAACAGAATGGCTGTCTACCTGAGACCAAGGAAAGGGCCAAGGACTGGGGAAGCCGAGCTACGTGAGTGAAGAAGTGATGTGGAAACCCCCAAGGCTATATATCATTTTCCAGCAATGCTCCACGCAATACCACCTGAGGTCCAGGACCAGCCACAAACCACAAGTGCAGAAATGAGGAATGACAGAACTCTGGAAGCTGTCATCACAGGCTTACCCTGCGGATGGAAGGAGGCACCAGGCATATCAGGAAAATGGGAAGGAAGGTTCCTTTCATTCATCCATGTTTCCAACACTCCTTCCAAGATGAAAGAAAGCAGTCTGGTGAAAACCATGCATGGGCTGGTAAGATGGTGCCCTTTACTTGCAAGGGTATGCTCTCAGCTGGCATCACCTGCTTGCTGATCCCAGATTGTCCTTTTACAGAGGACTGGCTCTACAATCCAGAATAAAATGAAGGACAATTGCTTTTGGAGAAAGAATATATTGATTGAGACTTACTCATACTAAGATGTAAATGACTGCTATCTGATACCATTAATGGGGGCAAGGAAAGAAACAGCAGAGCCCTGGGAATCTGAAGCAGGGGAGAAAGACCTCTGAGTTGGGAGAGATCAGAGAACAGGGAAACAGAAGGGTGGGGGTTGGAGGATTCGATCTGGGGTCAGAAAATCTGGGTCTGGGCTCCATATCTGCCACTGTCCAACTGCACAACCTCCTCAAGATACTTCATCTCTCATGATCTTGATTTCCTCACCCATAAAACTGGGGAGGAATGCTTGAGAAATCCACTGGGAGGATTCATTGAACTAGTGCCTGTAATAGGGGCAGTATAAACCATCACTGCCTCTGTATAAACTGTTCCATGACTTTGGAATTTTGCAGGGGTCCCTCAGAGCCAGACCAGTAGCTTTCAACTCTTCCCTTCAGAGATGAATAAAAAAAAATACTGCGTACCTAGCTTGAAATCTGTGTGGTGTTAGGATTAAAACCTACACAACACACAACCACCAATAGTCTCAAGGCAGGTTTCTAAACACCAGAAAAACCTGACCAGTCAGCTCCTGTGTTGCTTCCAAGGCCAGAAATGATTTCCCTCCTCAAATGACCAGCCAAGTCATTCTGGTTGTTTCCTGGGGGTTCACAGCCTGAGAAGAGGTGTGGGTCTGGAAAAGGTCAGATTCCTTGTGCCTCCTCAAATCTTACCATGTCCCTGTGCCTCAACTTGTTCACCTGTAAAACGGGCATAATCCTATCTACCTCCCCTCTATTGAGATAATCCATGCAAAGCCCTTGAGCTGTGTCTGACACATGGAGGCACTCTGTGGGAATTATTGCTTAATCATTATCATTATTATATATCATTTAAATTATTATTTTATGGTGACACTGGTTATGGAGATGGAGCCACAGAAGGCAGAGCATCTCCACAGATATGTCCACCTCTCGCCACACCCACCCCGCCTCCCAGTTGCAGCTGTCTCCCATCTGGCACACTCTGGTGGCCTTGGGTGCGCAGGGCTGGGCAGGAAGCTTGTGCCACAGATGTGTGGGCGGGGCTGGATGCCGGAACCAGGAGGCAGGTGCTCTCAGCCAGCCCTTGGCGGCTATGACTCACCTCTCAGGCACAGCTGGCGGAGGTGGGGAGCAATGCTCTGAATTCAGTGCCAGGTGGGGGGTGAGGGAGACTGGGCAGAGCTGGGGCAGGGTGGGGCCCTGGGGGGGATCTTTGGAGATGGCTCTGAAGTCTGATTTGGGCATGGTCACTGACCTTGGGGTGGGATGCGATTTGGGTCCATGTAGGCATTCGGGAGGACACCTGCAGGTGGGCCCAGATGTTCTCTGGACCAGTGTATCTGATCCCAGGGACCTGATCTAGGCCAGTGTAGGCACTTAGGGGGCCCATGGAAAGTGCAGGGCCCAGGGGCTTCTGAGGTGGTGGCAGTGGGTGGCTGGAGACAGGCAGGGGGTGGAGCTTTGAGTCCACGGTCATTTGAGTCAGGGCTTCAGTAGCCACGGGCGAAGGGGAGTGGAGTCCTGGCCACGGGGGGTGGGAGTGGGCAGGGAAACAAGAGGCTGGGTGCAGGACAGGGAGAAGAAGCAAAAAATCAAGACCTGGAAGACTGCTCTGATCGCCTGGCACGTTCTCTGGCGCTCTTCTTTGCCACAAAGACTCTTTTGTCCCACGTTCTTACTCTGGTGGGGCGGGCAGGGGGCAGTTTCTGACCTTGCCGTCCTCTCTGTGCTGCGGTCTCTGCCGCATCTCCCCGAGTCTGAAGCGCATCCCCCTGGCTTATTTTATTCAAAGCCTTCAGCACTTCTGAAATGGTCTTCTTTCATCTGCCTGCCTACTCCTGCATGGCTGGCCTTCGAGCGTTTGGATACCAGCTCCTTGAGTACAGAACCTGGCACTGACCGCAGCTGCACCCCCAGCTCCTGGAACAGACTAGGTGTGTGCTCAGGGCACAGACCCGTGGGGTGTTGGGAAACCTGAGTGAGGCCAAGGACTTGAGTCAGACACTGGACGGGGACTCGTGAGATGGCAGCATGGCAGGGACATACTGTGGGTTTTGAGTCAAACAGACCTGGTTTGAATAACTGTCTCAGCTGCTAGCTAGTTACCTCAGCCCTGGCAAATGCCTGCCCCTCCCAAAGCCTCTGCTTCCTCAACTGCATAATTCAGGAAAAACGTAGGAAATGTCTCAGCTCACAGCATCTGAGTCAGCGGGAGATACTGGGTTTCAAGAAGGCCCGGGTTGCGAGAGCTGTGACGTGAAGCTGCCAGAAGCTTCCACCTGCTCCGACCTTTGCACTGGTTTGTGTGCCAGCTTTATTCTCTCTCTCTTTGCAAACTGGCTTCTGCTGTGATCAGCTGGGCTTCTGTCAGGGCAGCAAAACCAAGGTGAATGATGGGATATAAGGGATTACTCCAGGGATGAGGTTCCCCAGGGTTCTGGGAGCTGGTGAGAAGTCTGTGGAAGGTCCCTGCATCTGGTGGCCAGCCATCGGGTGGTGATAGTGATAGTGGTGCTGGTGGTGTAGTGTTGGTGATGGTGGTAGTAGTGACGGTGGTGGAGGCGCTGAGGACAGTCAACAAATCCTGATCCTAATAAATATTTAATTACAATTTCTGGCTGACAGAAAAAGTGCTGTTATATCCCTTTTTCTTGAAATATGTTTTAGTCTGCAAGCCCCTCAGCTTTGACGTGTTTTCGGTCATCTATCCCTAAATGGGAATCAAGGTTCTGAAGGGATCCAGGTAGCCTTTGACAGACAGGTGGGAGAAAGAGCAGAGGGTTCCTAGAGTGGGACAGGGGGTGCCCAAGACGGAACTCCCACTCTCAGCCTGCCCTCCACTACCATTCATTCATTCATCCAAGTCTTCACTGACTGCTTCTCTGGGCCTAGCACTGTGGTAGCCTCCGGGGCTACAATGCTAAAATATTCTCCCAGTTGCCACAAATGTAGGTTTTCCCTAGAAAAATACAATGGCTCCCTCTCCTTTTATCTGGAATCCAGGGGGAGAAAGGTCTAAAAATTCAACTCTAGGTTTGCTATGTCAAAGTCTGCTGATCTAGATAATTAAGTCCCCAAACCTGGATACTTAATAAAAGGAAAAAAAATACAGGCATATAACCCCTCAGCTGAACTGCGTGCTTGAGCGTCAAAGGAATTGAGGTGACACTCAGGGTGGCCACAGTCTTGGGAATTTTGGGGGCTTCAGGATTTGCCTGGGAGGAAGTGAGAAGGAGGGGAGAAGGAGGCCAAGGGGTCCAGGCGGGCAGAAGCCCCTCTGGACCTGGAATGCAGCCTGGGCAGAGCCCCCTGCAGGGCGGACAGGAGGCACTGAGCATGATCACGTGGTCTCCAGGTTGGCACGTGCCACCCGACGGCTTTTCTCCCCACTCTGTCTCTAATCGAAGGGATAAAGTGTGCCAGCAGCTCTCATCTCCCACCTGGACGGTGACAGCCACAGCCATAGGGGTTTCTTTGGATGATGAAAGCTCCACTCTGCCTCTAGAGGATTGTGGTAGAAAACAGCTTTCTCTGTCACTTCTTGGGCTGCTTGTGATCCTGTTTCCTTTGTGTCCTACCCAGCAGTTTCTAAAGAGATGCCCTAAGCCAACGTTCCCTTGAACTTCTCTTTCAACAGGACTTTGATTCTGGAGCCGTTGCATAACGTCACTCTCTAAGGGGGCCCAACCTCCCACCATCAGTCTGCCTGGCTGACCTGCTCCTGGTTCCGAAGCAGCCCCCGCAGGAGTCTGGTTCTCTGCTGCGGTGCTGGGTCTTCAAAGAGAAAGCAAGGGCATCTTCCATTGCCAGGTAAGTGTTTGTCCTCACAGCTGAGCTTTTTGCAGTTCATCACTCCCCCATGCGTTGGCCTCTACCCCCCTTTCCAGAAGCACTCCTGCTAGCCCTTCACATGTCCACACTGCAGCGAACGCTGCACATCCCTTCTCCCAAACATCGGGGGCTGCACTGCCCCTTGGAAACTCCCTCCCATCCAGCTCCCTATAGCTGCAGACAAATAGACCCTTCAAGTCAAATTCCACCACCTCCAGAGAGCCCCCGGGGTTGTTTGCAGTTAGAAGAGGCCACACCCTTCTCTTCCCCACTGTACCTGACCTGCACGTTTCCTAGGGCACGGCTCACGGGCTGTTTGCTGCTTGTCCTTTGCTCACTGCCCTGGTTTCAACACTGTCTTCACCAATAGCACCCATGACCCTATGAACCTGTGTGTCCAGCCCGAGTCTGGCGGACATGGAGGCTCACTGCCTTCAGCCACGGGGGAGCGGTCAGCAGACAGAGCTCAGCTCTCGGCTCCTTGAACCGAGCAAGATGGGGATTTAAAAGTCCAGCCAATTCAGCCCAGGATGGACAACTCTACTGAACGATGTTCCCTCTTGGCCAGAGCTTTGTGGGGCTGGTAATGCAGTTCCACTTTCCCGTCTGCGCCATCCTGCCTCCCCTCACTTCCGTCCACAGGAGTTGATCCCCGCCAAGCATCTTCTACCCAAACTCCAACTCAGCCAGCAGCGCTGGGCCTTCTCCTGGGCTTCTTCGTTTGTCCTTTCATTCAGCAAATCTTGATCCAGCCCTGGCCACGTGCAGACACCGTTCTGAGCAATTGAAATTTGGCAGCAGACAATGTGGGACTTAAAGACCTGTGGGGAGAGAGACTAGAAACAAGCAAATAAACGAACAAGATACTGTAAATGCTGTGAGAATGGACAGGTAATGGATCCGAGAGTGACTTGGAGGTAACCACCCTGGATGGAGGGGGAGTATGGAAAAGCTTCTCTGAAGAGGAGATGTTTGATCCGAGTGCTGAAGGTTGAGAAGGAGCCAGCCATGGGAAATGCTGTGCTACTGTGCTATCGGGTTATTTTTGTCTAACTGTCCAGGGGGACATCCCACCAAATGCTCCCAGGCCCCAAGTGGCCTCCCCTGTCCCCAATCCTTACTACACTCCTCTGCCTGTGTTCATGACCTCGGGGGACGCCACCCTGTCCACCAGGCACTCAGCCCGGATCCTTGCCGTCCCCCTGCCCCTTCCCTGTCCCTCATCACCGGGTCCTGGTGCCACCAATCTTCTGGGGCGACCACACCCCCAAGCCAACCGCAGGCTGCCAGCACCTGTCATCAGCTGTTGCGATACTCACCTGACAGGTTGCCCTTCTCCATCTTTCTTGCTCTTCTTCTTTTTTTTTTGATACACATGTTCTTTTTTTTGTAAATTAAAAAAAATATTTTTTTTTGGCTGCATTGGGTCTTTGTTGCTGCACGCGGGCTTTCTCTAGTTGTGGCGAGCGGGGGCTACTCTGCAATGCGGTGCGCGGGCTTCTCACTGCAGTGGCTTCTCTTTGCTGTGGAGCACGGGTTCTAGGTGCATGGGCTCAGTAGTTGTGGCTCGCAGGCTCTAGAGCGCAGGCTCAGTAGTTGTGGCGCACAGGCTTAGCTGCTCCGCGTCACGTGGGATCTTCCCGGACCAGGGATCAAACCCATGTCCTCTGCATTGGCAAGCGGATTCTTAATCGCTGCGCCACCAGGGAAGTCCTGAGATCAGTTATTTATTGCCATAATAATGCTGCGTAACAAACAACCATAAAGCTTCAGTGGTATATGCTCAGCCCTGGTGGTTTGTATGAACGGAGTCAGCTAGGGGACTGGGTGCTGTTGATTTTTTTCTGGGCTTTGCTGGCATGTCTGGAAGTTGGCTGACTGCCACCTAATCTAAGCTGGCTTCCCCCAGGATGCTGCAGTGACTCAGCTCTGTTCCACATATCTCTCATTCTCCCTTAGACCAGCCTGGGTATCTTCTTCTCCTGGTGATGACAGAGGCAAAAGAACTCAAGTGGAAATATGCAAGGCCAGGGCTGAGAACTAGTAACCTTAATCTGTTGGCCAAACTAAGTCTTGTGGTCGAACCCGGGATCCGAGCGGAGGCCACTACACATCGATGTGCAAAGCGAATGTGTGCAGGAAGGGGTGAAGAGCCGGGGTGATGTTTGTCATCTACACCAGGGATGCTTAAGATCATGAACACATACAAATGAAGACTTTAATGGTGCCTATTCTTGGTGTGAGAGTGCCCAGTAAATGCAAGCTAATGTTATCATCCTTATCGTGCCTGTGAAGTGTACTTTACAGACCCCAATACCCAGTAAAGGGGGTCAAAACTAGTACTCTCACTGCTCCAGATACACGTGCAGGAACTCACGGACCTTCACTCTGTCCGTCTCACCGATCCGAGCCCTCCCCTCCACCGCCAACTGTGAACCCACTTCAGATGCATCTCATTTCTCCTCTGCTCTGGTTGGGGAGATGTGCTATTCATCTCTGTGAGCGAGAGCTCCTGCCTGGTCCCCGTCGTCTCACAACCCTTCCCAGATTGCTCAGGGCCTCCAGCCGCAATCTGTTCTCCAGTTGCATTTGTTCTCCTTTTCAGTATGGTCCCGACCTGCTCTTCTGACCTCATCTCCTCTTTTTCTGCCATTTTTACCCTGCGGTTCAGTCAGGTAGGATCACTACCCACCCCCTGCCACGTTTGCCAGACCATGTCAGTCACAGGTTGGCTGCTGGTCTGCTCCAAATCATCTTCACTCTGGAACCCAGATTCCCTCCCAGACACTGCCAGCCTCGGTGGACGTGGGAAAAGAGCAGGGTGAGCTGCGCTTGCTCGTAACGCCTGTTCCCTGAAGGGTCATGCATCATTTCTGCACTTACTTGAATGTCCAGAGTCAACACATCAACTTTTCTTAGGGAGGGGGCAGCAGTCTACTCCAGGTTCAGAATCCCTGAAACTCTTTGTTGGGAAAAAAAATTAAGTAGATTGGAAAATTTTGTTGCCAAGTGTTTTCAGGTTTACAGATATGGAGATATTTGCAGGTGACACCTTTACATGACTTTCAGAAGCAACATTGCATAACAATAGAAATGTTTCCATACATCTGTTTTCAAGAGATTTTCAAAGCATGAGGCTGGTTTTTATTTGTTTGTCTTTTGAAAACTGTTACTTTCTCGCCATGGCTCACGGGCCCAGCCGCTCTGCGGCATGTGGGATCTTCCCGGACCGGGGCACGAACCCGTGTCCTCTGCATCGGCAGGCAGATTCTCAACCACTGCGCCACCAGGGAAGCCCTAAAACCTCTTTTATGTCAAAGAGACAGATTGTTTTTGGGAAATAAGTCCACTTGGAAATGAGACCCATTTTTAATTGCAGAGGAAAAAGTCAACAAATTTGAAACACCTATCCTGTGTCAAAGAAAAAAAATGTACAACTCATCTTTAAGAATCATACTTTCAAGTACCTTACTTAAGATAAGCAGAAAATTTCTGTGTGGTATCAAAGCTTTCAATATGAATAATTCCTTATCTTATGATTCCTAAAGATTCAATCTGAGATATTTATTTTTTAAAACTCATTATATTGATAATATCTTTCAAATAAAGACTTTGAAAATGACTGTCTTACTATATAAAGTGTGTTTTGATAATATAACGCACATTGATAATATAGTTTGCTTTCACTTATATAAGGAGTTTCACATGTGGTGCTACTTGTGTAAACATATCCCTGGATTCTTTGTATCTTCTAGTCTAAACAAATGCTGCATCTGTGTCTACACTCTTTCTCCATAAAAATATTGTTTTGACTTAAGACATAACATAGTGTTGAAAAAAATATATTCTCCAGTAACCTTTCCTTTAGTGTTTCACCAGAAAATAATAGTGTTTTAGGTATATTTCACTGCTGAAACAGAATCTAAGACTCTAGCAAACATCCTAATTTGAGACGTATTAGTCTCAGTACTGTCATCTAACTATAGAGCAAACCGCCCATTTGAGGAATTTGTTTGATTCAAATCCCTGCTTCGGATCTTCAGCAACGTTTTCTCTGGTTCATTAAACCGTATTTGCTAACAAATGAATTCATTTTAGTCTGTTGCCATATTATTTTCCATGCACTAGTTCAGTCATTTTTCTAAGACCAACAGTATGTGACCTTTTGTTTTCATTATTAAGAAAGATATCTAAAAAGAGGCTTCTCCTGAGAAACTGGTCACATTACTTTTCTTGATCTGGATCCTGGCTCTTTGGATGGGTTCTCTTTGTGAATAATTAATGAGCTGTACACTTATAATACATGCTTGTTTCTGAATGTGTATTACACTTCAATAAAACATATTTAAAGGGATTTCTAAAATGTGTTATTAAAATGAATAGCATTTTGTAATGTGACACATTGAATACATGAGTTTAGACAATGCTGAAAAAATCTAGAGATTGGTCTTAGTTTTTAAATAGCTGGCTAATTGTGATGATTCCACACGATCAGAGCTAATATTTCAGGGAATAACATCTGCTGAGGAGTCAACCTTCTGGAACTCTGTTCAGCTGCAAGTAACACAAGACTTGACCAAATAACAGCTTAAACAAATGAGAAGTTTTTTTCATACAACAGAAAGATGACAGTTCTTGGCATTGTTTCAGCAGCTCACAGACGGCACGACTAGTCTTTACCACTGTTTTGTCCTTTCTCTCTAGATCACAACAGAGCTGCCACACCTCTAGTCATCACATCTGCCTTACAGAAAGGAGGAAGGAGGAAGCCACAAGGAGGAAGGGTATTACCTACGTTAGGAAAAGAAAATTCTCCCCAAATCCTTAGAAGATGTCCCATTATTTCCCTTTAGCCAGATTTCTGCTCAATTATCATCTTTAATAACAAGGGAAACTAGGAAATGGAGCTTTTTTGTAGAGCACATGGCTGCTCTGTATAAAACTGGGCTTCTGCTAGCAAGAAGGAGAGGCTGGCTGCTGGAGAAGCATTGAGCAGGGCCACAAGGCGAGGCCTGGAGCGGTTACGCTCGTGGGTGTAAACCCGTATTTCAAATGGTCTTTGAGGCCTTTGGAGCACTTTGGCTGATGCCTTATGAGATGTGGTTTGACCTTCAGAGCGCCCTGTGCTGGGGCTGACGGGAAGCCAGTACTCGGAGCAGGAATGGGCCAGAGCAGCCTTTGGGCAGATGGGGAAAAGGCATTCTGTCTAGATGGATACAGCCCCGCACTTGGGAGGAAGGACTGGCCAGTGGAGTATAGATGGATTTCAGCCCCCACTTGCCTCCTGCCCGAGTGCCCTTGTGCAGTTCGCAACCTGCGCAACTGTGTGCAGCAGCAACACGTCAGTTCTGCCATTTTCTGTTTGTACAGTTCTCTTTGCATAATTGGGTTTATTGTCCATAATCCATAGCTGCTTCGTAGGAATCTCTTTAAGTGGGTTATTCATGTTGTGAGGGTTAGTTTAATTAACCCCTGGGTAATATAGTCTGTATACTCTGTCAGTGTGCTGAGCCAGAAACTGCAATGTGAACCAATCGTCAGAAGTTGAACCAAGGACCAGGGACAATACTGCCCCTTGCACACCGTGGGGTGCTCCCCCCACCAACATAACTTGGACTCTGCACGTGGAGTTGCCTGGGTGACAGGTAACTGAGTAAGAGAGCCAGTGCTAACCACGTATTACAAACGAGCAGAGCTTCGTTTCTTTTTTATTAAAACAATAAAAGGCAAACAAAGTTCTAATATTTTTCTTCCATGTTTTCTAGGATGCTCTAAATGCATCTTGATGTTTGTTTATCTGTTTTACAGTGAATCCATTCAGAGGACTTACGATTTTTAAGAAAAGTCCTCTCTAAGGGAATCTTTTCCTTCCAGTCTTCTGATCATCTATTCTAGGATAAGCAAAACGGCTGAATTTCTGATTATCTCCTTCCGCACTCACAGCAGACACGACTAGTCGATCCTAGGACTCTTACCTGCTGAGTCCAGCGCTTCTCAACCCCGTGCTCCGGGCAGCTGTTAACATCTGATCAGGAGGCAGCGCCAAAATGCACCTATAGCTATTGCCCATCTTCAGACGTGGAGGGGCCGATTCAATCCAGTTCAGTCAACTTTTCCTGAGCACTTCTGCTGGATGCAGGGAGAGAGACAAAGAAATCAGACCCCCTGCCCTCAAGCATAGGTACTTATAAACCCTCATCACAGAGTTTTCATCTCATCTTATCACTACATCCTATAACCATACTGGGAAGCCACCATACAATTAAGCTCTCCCTCTGTGTCCTCTGTTTATCCATCTATAAACAAGGGTTTCTCAACCTTGGCACAATTGACATTCTGGGCTGGATCATTCCTGGTGCGGGAGGCTGTCCTGTGCATCGTAGGGTGTTCAGCCTCGTCTTTGGTCCCCACCCATTAGATGGCAGTAGCAATCCCTCCCCCAACGATGACAATCCAAAATGTCTCCAGACATCACCAGAGGTTCCCTGGGGGGCAAAATCCCCCCCACCCCAGGCTGAGGACGGGGGCACTAGAGCCCCTTTCAGCACCAGATTCCTAGACTAACTCAGGACACAGAGAAGAAATCAGCATCCACAGAGGCCTGGGAAGGGATTCTGCGCCATCTGCTGGCGACTCGAAGCCTTGTCCTTGCCGGGCCTGGTGAACTGCCCTGCAATCGGCCAGATGGAAACACCCCTGGGAGATGGATGCTCCGAGGCTCAGCCTGGGGAAAGGGCTGGAAAAGATAATGGAGAATGTAAAACTCGTGTTCGTGCTTTGTATAAGATTCACACATTAGAGCAGAAACCAAGGCTGACGGGGTCCTTGGTGAAGAGCTGCGGTCTTCTCTACCCCTGTGTTTCTCAATGGGGTGACCCTGCCTCTCAGTGGACATTTGGCAATGTCTGGAGAGGTTTGGGGTTGTCACAACTGGGTGGTGGTGGGGGCTCCTTACACCTAGTGGGTAGAGCCCAGGGACGCTGCTAAACGTCCTTCATTGCACAGGACAGCACCCACCCCCAGCCCCAAATACCAAGAGTGTCAGGTTGAGAAACTCTGCTCTAAACCAAGCACCGAGCTTCCCAGAGTGTTCCTTGCCTCCCGGGGCAGACCCTGGGCCTGGGTGCACACTTATACACTCCGACACACACGCGAGGAGCCTGGAGAAGTGCCCCAGACTTCATGGGAAACGCGTTTGGAATAATGCAGGATCAGAGGGGTCTTGGAACCCAGCCAGCAGGGTTGTTTTCCCTCCTTGTGAAGCAAGCAACCTACCAGCAGCGCACATTTACGTGATGATTCCTGCAGACCCAGCCCTGGGCTGAGTGGACAAGCAAGTTGATTGCTGCTACCGGCCTTTCTGAGGAATGCAGAATATGGAGTTGGAAAGACCAGATTTGAACATTGGCTCTGCCACTTTCTCCCTGGGTGAGCTGGGGAAAGTAGTTGACCTCTCAGGACCTCAGTTTCCTCATCTGTAAAGTGGGCGCAATACCCATTAGTACCCAGTACTAAGCTTACACAGTAGTTGAGCCTATTTGGAGGAAGTAGGGGGGGAGAGGGAGGGGCTGGGCAGCCACACTGTCAGCTCACACTCAGGGCTGGAACCACCCTTGGGCACGATGAACTCAGCTGCCAGGCTCTCAGGAGGGGGCGAATGTCACTGTCCTGAAGGTGACTCAACTCCTCCCTACCTTCGCCGCCTCTGTTCCTGTATCCGCCTCTGCCTCTGCCTCCCCAATTCCTCTGCAGCTTCGGGGCTCCTGAACCTCACCACCCCACGCTAATGCACTCTGTGCCGTGCCTCCCTGAGAGAGGGGGCCCTCACTGGTGCACCAGTCACTGGCCGCGCTTGGGGCCAGATCAGGGGCACTTCCCGCGGCCCCCAAGGCCTCTAGCCCCCGTGGGAGGGGGAACGAGCTGTGGGTGAGACCCCCCAGCCGAAGCCATGGCAGGGAACTCAATGGCACACAGTAGGGTCACCCTCGGGGGGCTGAGGGCGTGGCAGGTGCGGGTGGGGGAGGGAGGCAGCGCATTCAGGAGTACGCGGCCACGTATGTGCCGTCAAGGGCAGGAGGACACAGTCAGTGAAAGGAGAACCCCGTGAAGGGTAGAGCGGTGGCTTCTGGAAAAGAAGGAGGTGTACCAGGACGTGGCCTGTCCGCTGTAGTGAGTAGGCTCACCGGGTGTTTGAGACCGCGTCCGTGCGTTTGGCCAGACCTTGGAGATTTCACAAAGCTCTTTTCGGTTTCCTCTTCCAGCTGATTCTCAGAAACCCCTCTGTGGGTGGAAGGACGTCCTTATTTTCCAGATGTGGAAATTGAGGCCCAGATGGGGAAATCGCCACCCCCTGGACGTGCAAACAGCAAGGGCCAAGGCCAGGCCCGACGGCAGGTGGAACAGCAAGCTTTGTACAGCACGGCTGCCTGGAGCCAGGGTGACTTGGGAGAGCAGATGGAGGCTTCCCCTCCATGGTCTGGAATGTCTCCTTCACGGCCCGGAGCCCTGGCGCATCAGCACTTGGGGGGTGTGGGTTGCTACCTTGTGGAGACAGCCATGCTGAAGCATCATCCCCTCGGCGGCCTCTGCATCAGGAGCGCCGGCAGCGTCGTGGGATGGGGGGTCGGTGGCGTGCAGCACTCCTGCTCCTGGGCACAAGGGCGGGAGGAAACCCCCCAGTGAGATACTGGGGCCCCTTAAAGCCCTGCTCCCTCTTCTAGCAGAGGACGTGGGAACCCAGTCTCAGCAGGTCCGGGCTATCTGCTCAGAGCCCCCCGGCTTAAGGCCTGCCAAGAGAAAAATCGCATTTGGTTCCGGAAAGTTCTTCCTGGGCAACAGTGGCCTTCTCATGGTGCTCTCTCCCCGTGGGGGGCTTCCCCCGCTGTCTCTGCCAGGACTCCTGTCACGTGAGGCTGTGTTTTGGAGGCTGGCGGGGGGAGGGGGGAAGGGGCGGGGACCGGTGCTTCTGTCAGCTGTCGCTGCCTCGCTGGCCATAGATTGCAGGCCTGCGTGTGTGGACACCAGGGACCCGCCACGGGCGTCTGCACGGCTCTGAGTGAGTTCAGTGCCACTGCCGCCCCTCATCAGGCCTGCATTAAAAGCCTCAGCCCTAAGTCTGGCCACGTCCCTCTGAGGCCTGTTTCCCTGCCGGTTGCCTATAGGAGGAAAACCCAATGATGGTAGCACCTAGGGGTTCTGTTCCTACGAAGTCGTAAGGTCTTCCTCCTCTCTCTTTCTCTGCCTGTGGAAGTGTGTGCACGAGCTCACACATGTCGTATAGAACTCTCATTATAGAATAGAAGGTAAATCATCCATGTTATAGAGAGAACTCTATAGAGAACTCTCATTATAGAATAAAATTTAGAACATGTGGTATAGAACTCTCATTATAGAATAGAAGGTAAATCATCCGTGTCTGTAGAGAGAACTCTATAGAGAACTCTCATTATAGAATAAAATTTAGAACATGTGGTATAGAACTTTCATTATAGAATAGAATGTAAATCATCCGTGTCTATAGAGAGAACTCTATAGAGAACTCTCATTATAGAATAGAATATAGAACATGTTGTATAGAACTCTCATTATAGAATAGAAGGTAAATCATCCGTGTCTATAGAGAGAACGCGATATAGAACTCTCATTACAGACTAGAATATAGAACATGTCGTATAGGACCTTCATTATAGAATAGAGCATAAATCATCCGTTTGTATAGAGAGAACTCTATATAGAACTCTTATTATAGGATAGAATTTAGAACATATGGTATAGAACTCTCATTATAGAATAGAATGTAAATCATCCGTGTCTATAGAAAGAACTGTATATAGAACTCTCATTATAGAATAAAATATAGAACATGTCGCATAGAACTCTCATTATAGAATAGAACGTAAATCATCCGTGTTTATAGAGAGAAAGCTATATAGAACTCTCATTATAAGATATAATTTAGAACATGTGGTATAGAACTCTCATTATAGAATAGAATATAAATCATCCTTATCTATAGAGACAAGTCCATATAGATCTCTCATTATAGAATAGAATATAGAACATGTCGTATAGAACTCTCAATATAGAATAGAATGTAAATCATCCGTGTCTAAAGAGAGAACGCTATAAAGATCTCTCATATAGAAGACACTATAGAACATGTCGTAGAGAACTCTCACTAGAGAATAGAATACAAATCATCCATGTCTATAAGAGAACTATATATAGAACTCTCATTATAGAATAGAATTTAGAACATGTGGTATAGAACTCTCAGTATAGAATAAAATGTAAATCATTCGTGTCTATAGAGAGGACTCTATATAGAACTCTCATTATAAGATAGAATTTAGAACATGTGGGTAGAACTCTCATTATAGAATGGAATAAAAATCATCCGTATCTATAGACAGAACTCTATATAGAACTCTGATTATATAATAGAATATAGAACATGTATAGGACTTTCATTATACAATAGAACGTAAATCATCCGTGTCTATAAGAGAACTCTATATAGAACTGTCATTATAGGATAGAATTTAGAATATGTGGTATAGAACTCTCATTATAGAATAGAATGTAAATCATCCATGTCTATAGAAGGAACTCTATATAGAACTCTCATTATAGCATAGAATATAGAACATGTCGTATAGAATTGTCATTATAGAATAGAATATAAATCATCCATGTCTATAGAGAGAAGCGGAGATTCTAGAGACAGAGGGTATGCAGGCCTCTGTGTAACCAAGTACAGACAACGTGTGTGACACATACAGAAGAAGGGGTGAGCCTGAAAGCCTGAACTATCTAGATCTAAGTATGGATCAAAATAAAGGTATCCCCAGAGCCACAGTTCCAGGCTTCTCTTTGTCCAGTCTGCCACTTTGGGAGCAGCTGCAAGGTTTTCGAGAGACCTGGGGGGCATCCTCTCGTCCTCAGGGTGTTCGCTCAGCTGCTTGATGGCCCCGTGGGGCTGCCCCCCTTCCCACTCTCCGGCAACTCCCAGACCCTGTTGGCATCGCGTTGCCCTGGAGACGAGATTGAACGCACAGATGCCCCGGTCCACCTGGCCTGCTGAGTTGGCAGCTTCAGTGCGGGGTCTGGACAGCGGGTGATCCTGTAGCGTCAGATGAGTCTGTCTGGGTGACTCTGGCACGGTGGGCTGGACTGGCATGGACTGGAAGGAGCCCTGGCAGAGTATCTGAGGGCAGGCCTGCCGAGAGTAAAAGAATTGGGTCCCACTGTAAAGCAGGCGAGTTAAGAATCACCAGACTCAAGCCCAGTGAGTTGTACTGGCTTCCTCCACCCTCTCAGTTTTCAACTTCAGGGAATATAGACCCAGAGAGGGCTGCCGTTACCCGCCACTTTCCCCACCTCAATGCTGAGCCCGGGGCCCTTGTCACCTGTTTCCTGACGCCAGGAACTCCGGGCACCCCATCTGTTTCCCAGGCACCTGGTCGCCTGCTACTGGGCTGCCTTCTCGGGCTGCACTTACAGCCGGGGCCTCGGGGTCTCCACACACCAGGCTGTGAGGTCCCACGTGCTCCCCGGGGGTCCCTGAAGTTGCACGAGCTGCCTTGGATGAAGAGTAACAGGCAGACACCTGCACTGGACCCCTGCTGGCAAAGCACAGCCCCAAACCCCTGATCTCCTCTGACCCACTGAAAACCAGGGACTATTATCCCTGGGTACTGGAGGGGAAACAAGGCTCAGAGAAGCAAAAGGTTTCCCCAAGGCCATTGCAAAAATGTGACAGAAAGGCGCATCCTGGTATGTGTCACTGGTGTGGGAAGTGGGGGACCTTCTCCATGGAGGGCAATTGGTCAAGGCTATCTGGAGTGGGGTGAATTGTATGTGCTTGTCCTAAGCCCTGGCCCCTGTGAAGCCGACTTTATTTGGAAAAAGAGTCTTTGTAGATATAATTAAGGATCTCAAGATGAAATCATCCTGGATTATCTAGGTGGCCCCAAATCCTGTGACAGGTGTCCTTATAAGAGAAAGGCAGGGTGACATGTGAGACACAAAGAGACATATGGGAGAAGCTGCATGAAGACAGAGGCAGAGATTGCATGATGCAGCCACAGCCAAAGAACGCATGGCGCCTCCAGAGGCTGGAAGAGTCAAGGAAGGATCCTTCCCTAGAGCCTTTAGCGGGAACTTGGCTCTGTCCACACCTTTTTGGCTTTTTTTTTTAAGGTTTTTATAACACTTTTATTTATTTATTTGTTCATTTACTTATTTGTCTGAGTTTGACTATTTTATTTAATTTAATTTTTATTGGAATATAGTTGACTTAGGATGTTGTGTTAGTTTCAGGTGTACAGCAAAGTGAATCAGTTCTACATATACCATATATTCACTCTTTTTTAGATTCGAATGTGGGGTTATGTTTAACATTAGTTGCTGGTACCTACAGGGACCACATGAAGGTTACCACCATGCTTCTCCCCAGCGGGCTGAAGGCCAATGCCTAAAGAAGGGAAAAACTAAATTGATTACCTTCCTTACCTCGGGGCTGCCTTTTCTGTCGGCGTATCTGACTTCGTGGTTGAACTCACTTCTCCTTTCTTGCCCTTATATGTAGTGCTGTTTTTTGACAAAGGAAAGCTGGCTCTAAAATATCTGGATGTCTATGTTCTTATTCCACATTTTAATTTATTTATTATTATTATTTGTTATTGAAGTATAATTGCCTTACAGTGTTGTGTTAGTTTCTGCTAATTGTATTTTTTGACAGTTTCAATGTGTATTTCACAAAATATTGGCTACATTCCCTGTGTTGTACAATATATCCTTGTAGCTTATTTTATACATGCTAGTTTGTACTTCTTTTTTTTTTTTGCGGTACGCGGGCCTCTCACTGCTGTGG
>NC_041224.1:172558173-172602324 GCF_002837175.3 Physeter macrocephalus
CAGCGGCCATGGCTCACGGGCCCAGCCGCTCCGCGGCATGTGGGATCTTCCCGGACCGGGGCACGAACCCGTGTCCCCTGCATCGGCAGGCGGACTCTTAATCACTGCGCCACCAGGGAAGCCCTAGGGAAGCCCTGGTTTGTACTTCTTAATCCCCTACCCTTATTTTTCCCTTCCCTACGGGCAACCACTAGTTTGTTTTCTATATCTGTGAGTCTGCTGCTTTTTTATTGGCCCTGTCCACACCTTGAATCTGGATTTTCTTGCCTTCAAAGCTGTGAGAGAATAATATTTCTGTTGGTTAAGCCACTTAGCTTATGGTGCTTTGTTAAGCAGCCCTTGGAGACCAGTGTAGGATCACAGCCCAGATCCTGCTTCAAGGACTCGGTCCTAAGGAAGAGATGGGGAAAGGACATGCATTTAGGTCTAAGGATGTACACCCGCCATCATCTCCCACGGCTCAAAAGGAATCCAGAAGTAACTGAAATGTCCAGCGGCGGGGGACTGCCTAAATAAATGATGGCAGATCCTGAAGAGGCGGTATTTTGGATGTTTGGAAGGAAGTTGTAACGCGGGGGATGACAGTCTAATGCTGGGTGGGAAGTGCAGGACACGAAGCTCTGTGTGTTACATTGAAGTCTATGAATTGCTGGTGCTCGGCCATTTTTGACCTCAACATCCACGGTGATATGAAGGAGCATCTAGAAGGAGCATCTCTGACTCGGCATTGGGGGCTGAGTGGGAAGGGAGGGGCTCCTGAGCAGCAGGTGGGACCGCAGCATGAGCTAAGGAAGCGAGCAAAGCAACAGGGCATCCGCGGCTGTGCAACTCAGGCTGATCCTTATCTGGACACACTGGGCTGGACCTGGAGCAATCTGAAGGCTCCCCTTCGATCATCCTCCCCCAGCCTGGACCTGAGACAGGCCTGAGCCCACAGCTCCTCCTTCTCTCCCAGTGGACCCAAGGGAGGCAGCTCCTGAGCTCTCTGCTCTGGCCACCCTGACAGCCCTTCTCCTCCGCATCCTAGGAAGAGGAAGGGGAGGGTGTGTAGCCAGAGGGAGCTGGAGACGTTCCCAAGGGAGAAGTTACGGGCTGCTTTATGGAGAACCAGCTTCCTTGCCCACATGAGCAGTGAAAACCATGTAAGAGAACGTGACCCTTGTGACTTTGGTCTCTAGGAAGCTTAGCGGCAAATAGCCTTGTGAAAACTTCTAGCTCATAAATATGCACTTTCTTTGACTTTCCAGCTGTGGCGTTCTGTTTCTGTTAATTTACTGTGACTTTGATAATATCTCAAAATCCGGTAGGGTAAGCCCTCCAGGTTTGTTCTTTTTTTATCACTGCTTTGATCAGCATTCCAACTTCATTTATATTTTTCCTGACGGTGTGTCTGATTTTTTAATTTTTAACTTTTAAATTGAAATCTGGGAGGTCCCCTAAGCCAGCCTCAAACCGTTTAACGAATCAAGTGTGACATAAACATTATTTTTGCCTCCCAACAACGCAGAGCTGGAAAAGGCCTTGAAAATCTGCTGGCACCAAGGTTATCGCAAACTGGCAGCAAACAGGTTGCACCGGTAGAAGCCATACTGTTTGAAATGGATGGATTTTAAAAAACTCATTTAAATTAGGGGCCCACGTTTTAAAATTGGGGTAGTTCACATTAAAAAAGAAATCCAGATTTCCAACTCCCTTGGGACAATCAGAAGTTCTCTCGGCGCCATGATTAGATCAGGCACCAGGCCCATCTAGACCGTCAACGAATTTACTGAGCATCTACTACATGGCAGATGTGGCCCTGGCCACTGATGTTTTCCTGCGGTGCTCCTGTGACTTGCCTCATTATCCTGTTAACAACCTGGTCCCCGAGAAGGTCCAGTGTGCAGCCCTTACTGGTCCAGCCACTTCCACTTACAAATGGGGAAACGGAGGCCAGAGAGGGAACGGGACCTGCTGAAGGCCACCCAGAGACCATTGACCATCAAGGAACTGGAACCCGGGCCTCCTGACTCCCGTTCCCAGCTAGCCGGCCGCCCTCGCTGCCTTCAGCTGGGGGAGCCTGTTACTTTCACACCTCCCTGTTCAAGTTCACGTGATCAGCACATTCTCAGCAGCACCGGGGGCTCGCAGGCATCTGACTAATCAGAACCCAGGAAGCCTGCCGATTGAGTGACCCTGCAGCCTCTTTCTAGGGTTGTATTTCTTTTTTCTCTTTAACTTACTGTGATCCAACCATCACCAGGTACATGCAACCCAGCCATCCCTGCACCGAAAGCAGTCATTGCAACTGACGCAGAGTTAATTGTCAGCTAACTGTCTCTGATGCATTTGACTTCTGCCCGTACATCTGTGGGACGTTGGTAGTTGGTCCCCCTCTCCGGTTTCTCCTCCCCCTGCTCCGGTTCCCTCTGGCGGGGTTCCTATGGTGACTGAGGAATGAGGAAGAGGGACTCCACTTTCTATTTGAGAAGGTGTCTGTGGCAACGGGAACTGTGGATTCAGCGCCCCCTGGGGTTGCTCAGATGCCCCGCCACCTGCCTCGTCGGTGACATCCTGTTTGATTCGGGCATCGCACTTTCCCCCCGGCCTGGACTCCGGCCCCACTTGTCTGCACGCTTGTCCTTGTCCCTTCTCTTCATGCAGGTCTGGGCTCAGATGCCACCTCCTCAGGGTGGACTGCCCAGCCCCAGTTGTTACTGAGTCCAAGCTCTCTCTGCTCACCGCACAACAGGCCGATGAATCAGAGACGAGGTGTTGAAGCAAAGAATACGACTTTATTTGGAAAGCCGGCAGACCAAGAAAATGGCAGACTGATGTCTCTAAATAACCATCTTATCGGGGGTTTGGATGCCAGTTTCTTTTATAGCACAGAGACGGGGAGGAGATGAGAAAGTAAAGCAAAAAGGCCATACGTTTTGCAAATATCCCCTGGAAGGGCCAGCCTCGGGGAGGGGATGTGTTCATTTCTTCTTTCCTGTAGCCATCCACAGGTGGACAGGGTCCGGATGTTTCCCTGAACAAAGGCACTTTGGTTTAACATTCAGGCGGAGGGGCGGGGTTCCCCAAGGCAGGCCATTATGTATAGACAGTATCCTTTCAGTGAACAAAATCAATGGGAAGCAAAGGTTAAAGTAAAAGAAACAGATCCAACGTGTAGTCAGATTTGGCTCTTCCCTGTTACACAATCAGTCTGTATCTCCTCTTCTCCCCAGGTTCCTTTTGGCACTGATCTGAAATTCTATTATGTGTTTATTTGTTTCCTGTCCATCACCTGGACTAGGATGTAAGCTCCATGAGGGCGGGGACTTTGTCCTCCCCAAGGCTCAACTCCCAGAGCCCTGCACACTGCCAGGCACATAGTAGGTTCTCAGTAAATGACTGATGACTCAGTGAATGGACTTGTGCCTCCTCTCCAGCCCCACGCCTTCCTCACCCTTGAGAATATCACCTGTCCTGTGTGGTGTCCTGCTACTTAGTGTCTGTCAGGTGACCTGTGCTTCAGAGCTCTTCGAAAAGAAAAAGGAAAAAGAACTGCTCTAGGAAAACCCTAAGTCTGGGACTGTTTGGAAGATTCCTTGTTGTGCAACAAACCACCCCAAACCTCAATGGTTAAAAACAACAATCACTTTCTCACTTTTATCGGGGTTAGACGGGTGGGAAATTCAGGCAGGGTTTGGCTAAGTCGTTCTTGGGCTCTACAGGGTGCTGGCTGGGGTCATTTGCTTGGCTGTGTTCAGACTGTGGTTAGGCTGGGTAAAGAGGTCCCTGGAGGCTTCATCCATGTGTCTGCTGCCTCAGTGCTCCTTCACGTGACACCTCCCCCACTTTCTCTCTCTCTCCCACCCCCCGCCCATTTGGTTAGCTTGGGCTTCCTTACAGCATGGCAGCTCCAGGTCAGCCTCCTTACATGGCAGCTGGCTTCCAAGAAGGAATGTACCAGCATGTGAAAGCAGAAGTTGCTGATCTCAAGACTCAGCCTCAGGAGTTTATACAGCATCACTTATGCCCCAAAGGATTAAGACAAGTCACAGGGGAAGCCCTGACTCAAAGGGAGGGAGGGGAAATAGACTCCACCTCCTGACGGAAGGAACAGCACAGACTGTGCAGCCATATTTAATCCATCACAGGGACTGACCCCTTCCCAGGCCCTGTTTAAAGGACCTGGATAAAGGCATACTCCAGGGCACATGAGCTAGGGCCTCACCCAGTGCCACTAACTTGAGGACTGCAACTATTTACACCATGTCTAAGCCAAATGATGGGCTAATACAAAGGAAGGGTTTACTGCTCAGTAAACCCTGTGTAAATTCTTACTAAGGACAAAATTGAGGGAGAATATCAGTCCAACTTAAGAGATCAGCATCTTGTTATTCATTAAAATATGTTAACAATTGTACCAGTTATACTCCTTTTGCTTGCAAAGAGTCTTAGGACACTGGATTGCTTAGACAAATCAAAAATGAGAATTTATTGGAAAGATGGTATGGCCGTTGGAGAACTTCATGGAATCCAGCGGAATGTAGAGCAAGTGGGCTACAGGAAGGACAACTCCAGGGCTCAGCCACATGGGTTTTGGCCTTTCTAGGCTCGGCTAAAACTGCAGCTCACAGTTATGCCACCAGCTCCAGCTCAGGGGGCAGAGGCGGAGGTCTGGCCATGGCCCTGGGGGCTGTCTACTGTTCTGGGGGCAAATCCTAGAGAGAGGAGTTTGTTGAGAACCAGAGGCAGGATGAAGCCTGTTTTAGGTGGCTCAGCTGCCATAACAAAGTGCCCAGACCAGATAGGTGGCTTAAACAACAGACATTTTTTGTCTTGTGGTTCTGGAGGCTAAACGTCTCAGATCAAGGTGTCAACAGGGTTGGTTGCTTCTGAGGGCCATGAAGGATGATTGTGCTCAAGGCCTCCCTCCTGGGCTTATAGCCTGTGTCTTCACATGGTTTGCTGCCTCTGTACGTGTGTGTCCTAACCTCATCTTCTTTTATTTATTTATTTATTTGGAGTATAGTTGCTTTACCATGTTGTGTTAGTTTCTGACGTACAGTAAAGTGAATCAGTTATACGTATACATATATCCACTCTTTTTTCGGTTTCCTTCCCATTTAGGTCACCACAGATCACTGAGTAGAGTTCCCTGTACTATAGAGTAGGTTCTCTAATCTCCTCTTCTTATAAGGACACCAGTCATATTGGATTAGGGCCCCACTCTCATGACCTCATATTACCTTAATTACCTCTTTAAGACCTCTATCTCCAAATATGGTCACATTCTGGGGCACTGGGGGTAGAACCTCAACATATGATCGGGGGGCACATAATTCAGCCCATAATAAACCACCACCTAAAATTTGTTTTGAATGTCAAGACTGATGTCACCACACGCGCACCCAGAGGGTATGGGGAGGTTTACCGCTCACATAATGAGACTTTCTGGGGAGGACAAGGCAGGCTCCCAAGCTGGTCCAAAAATGGCCCGAGAAAGCAGGGATGGGAGGCCGGCTTGGGGCTTTTACAGTGGTTGGTGAGAGGGGCTGGGGTGAGGATTCCCGTGCGTGGATTGAACTACCAGTGGGCTTTCTCATCAGCTCGCCCAGACCGGGGGCAGACTGGGGAGAAGGAGGGATGTGGCTTAGAAGCGGTCAGTCACCAAGTATCAGAAAGTGGAGTGAGTCTCCATCACGAGAGCCTGCTGCAAATCCCTGTATCTGCACAACCTTTCATAAAGCCCCATCCTCCTCTACCTCACTATCCTTAACGGCCCTAAACACTGAGACCCAGGTGGCTCTGAGCTGAGGGGTGCAGAGGAGCTCAAAGGCTAGATTGTGTGTTCTACCTGCCTTTGGTTAGACCTGCACAGAACCAGCAGTGCTCACAGAAGGGCCTGGTGGGGGCTGGAGCCATGGGAGGGAGGGAGACAGAGTTTGAAAGACTCAGCTGGCCCTTGAAGAGAAGAGATCCTCATCCCCTCCCTTCCCTCTAAGTTCAGAATGACTTTCACCTTCTGGACTCACCTGCTCAGGATCGGATAGGAAATCCTCATGGCTAAGACGATACCTGCTCTGCACAGTCAGAGAGAGGAGTCTAATGCCCTTGAATCAGACCAAACCAGGATCAACCTAAATGCCCCCTTCTCCATGAAGCCTGCCCTGTCTCTCCCTTCCAATCCCTTGCTCTAAGGCGTACGGCCGTGCCTAGGGCTGCCTCATGCTGTTGCTGTTCTTGGTCACACCTTGTCTCCTGCCCCCTAAGGTCAAGGTGGTGTCTTGTGCACCTGTGTGTCCCGGATGCTGCCTCTCCCATCCCCTCCCACCCCCTGTCCTTCATGCCCTGACCCCCAGGCACACTGGGGTCTTTGCACCCATCATTATTCCATGATTCATTCTTCTGCAGAACATTTTTCATGCTGTTCCCTTATCTGGAACACTGTTCCCTGCTCCAACCCCTCTCCTTTAACTTGGGAACTCCTCATCCGTCTCAGCTCTGATGTCCCTTCCCCAGGACACCCTTCCTAACCCCCGTCCCCACCTGCGGCCAGAGTAATTCCCTGTACAGTCAATCCTAACTCCTGAACTTACCCTTCACAACTATATCCTACAGTGTGTGTAGCCAGCCAACGAGAATGGAACAATGCCGTTCACCATAGCAGGAGCTCAGCAAGGAGCTGGATGATTGATTGAATGAATGAAGGAAAGAATGAACTCAGAGATCAGCTGAAGTCTTCTCCTCCTTGAGCCATGTGGCCTGAGAAATAGCCAGACATCACCCCTACCTGCAGCTGTCCCAGAATGATCCAAGGGTGCTGAGGCTCCCTGATTACTGGCGAGAGAGCAGCTTCAGCTCCATGATTAGCGAGGAAACGAGCAATTGGATTCCTGGACCAAGGAGGCATCTGTTCCCACCTTTGCTCCTGGGTGCACCGTCCTTGCAGTCTACCATGTGACATCTTAGGGGGCTCCATCACAGAGCCGTGCCGCTATAAAGCTGGCAGGTTGCTCAGAAATCACATAGTCCGGGATTGCACATGGAAGCCCTGGGCAGGATCTAGCCCCTAGATGGGTCTTGTCTGGCCACAGAGAGAGGATACCAGTTCCACGCGCCCACTGTTTCCCATCACGTCGCCCCGGAAGCTGCCTTCCCGAGTTCGTGAAGGCGCTGGAGCTTGCTGCCCCTGGTCTGGCCCAACTCTTTATTTGCAGGGGCAGGGATACGGCTGAAATGGTGGTGTGGGGCAACAGAAACCCAGAGAGGGGGATGGCAGTACTTAAGTTCACATGGCAATTGAGGGTCGGAGTGGAGACCAGGCCCACGAAGGGGTTCCCTTGAGCCGCAGGAAAAGCAAGTATCAGGTGAACCTCAACAAATAACACAAACAGGAAGGGGTGAACTCTCTCGGGCCCCCCAGGAGGGAAAGGGGGTTCTCCTGGGAGGAGGTGAGCCAACTTGCAGTGAGGTTTCTCTCTATACTGAGACTCCACACTGTACCCATGGGTCGGTTCATTAATAATTACCTAATCAGGGAGGTGGTAGGTGGTGCAGAGAGGTTTCTCCAATCTTCCTGGGCTTGATAAATCCAAGCCACATCTAGAGCTCAGACAGGCACCCAGGGGCCATTCCAGGATTGACTGTGCCGTGAGTAACCCTACGAGGGTCACAGTAGAAACTAAAAGGAGGATGGCCAACCGTCCTGGTTTGCCTAGGACTGGGAGTTCTGGGACAAGACCTTCAGCGCTAAAAGTAGGAAAGTCCCGGGCAAACTGGAACAACTGGTCACCCTCATTAGAGGTGACAAAGGCTGGAAAGACCCCTACATATGATTGCACCAACCTCCTGACTGCACTGGGCAGGGAACTTGTGCTCAGACCTAGAACAGTTTCCCGCAAGGCCACGTACAGCTGGGGACCCAGCTCTTCTGGGTCCAGCTGCTTTTGGAGAGCTCCTGTCAGAGCTTCTGGGTAATCTCACTGTAAAGCCGGAGAGAAGTGTGTGAGGGGGGGATGAGGCGTGGTTGTTATAGGTTGGTAGGAAGCCATATTAGGGGGAGAGGTGTTCCTTGTTATGGTCCCTCTCCAGCGAGCAGAGCAAAGTTAAGTAGATGTAATAGTGACTGTATGGTCCCCGCAGCCGAAGATATTTACTATCTGGCTCTTTATAGGAAAAGTTTTCTGACCTCTGGTCTGGGTGAAAAATGACGGAGAGTTGAATGAGGGTCAAGAGGGACTGAGAGATTGAATGGGGTGGGATGGATGGAAGGCCAGATGGATGTTAGGGATGACAGCTGGGTTTGGGGGCTGAGACCTAGGTGACGGTAGGGCCATTTGATGGGGCAGAGAAGCCTTGGTGGAGAAAATCGAGCATACTGTTTGGGGCAGGTTAAGTTCATTAGGAAAAGGGACCAATTCTATCGCTGAGACTTTGGACAAATCATGTGTTGAGCATCAGTGATCTCATCTGCACAGAGTGGTGATAAGAATATCAGCTCTGTTGACCTCTACCTGGATAAGAGGGCCAAACAAAATGGCATAAAAGCGATTTTGCAAAGTGTAAAGCACACCACGGGTGTTTGTGGGGTAGTCGCGAACATAGCCTTTGGCGGCGAGCACCTTTGACGCGATGGGTCCCTGGGCTAAGGAGATAAACTCAGATGGTGCAAGGCACCCCAGGCTGAGAGTCCTGACACCTGTGTTCTAGCTCAGATATTTACTAGTTCGGTGACTTGGTTAAGTCACTTTTGGAGTCTCTGTTTCCCCTTCTCTGTAATGAGAATGGAGTCCAGTGCCGTGCAGAGCTCACAGAGATGGGAAAGGAAATGAGATGGTGGACAGGGAGCTGCTTTGTAAATCTGAAGCCCTGCTACAGAGCGTCGTGGCACCACACACGTGGAGGTACTGGGTGTCTGCTACTCCCCTGCGAGCTCATCTGCAGGAGTTGAGAATATCACTTAGATCCCTGGGGCCCCGCCTTCTGCCTGGCGTCTCAGTGGGGTTGGGCATTCTGCTGGGGAGTTTCCTGGGCACATTCTTTCCTCCTGTAGACCTGAGAGCACGTAAGATGCATCTTGCCGACTGCCTGCTCCTCCTTCTGGCTGGACCACTGGTCCTTTCTCAAGGTCAGCGGCATCCCGAGCATCACGGCCAGGGTCACATCCACTGCCCCCATCAGGAGGCTCCGGGCACAGGTGAGGGCTCCCCCAGCCTCAAGGTCACTGCAGGCAAGACTGCCTTTGCTCTCCGCTTCTACCACCTGATGGCTTCCCAACCCTACGGGAGCAACGTCTTCTCCCCGCTGAGCATCTCCGGCGCCTACGCCATGCTGTCCCTGAGGGTCTGCTAGCACAGCCGGACCCACATCCTCGAGGGTCTTAGCTTCAACCTCACAGAGGTGTCAGTATCTGACATGCACAGGGGCTTCCAGAACCTTCTGCACACTCTCCACCTCCCGGCCGACAGGCTGGAGACACACGTGGGCAGCACCCTGTTGTTGAGCCTGGAGCTGCTGCTCCTTCCGAGATTCCTTAACGACTCCGTGACCTTCTATGAGTCCAAACTCTTCCACACCAACTTCGACGACTCTGAGGGCACAACCCAGCTTATCAACAACCATGTCAGGGAGGAAACTCGAGGGAAGATTGTGGATTTGGTCCACAATCCGCGAGCTCAGCGCGGATACCACGATGGTGCTGTTGAATTACATTTACTTCAAAGGTAAGAAGAGTCAATTCGTTGGTGGATCCTACATCTTCCCTTTCCCCCTAATTCGTTGAAGAATCACATATCAAAAAGAAACTCCCCCAAAACAGAAAGTGGATGGATTGGGTCTGATAGGGTTGAGCAGCCTTCTGAAAATTTAATGTTAGAGCCTCAGATATTTAAGTTTGTGTAGTATTGATTTCCACCGCTTCATATCTTTAGACATATTTTCTTAATTTTTTAAAAAATAACAGCAATGTATGAAATGCATTCTACCCAATGGTGACAAGTTGAACTGCTGGATTCATATCCAGCTCTGCCACTTACCAACAGTACAAACAGGGCAGGTTGTTTGCTTGAAAGACTCTTATAAGTCTGTAAGAGTCCCTGCTTCAAAGTTTTGTTTCTGAGAATCAAATGATGTCACATATTTGAATACTCCTTAGAAGAGGGCCTGAAGGGATCAGCAAACTACAGCTCCTGGCCAAACCTGAAGGCCACCTGTTTTTGTAAATAAAGTTTTATTGGCACACAGCCACGCCCATTCATTTATGTATTATCTCTGGCTGCTTTCACGGGACAGAGATTAGCAGTTGCTACTGAGACAGAATGACCCGCAAAGCGTAAAATATTTACTTTCTTGCCCTTTGCAGAAGAAGTTTGCCAACCCCTGACCATTATATATGCTCAGTAGATAGAGTATTTGTAATTATTCTAATGATAACAATTTTGAAGACCTTTAAAAATACATATAAGTATAAAAGAAAAAATAGAAATTGCCCAGAATCCTACCTTCCTGAGGGAACCAACATTAACATTTTAGCCTAATTCCTTCCAGTCTTCCGTTCACACACGTATGTTAATAGAGTTGAAATCACAGGTAGGAACAGTTCTGTACAGTGTGTATCCCTTAGGGTGCCATCCAGGAGGCATAGTCACCGTGAGTGGGAAGGGAGAGGGGGTTGTGAGAGGAATTAGTCCTGGCGTGTTTGTGGGAAGGACTGGGGAAGTGAAGGTCTGAAGGAAGAGGGAGTTGGAGGGACAGAGAAAAGGTCACTGGAGCTGGTGGACAAGTTGGAACTTTTCAAGAAATCTATATGCCAGGCACATCCAGCCGCCAGAGTGGTTCCATGTAGGGAGAGCTTGGGGAGAGGCCCAGGCTGAGCACCTGGCAGTGGTCTGGAGACACTGTTGGTCAGCAGGGTAGAGCTGGATGATGAACTTGGTGGAGAGCATAGGTGAGCTGGAGCACACAGCCCCCCTGGTCTGTTCATCATTTCATCTGCCTTCAGCGGGCAATGGCTGCTCCATATCTGCCTCTCAATCCCCTGCTGAAACCACCTTGAATCTACAGGAAGCAGATTCTGGGGAACAGTCCCAGACTAATAACCCAGCCAAACTGGTCACTGCTTGCATTTTTACATGCGGAATTTTCAGGCACCACTGAAAACTTCAAAAAAAATTTTTTTTAAATTCTGCAATAACTATAAATTCATAGGGAGTTGCAAAGTTGTACAGAGTGGTCCCATGTAGGTTTCACTCAGGTTCCTCTAGATAACATCTTATGTAACTGTAGTACAATAGCAAACCAGGAAGCTGACGTTGGTGATAATCTATAGACTTTATTCGGATGTTATCAATTTTCACATGCACGTGTGTGTGTGTGTGTGTGTGTGTGTAGTTTTACGCTATTGAAAACTTTATTTAGATCTCATTTTAGTGGCTGCACAATATTCTATTGATTCCATTCCATTTAAAATACAATATAGGGGCTTCCCTGGTGGTGCAGTGGTTGTGCGTCCGCCTGCCGATGCAGGGGAACCGGGTTCGCGCCCCGGTCTGGGAGGATCCCACATGCCGCGGAGCGGCTGGGCCCGTGAGCCATGGCCACTGAGCCTGCGTGTCCGGAGCCTGTGCTCCGCAACGGGAGAGGCCACAACAGAGGGAGGCCCGAGTACCACAAAAAAAAAAATAAATAAAATAAATAAAATAAAATAAAATAAAAAATAATTTACATGTGTAGTATACACCATCACCACACCCAAAGCTCTAGCCAGAAATAATGAAGGTTTGGTGCTCTCTTCCTGAAAGAGACCTCGCTGCAGTTGTGTTAGTGCTTGTGGCACAAAGAAGAAGGTGCTCCAGAAATAGACAGGAAATAGACATCCTGCCCTCTGACACATCTGTCCATCACTCTGGGGACACAAATGTAGCCCCAAGACCTCAGTCTAGGTCACCTGGTGACAGCAGTAGAACAACTGTGGCTTATCTTAAAAAATGAAAAGTACCTAGAAGAAAACAAACCAAAGATATGCAGAATCTCTGTAGATAAAATTACATTGTGAGCTATTAAAGTCAACAAATAAAAAATAGATATACCGTATTTATGAATAGGAAGACTTAACATGGTAAAGATGTCGGTTCCCGCCCAAATTGATCTAAATATTTTAAAGTAATCCCAACAGGTTTTTAAAAGATTCTTTTTGGTACCAGTGAACAAGCTGATTCTAAAGTGTATATGAGAGAGCAAAGGGCCAAGAATAGTTAAAAAGAGAGAACCTGTCTGCTGGGGAGAAATACTGGTTATAAATCTGTATTAATTTAGACTGTGTGGTATGCATAGACCAATGGAACAGAACAGAGAGGCCGGAATGGAACCCAGAAATGGCTCCATGGATATGTGGACATTTGAAATTTGACAAAGCCTGCATGATAGAGCATTGAGAAAAAGGAGAGATTTTTAAAAAGCAGTCCTGGGACAGTATCCTCATGGAAAAAAATGATTTTGTACCCCTCCATCCTACAGATCATAAGCATTCACTGCAGGTGAAGTAAAGTACTAAATGCAAAAGGTAAGAGTAAACCTTGTAGATGAAATAGGGGAGTATCTTCATGACCTGGAGGTAGGAACATTTTTCCTAAGCAGGACACAGAGATCTAACCATAAAGGAAAAAACTGATATGCTCACTGCATAAAGTGAAGAATTTCAATCATCAAAACACACAATTATGAAAGTGAAAAGACAAGTCAGAGAGGAAGAGAACACATTGGCAACACACAGAACTGATAGACAACTAGTGTTCAGGGAACTCCTGCAAACCACTAAGAAACAGCCCTATAGAAATATGGGTAAAAAAGTGAACTGGCACTGAACTAAAAAATAATAATAATAAAATAAAAACCAAACAAAAACCCCCAAACCAAAAAAAAATCCCCCAAAACTTCTAGTTGATCCATAAACATACTAAAGACTACTCAACCTTATTTTAAACCAAGAAAGTGCATGTCAAAACCACAGTGAGAAAAAAAAAACAAAAAACAACCACAGAGAGCTACCACTATACGAACATCAGGTTGGCAAAATTATTTAAGTCCAATGATTTCAAGTAATCGGTGAAGACAGGAAACAACCTTGCTGATATCATCTGGGGTCTCTTGTTTTAGAACCTATCTGAACACCCAGATCCATTTCCCAGGCAGGTCAGGTGCTGAACTGATGAGATGGTGGAGGGTGACTCTTGAGTGATGACGGGGGGGATGCATTCCCTGGCTGGAGGATCGGCTTGTTGGTCCACGGATGCCCTGTACCTTCTTCCCTTCTTGCCTCCAGCTCTGTGGGAGACACCATCCGTCCCCTTGATGACCGCTCCCCATGACTTCTATGTTGACGAGGATACAGTAGTCAAGGTGCCTGTGATGCTGCCGGATACCCGGCACCACTGGTATCTTCACGACAGACACTTGCCCTGCTCGGTGCTGTGGATGGATTACAAAGGAAACGCAACAGCCCTTTTCATCCTTCCTGAGGGAAAATGGAGCAGGTGGAAGAGGTTTTGACTCCAGAGACGCTGACGAGGTGGAGTAACCTGCTTCAGAAGAGGTCATCCATCCGGGCACCGTGAGGTGCAGAGTCTGCAGCACTGCCCTTCACATGCACCCTTCCAATGAAAGCCAGTGCCCCAAATGGGGGTGGAGGGGATCGCCAAGTTATGGAAGAATTCTTATTTTCTTCAAGACTTTCCTTGGGTTTCCTTAAATAAGGAACACTCCTATTGTACCCAAAATGTGATTTCGCTCTCATCAGTGAAAAGAGAACCAGACTAGGAGTTAGGAGTCTGGGTTCTAGATGTAGCCTTTGCACAAGTCCGGGGTGAAGTGACACTGGCTCTCTGAGGGTCCACCCTGTGCAGTGAATGGGTAGACTTCCCATCAAGACGGCTGACTGAGCTGGCGGAGAGAGGTTTCCACCCACCCCAGGAAATAGCAGGGAAGCTTTCACGTCACCATGGGGCTATGAGCAGGAAAAGTCTCCAGCCACACATAAGAAAAAGACCTCAGGCCAAGGCCACATGTGGATGGAAGAGTCACACAGCCCACGTGGTGGAGGAATTCCACCCAAAGAAATCAATGGGTCCAAACCAAGTGAAAAGCACGGGGCCTCATCAGAGACAAAGGCAAAACTGCCTCACCGGGAGACTTACATCTCCCTGGGCACCTGGCACGTCTGCAGAAAACCACCTCTGCTGAAGACGAACTCCCAAAGGAAGGAGGTCCTGCAGACAGCAGGCCCCGAGGGCAGAGAAGGAGCCTGGCTTTAAGCCGCTGGCAGCACTCCTCTGAGGGAGCGGCACAGGCAAAGGGTGTTTGTGAGCACAGAACTCAGAAGGAGTGTGGGCACTGAGCGAATGCAGTCCTGGAGAGCACAGCCGGCTAGGACGCTTGGCTAGTTCCTGAGTCCAGTGTTTTAACCCAGTGCCTCTTTCAGGTATTTCTACAGGAAGCTCAAGTTGTCTATCCCCAAATTCTCATTTCTGGCTCCTGTAAATTAGATCAGACTTTGCCCAAGCTGGGCATCACGGACTTGTTCTCGTAGCGGGCTGACTTGTCTGGCATCACTGAACAGCTAAACCTGCAGGTGTCCAAGGTAAGTCATCAATGGATATCAACTCCTAGAGACCTCAGAGGGGAACCTCCACCTCTTGGAAGGTGCTGGGTGATGGGTGCTCTCCCTGCCACCATGTGAAGTCTCAGAGTCCAAGTTTTATTTAATCATCCACGGGCATAAGGAGCCAAGAACCAACACACCATGTGCTGGGCATGGTGCTTGGTGCTGCGGACCTAGGGTCCATCAGGTCCCTGCCCTCAGAGAGCTCCTCCAGTCACGTCCAGGAGACAGCGCCCTCATAGATCATGGCAACTGAGAGTGACAAATGCAATGACAGAAACAGAGGAAGGATACAGATGAGGCTGAGTTGTGTGTGTGTGTGTGTGTGTGTGTGTGTGTGTTTGTGTGTGTGTGTGTGTATCATAAATTTCTTAGACCAGAGAAAGGGACCTATGACCTCAGCTACATACAGCAAAGGTGCACTAGAGGGTAGAGTCTTGGGTTTGAGAGTTCAAATTCCAGTTCTGCCTCTTATGACCTTAAAGGGTTACCCGGTCTCTGGATTTCTTTTCCTCATCTATAAAACAGACATAATACATTGACCTCAGAGGATGGTTATGAAGATTAAAAAGAGCATAGGCACATAGTATGTGCTCAATTAATGATTGCAATGGTTATTTATAAATAAGAGGTCATCCAGCTCAATAACCCCCCCCCAGTATAGACATTCTTGCTGTGATATCCCAACAAGTGGCTTTGATCCTTCAGTGGTCTCTGGTTCCCCTAGTCTTCCCTACGTGGATTTCTTTTCCTCATCTATAAAACAGACATAATACATTGACCTCAGAGGATGGTTATGAAGATTAAAAAGAGCATAGGCACATAGTATGTGCTCAATTAATGATTGCAATGGTTATTTATAAATAAGAGGTCATCCAGCTCAATAACCCCCCCCCCCAGTATAGACATTCTTGCTGTGATATCCCAACAAGTGGCTTTGATCTTCAGTGGTCTCTGGTTCCCCTAGTCTTCCCTAAGCCCCAGATCATGCTCTCTCAGAGGTAACACTTGTGATTTTCTTCCCAGAGTTTCCATAAGGCCACCCTGGAGGTGGATGAGGTTGGCACCCAGGCTGCAGCAGCCACCAGCGGCTTTGTCATCTTCTGGTCCTGGGACAATCACCAAGCCCTTTGGTTTAACCGGCCCTTCCTTGCGGTGATCTTTTCCACCAACACCCAGAGCGTCCTCTTTCTGGGAAAGCTTGTCAACTCCATGCAACCATAGCCCTCCAGGGCTGGCTTGTCTGTTCCAAGCAGGAGGACTTGGCCTGGAGGGCTGAGTCTGAACAGCTCTGGATTGGGAGCTGGGGACACAGGAGCTGCTGAGGATCCAGGGCAGAAGGTGTTGCTGAAGGTGAGGGATGCGGGTGGGACCAGACCGGTGTGGACTGACACCCAGCTTCTCAGGGCTGTGACACCTCACACAGATCATCTAACCTCTCTGAACAGGTTTCCACCCCGGAAAGTGGCAGAAACCCCCCCAGGGTAGTTGTACGGATTAAACGAAATGATGGCTATGAGGGGCCTGCCACTGCTACAAGGCTCTGAGCTGGACGGGGTAGCCTCAGGAGCCACCGACAGATGGAAGGTCCCACAGGAGGACATCGCTCAGCAAGACCAGCCCAGAGTTAATCACACCAATTCCAGGCTACAGGGTCAGGGACCTGCAAGAGCTCAGCACCTCGAGCCCTCCAAGGCTCAGAGGAATGCACGCCCTCCTTGCCGCCCCCTGGTTTGATTGGTCCATCTTCCCCTGCGCCTGCTGGGATGTTGGATTCCGTTTTTTAACAGCCAGGCAAGAAATAAAGTCAGGCCCAGGCTGACGCACTCCCTAGTCTGCCCCGACAGAGGCAGGGGGTGGGTGGATTTAAGAGTCCCGGACAAGCCTGCAAGAAGATGCAGGCCTAGGGTTACTATGGCAATGACACCGCTGGGGTGATGTGTGAAGGTGAAGCCCTGGTGTGAAAAAGGGGAGAAAAGGGGGGCAGCCGCCCCCCAGTTTAGCCTTGAGGGTGATGCCTCCTTATTTTGCTTAAGCTCCTCCGTCGCCTGCTCAAAAGAACTCAATGGCTCCCTATTGCCTACAGGATAAAGTTCAAACTCCTCTAACTGCAGTCAAGGCCCTCCCTGATCTGGTCCCTGCCTGCCTCTCCTGCCCCAGCCCCTCCTCTTGCTCTCATGTACCCAAGGACTGCAGTCATGGAAACTCTTGCTGTCTTTCCAGGTTGCCCATAGCTTCCCACCTTCGGGGCTCTGGTCCCCGCAGATCCCTATCACCCAGAATGCTCCCTTCCCCATCCCTGAGAGTCTACCAGGATTTCCAACAAATGCCTACTCCCCTCCCTAAGGCAGACTGTCATCCTACCATCAGACATGATTGGCTGACATTAATCTCTGCCCCGCATCTCGGCCAAGCCCCGTCCCTCTTAGAAGGAACATCTCAGAGGCAGGACCCTGTTCGCCCTGCATTCTCTTCACTCACCCCAGTAACTGGCCTCAGCGCTGATCGTATGGTCTGGCACGTGGCTGAGGCCCAACGAATAGTTGGTGATTGAATGAATGAATGAATGAATGAATGGAAAAGGCTGTGCCCTGAGCAAGGTCCTCGAGCTATTTGTTCTGCATCACCACCCCTTGACACATCCCCGGAATTGATTGGGTAAATATTTAGTCCAGCTTCTCAGATTTCAAAATGCCCTTTTGGAGCGTTAAAAAAAGAGATCTACGGGGCTGTGTGTGACCTACGTTTTACCTCTTGGGAGGCACACTTCTATGGGACCGGGCGGGTATGCTAGCGATTTCTGTCATTCTCCTCTGGCAGGAAAGGCGAAATCTTTTTTGTTCTTTGTGATGGGAGGGCAAAGGGAGGCAAGTGAGTGTCATCGTGGAGCCTGGGGGACCCGGGTGCCAGTGGAGGGACGAATTCCATGGCCCTCGTAAGCAGGTGTGGAGAGAAGCATCATGGGTTCGTTTGGTTACTCATTCTCTCATTCAACAAAGAGTTACTGAGTGGAGATTGGCCGCTAGCCAGGAAGCCAGGGGGATTTCCTCAGTGGAGGAAGAGGCACTTGAAATTTGGGGTGAGACAGAAAGCCTGCAGTCCCAGCTTCTCCGTTACCTGCGCTGAGGGGCTAGCTCTTCCCTCTCCGGATCTCAGTTTCTGCACCCGTAAGTGGGCGTGTAATCCCACAGCAGCTGTAGCAGTGGGGGGCGGGGTGGTGGATGGACGTGGGGTCCGCGGAAGATACAGGCCTGGGAGCCCCTAGCTCTGACTGAGCGTGTGAACGTGAGAACATGTGAAAGGCAGGAGGATGTCTGCTCCATCCCTGGCTGCCTGGGAAGGTGAGGAGTCCTCTTCTGAAACAGAGCAGGTCTAAGACTAATGGTTTCCAAGCTCTGCGCGCCTGCAATGAGCAAGGCACAGTGACGAGCGCTTTCCAGGAGTTACCAAGAGGCCACAGAGCATCTGAGCGTAGAACCTGGACTTTGGAGTCAGAATGCCTGTGTTTGAACCTGGAATCTACCAATTACTGAGTATACTAGTTGGTTGGTGTATTAGTTTTGCTCTAACAAAGGACCGCATCTGAGTGGTTTAACAACAGAAATGTACTGTTCCACTCTTCTGGAGGCCAGGAGGCCAAGATCAAGGTGATGGCAGAGTTGATTCCTTCTGAGGCCGTGAGGGAGCATCTGTCCCAGCCTCTCCCCTGGATTCTGGGGGTTTGCTGGCCATCTTTGGTGCTCCTTGGCTTCTAGATCTCTGCCTTCATATTCACATGGCATTCTCCCTGTGTGTGTGTCTGTCCAGATTCCCCCTTTTACAAGGACGGCCAGTCTTATTGGATTGAGCACCCATCCTAGTTCAATATTACCTCATCTGAACTAATTACATCAGCAATGACCCTATTTCCAAATAAGGTCACATTCTGAGATACTGGTGGTTAAGTCTTCAATTCTGGGGGGACACAGTTGAACCCATGACACGGTGTGGGACTTGGGCCACCCCTCTGTGCCTCAGTTCCCTCACCTGTAAAATGGAGATGAAGCTACCTAGCACATAAGCCTACTGTAGATTCTGGATGAGGTTCTGTATGTAAAGCACACATCTTTGCTGTTCCACAAATGTTCACTATTGTTATTTCATTTTATCTTTTACCGCAACTCTCCTCTAAAGCAGGGTCACAACTTCACATGCCTGCCAGAGCTGGCAGGTCACCTGAACAGGTAAAGTGGTGGTGGGGACCAGGCAGGTGGAATAGTAAGAGCCCCCATTGAAAGGCATTTCTGTTCCACTTTGTCACACACACACTCAGGGGGGTGACAGAACCCAACTCTGCCCAGGGTGAAACTCGCCTGTTGGGAATGGTGCTCTTTGTTGCTCTTGATGTCCATGGAAAAATAAATCTAACGTGACTTACCGGGTCCTTTAAATTCCCATATTCTGGCCACTGGCCCATCCTACTCTCTCACCCCAGGTGTCGTGGACTGAATCGTGTCCTCTAAAACTTCATATATTGAAGCCTGAACCCCCAACGTGATTGTATTGGGAGAAAGGGCCTTTAGGGAAGTAATCAAAGTTCAATGAGGTCATAAGGATGGGGCCCTAATCCCACTGAACTAGTATCCTTATAAGAGGAAGAGACACCAGAGCTTGCTTCTCCTCCCTCTCTTTCCCTCTCCCCCTCTTTCTCTCTCACCCCCCGCCATACGTACACAGAAGAGGCTGTGTGAGGATTCAGCAAGAAGGCACCATCTACAAGCCAGGAAGACAGATCTCACCCGAAATTAACCCTGACATCACCTTGATCTTGGACTTCCAGCCTCCAGAACTGTGAGAAACACATTTCCGCTGTTTAAGCCTCTCAGTTGGTAGTACTTTGTTCTGGCAGCCAGAGCAGACTAATCCATGCCCTGAGACACCCTCGAAACTTTTCGAAGTGTACCCATTCCCAGCCCCCATTCCTTCAGAACCCTTCCGAGTGACGATAGGCAGTCAGGGTTTGCCCCGTTCCCCAAATTCTCAAGATAGTCCTTAAAATGTAAGGACTGGGACATGGTACGTGGGGTGTCTCCACGGACAGGCACACGGGCTGGAGAAGTCCTTCAGCATCTGCTTAGTCCCATCTTTCCCACCTAGTTTCGTCGGGAACCTGTTTTGGAGTATTATACTAGTTTCCTGTTGCTGCTGTAACCAATTATGACACACTTAGTGGCTTAAAGCAACACAAATTTACTCTCTTACAGTTCTGGAGGTCAGAAGTCCAAATGGGTTCCTGGGCCAACATCAAGATGTTGGCAGGGTTTGCTTCTGGAGTGCTTTGGCCCACGGCCTCACATCACATTGTTTTTCTCCCCCTGCTTTCCTGATCACATCGCCTCCTCTGACTCTGATCTCCCACCTCTCTCTCTCTCTCGTCTCTCTCTCTCTCTCTCATAAGGAAGGACCCTTGTGGTTACGTTTAGGACCCACCTGGGAGATCCATAAGAGTCCCCCCCCCCATTTCGAGATCCTTAACTCAATCACGTCTGCAAATCCCTTTCGTTATATAAGGTCACATTCACAGGTTCTGGGTATTAGGATGTGAATATCTTTGGGGGACTGCTATCCGTCCTACTACAGGTAGGTAACACTGATTCCCTCCCTATAGAACATAGTTTGGGAATCTCTAGGCTACGCGATGAAGGACTCTTGCTTATGCCACCTGGCACAATGGACAGAAAGCAAAACCTGAGCAGAAGGGACCTAGTTCCTCCTTGTTAACGCCTCTCCCTATTAGCTGTGTACCTTTGGGCTGATCACCCAACCTCTCTCAGCTTCCGTCTTCTCACGGATTCCACGGGGATGCTGGTGGCCATCATCTAGCGCGTGGCGAGGGCAGGGAGCACAAAGCCAGCACCTGATGCCTGGTAGTGACTGTGCTCATCTCTGGGTTGAGATAAAGTTCAGTATTATGCCCTTTGCAGGGTGGTTGTAAGGACTAAAAGAGGTAATGGGCCGTAACTGGGCCCAGAATCAGGGAGCAAGAAGGGGGACATCTCAGAGGTTGTAGAGCGACCCTGGTTGCTGAACATCAGGATCGCTTCCTCTGGGGAACGCCTGGCCCTCTGTTTCCCCCACCAACTCCACACCTGACGGTCACCCACACCACCTCTGGGTCACGGCCACGCACCGGATACCCCGGTATTCGGAAGCCCCAGGCATGGGGGCCTTGGAAATGAATCAAGGGTTGAGCCAGCACCCTAGCACTTGGAAGTGTTCTTGAAAGTGTGGGGCTGAGTTTTGAAGCCCCAGTTTCAAGGTAGAAAAGGACAGTCCAAGTGAGCCCACAGAAATCCGGGAGACAGGCCTTTGCTTAGCAAAGAGCACTGGCCTTGGAGCCAGCGACCTGGGCACTCTTCCCCACTCTGTCCCTAACTGATGCACATCTCTGAAAAGTTCTGTCATCTCTCTGAGCCTCGGTCCAGTTTTGAGTGCAATAATAGGGGTGGATACAGTGATCCCTCATCTCAGCCATTGTGAGACCCTCTCAATCCACCTAATTTCCACCGGGATCTGGCTACGGGGGTTCATGAGTCTAGCAGGCGCACAAGCCTTTGAAGAGCTTGGGTCCTCACTCCTCCAGATCCGCAGCAAATTGGCTGCAGGAAACAAAGGCATCAGCCTGGAGGAAGGGAGGAGGCTTGAGAGGATGTCCCTCTCCCTGTGTCTGGACCAGCCGGCAGCTGGTCACCTGTCCATCCTGGTCTGCCTGGGATGCTCGTGCAATTGCGGGCAGTTGGTGGCTGGTGTAGGGCTTTCGGGGCAATGACGAGATGGCCCTGGTCAGAGCTCAGGTGGCTTTGGCTTGGTAGGCCTAGAAGCCCTGCCAGGCCAGGCCAGGGCGAGGGTGGCGGGGGCGGGGCCGGGGGAGGGGCGGAGTCAGGGCCCCGCTGTAGTCAGTGACAGACGCTGGCTCCCGTCCAGCCAGCACTCTGCTCTTTTCCGAGCCCAACCGACCGTCGCCTCTGCTGTGTGCAGGCTCGGCCACTGGACAGAGTAAGTACAGGCACAGTGGATGGGGGGCCGTGGGCTCAGGGGCGAGGAATGGACTCTGGAGGGCTTAGAAACTTTGGAGGTGCCCCAGGATGAGCAGGACCCAGTGGTGGGGAGGGGGCCAGGGCCTCTGGAGCAGAGAAGTGGGGGACCCCCCGCCCCTTGCTGTGTGGTCTTGGGGATGACACTAAATCTGGCCGAGCCTCAGCTTGCTCACGGATAAGATGCAAATTATTGCACCCCTTGCACGGGGCGGCTGTGAAGATTAGATAAGTGATGGTTCTCACCCAAGCATGATTTTCCCCGCCGGGCACATCTGGTATGTGTGGAGGCATTTTTAGTTGTCATAACTGGGGCGCGGGGGTTGCTATTGGCTTCCGGTGAGTAGAGGCCAGGAATGCTGCTAAACACCCTGCAATGCACAGGACAGCCCCCACCACAAAGAATGATCTGGCTCCAAATGCCAACGGTGCTGAGAAACCCTGAACGGGGACAAAATGTCTGGTACCCAGGACGTGCTCGATAAACCGTAGCTTCTATTGTTTTCTGTGCCTGGAACCTTGGACCTTTAGAAACCAGGAAAAATGTTCAAATATAATCTGTTTCCCTGAGATAAGGCTGCCCTGCCCAGAGGCTGCTACCCAGAGTGGTTGTTAGAGCTCCAGATGCCATTTGGCCGTTTGTTAAATAAACAGAACGTGGATGTAAAGTGAGTGAAATTTTCAGTTTTTCTAAGGATGGGGCTTTTGGCCTGAAATGCAACAATAGAAGGGAAACTGCTCCCCTGGGCCAACATCCTTATTGACAGATCCAGAAACTGCAGTTTGAAGAATAAAGGGGGCGGGGGGAAACTTCGGGAGGTGATGGATGTGTTCAGGCGTTGATGGCGGTGACGGTTTCACGGGTGTGTACTTCTCTCCAAACTCATCGAGTTGTCTACGTTAAATATGTACAGGTTTTGGGGTGTCAGTCCGACCTCAATAAAGCGGTTTTAAAAAAGAAAGAGAAAGGAAACTGAAGCTGAGCTATTCAAGGTCAGCTGAGTTATTCAAGGTCAGCTGGCATGTTAGCCTCAGGGTCACAAGGGCTCAGCCCCGGATGCCCAGCCTGGCTCACTCCCACGACTCGGTGGCCAGCATGTGGTCTAACACCTCTGAACTACAGAGAAGGAGACAGGGTCCATTCATCCATCCACTCATCCATTCATTCACAGGGGTGCCTGAGCAACACCCCTCGACTGAAAGTGTCACAGCAGGACCAGCACAGATGAGGGTCTTCTCTCACAAGCACATGTTCTAGTCGGGGGGAGGCCGCAACAAGAGGAGTCAACAGCCCAGGCATACGTAATTGCACTTCTGTAACTGATGGAGCCATGAGAGAAACAATCAAAGGGGCTGTTACAGAGAATAACGGCGGAGAGGGCACGGTCACGTGTGGACAAGGTACCGCCAAGAAGTGACAGCTAAGTGGAGGCCTGGACTCAGGGAGAGACCGGTCCTTGTGAGAAAGGTGGAGAAAGGGTTCCAGGAGGGAGAGCAGAGTGTGGAAGGGCCCAGGGCTGGGATGGGGCTTCAGTGTTAGGAATTGAAAAAGAAGAAGTGTGCCCTGGGAGGCAGAGCTGGTCGCGTGAGGCTGGGGACAGCAAGACAGAGCCAGACTGCATGCATCCTCATGGGTTATCGCGCAAATCAGAGTTCGGTTCTACCAAGCCGGTGGGCAGCAAGAACGTTCTTAGGCAGGGGAGCGCCTTGACCGTGTTTGTGATTGAAGGGGATTCGTTCAGAGTGTACTTATGTATGTAGAATGGCTCTCAGGCCCAGGAGAAGTGGGGTCCAGGTGAAAGAAAAAAAAAAAAAAAAGGCTTCCATTAGGATGGTGGCAGGGAAAATGGGGAGAGGCAGGCAGATTTCGGAGCTAGAAACTGGCAAGCCTTGCTGATAGTCTGGAGATGGGGAGGGAGATTAGGAAAGTCCCCCAGGTCACTGATTCCAGGAAGCTCTGCCCCGTGGTCTTTAGGATTCAGGGGAAGTTGTGATTTTGTCTTTCGCTCTCTGCCCGGGCTCCACATCTTGTATCTATCTCCTTGCGTAATTAGCAGATAGCGGACAGACCCTTCTGAGCTGCACACCTCCCATGGCTGAGTCCAAAGTCTACCTCAGTGGGACTCTGTTGCCCAACATTTGGAATACACGCCAGCAGATTTTGGGTCTGGATGGTGGGGGACCAGAGGAAGGACTGCCCAGGGCCTGCCTACCCCGTGCCCACCCTCTGTCGCCGCAAGTCCCTTTGGCCTGAGATGCCAGATGAAATTGATCGATCTGCACTCTTCCCTCTGACACGTGGGAGCATCTCTGCAGACACACCGGCATCAGGGGCCCAGGAGAGGGTCAGCCAGGCCAGGCTCTGCTGGCACGCCGCGGGGGCTGGCGTCCTGAGAGCCAGGCTCGCAGAGCCTGGAGCAGACTCTCCACTGGCTCAAAGTTGGCACCAAACTCTGTAAGCTGTATATTTGTACCAGAGGCCCAGGAGCCACAGAGGAGGGGGAACAATGTGTCATTCCACAGAGCCGTAAAAGGGAGCCAAGAGGCAGCGTGTACACCAGTCAGAGGAATCTGGATTTTAAACTGGTTCCATCACTCACTGGCTGGGACAAGCTTTTCCATTTTGCTAAGCCTCAGTTTATTTGGCTGTAAAATGGGGCTAATAACACTTTTGGTAAAGATGAAATGCAGTAATATTTACAGAGTGTCTAAAAGGTCCTTAATAAACAGTGGCTTCAATAAGAGGGAGAGAGAGCGAGCTAAATGGAGCAAGGTTTTCTGGGTCCCAAACCTGCAGCCCAGGGGAGCCTGAGGGAAGCTGAGCCCTTGCTCTCTCCGGGGACTCATGGGGCGTTCAGAGAAGTCGCTCTGGCCCATCAGATCGCTGGTGTTTCAGGGGGGTCAGGCGGTGGTGGAGCCACAGCACCAGACCTCTAGGTTCTTATGAAGAAACGGAAGCCTGAGAGGGGAAGGGCCTGGCTCAAGGTCACCAGGCTGCAGGGGTGGGAGGATGGGAGACTGGGACTCACTCCTGCTCCCCCGCCAGCTGCCCCTGGGCTCCGTCCAAGCAGAAAACTCCTCTGCGGTCTGTAGCTATTCTTTGAAAGTATTTCTTTTTTTTTTTTTTTTTTTTTTTTGTGGTATGCGGGGCTTCCTCTGTTGTGGCCCCTCCCGTTGCGGAGCACAGGCTCCGGACGCGCAGGCCCAGCGGCCATGGCTCACGGGCCCAGCCGCTCCGCGGCATGTGGGATCTTCCCATACCGGGGCGCGAACCCGGTTCCCCTGCATCGGCGGGCGGACGCGCAACCACTGCGCCACCAGGGAAGCCCTGAAAGTATTTCTTTTAGGGTAATTATCAGCTGGGTGTTAATCTGCGTCTGGGAGCTGGGGGGTTGGTGAGCTGAACTGCTTCTTCAGCAGCGTCCTGCTACATTGATGATTCTAACACTCCACACGCTAAAGGACACAGAGATCACACCACCCACCCATGTCCTTTAAAGACCTCCGTGAAGGCAAGTCTCAAAGTGGGAACAAAAAGGGAGTGTCAGCATGGGAAGCCTGTTTCTTAATTCTCTGCAGAGTAGCGGCTATCGGTGGTGACCGTGGAGGCCAAGAATACAAGATCCGGAGGCTGTGATACAGAGGAGGAGGACCAGGGATCTGGGGGAGCTAAATGGTGTGGCGGTTCAGAGCATGAGTTGTGAGGGTCAGAACTAGGTCTGAACCCTAGTAGCTTTGCCACTACTAGCAAGCAAGTCATCCTCTCTGAGCCTCAGATGACCCGGCTGTAAAATGGAGCCAGCAATAGAACCTGCCTCCATGGGCGGGTGTGAGGCTAAAGCAGTTGATGTAGGTCAAGACAGCGCAGCCCCCAGCAGTGGCGGGTGCTGGCGATGTACCTGGGCCTCCCACGGGCATGGGGACTGCTCAGGCGGCTATATTTGGTTCAGGGTAGCGGGAGGTTCTGCAGACAGAATATTCTAAAGGAACTTCCTTTGTGGGCTCAGGTGCCGTTTGGAGGCCAGGGGTGGTGAGCGTGACTTGCTTGAGTCCGTCAATTGCATTCAGACAAAGACGGCCAGGACGGCTGATCCCCCAAGCTCCCTGGTGTCCCCCCGCCAGCCACGTCCAATGCAGCTCTTTGGAGTTTGGTTTTGCGTGGGTCTGTGACTGTGTCTGTGCTCGCCCTGGGCCTGGGGCACCTGATGACACGGTGCCCACCAGGGGATGCATATGCCAAGCGAGAGGCTCATCAGGGGTCAGTCAGGCCACCGTGGGAATTAGCTGTCCAGCCGCCACCAGGCTGCCACGAGAGTGTGTGTGGGAAAGCATGTACCCCACGGTACAGCTGGGGAAACGGGGCTCTCGGGTGGGGCTCTGGCCAGTCGCTGCCACACCGACAACTCACACCTGGACAGCATGTCTGCACCGGGAACTGCTCCAAGCACGTTACATACGTTGATCATTAAAGGCCCAGCCCCTGGTGGAGGTTCTGTCATGACCTCCATTGTACAGGTGGGACAGCGGCATGGGTGTAACTGACTTGCGCCACGTCACACTTTGGAGGAAGCAGTGGGACTGAGACTTGAACCCAAGCTGCTGGGCTGCAGAGTCTGCACTGCTCACAGGGGGTGGAAGGAGGGCTTTAGGAGGCCCGGGCACAGGAAGGGTTTCTGGATGGAGAGGAGGGGTCTCGGAAGGTGGTCATGAGGGAGACTGCGGGCGGAGGACAAGGCCAGAGTGATGGAAGAGCCCCCAGGGCCCACCTGAGAGGCTGTAGACAGACAAAAGGAAGCTGAGGGCCTCCTCCCCTGGGGGAGACACAGAAGAAGAGATGCCTGGGGGCTCAAGCAACACACGTTTATGGTCTCACAGTCCTGGAGCCTGGAAGTCCAAGATCAGCAGGGCTGGTTCCTCCTAGGGCTTCTCTCCTTGGCTTGCATGTGAATGTCTCCTCCTCCCTGTGTCCTCACATTCCGCACGTGGTCGCCCCTCAGTCTGTGCGTGTCTGTGTCCTAGCGTCTTCTTCTTATGAGGACACCAGCCACATTGGATCAGGGCCCGCTCGACCTCATTTTAACTTAATGACTTCTTGAAAGGCCCTGTCTCCAACTACAGTCACATTCTGAGGTACAGGGGCTTAGGACTTCAATGAATGGATTTGGGGGACACAATTCGGCCCATCACAGAAGAGAAGGGAAGCTGGGGGGCTTCTGTTAAGAGGGCAGAATTTCCGCAAGGCGGGAAGGTGCCTCTGATGAGGGACAAGGATGGCTCTGAGGGGTCCTGGAGCAGCCCCTGGGGAAGGAGAGGGGGACCGGTGGCATCGTGTGTTCACTAACGAACCACAGGAGGCTGGCCCCCTACCCACCACGCCATGGAGTAGATGCTCCAAATGAACAGGGACGAATCCAGCAGTGTGGCAGGGGCCACGCGGGTAGTTGCCCTGAGCTCATAGAAGGACACGAGGACACCCAGGGAAGGACGTGAGGGTTAGGGGCCAGGTATGGAAACAGGCTGCCAGTTCCCGGTAACCTCAGAGACGCTAACCAGGCAGACACGGGAGAACCCTCCGCCCCGCGTCCCATCCCCCTGGGACGTGTGCCTCCACGTGGGTGAGGGAGGCTTCTGGCCTTGGTGGCCAGTCCCCACCTGGGATCTCACTCCTCCGCCTTGACCTGGCTCTCCCCACCAACAGATGTCCATGTCCTCAGGTCTCTGGGCTCCAGTCCCTCCCGCGCTACCTAAACCCCCACTCGCAGCCTCTCCGATTCATCATCGCCCTTTGAGGCTGCGTGTCGGCGGTGCCGCCTCCCGGAATGCCAGCCTTGCTTGTGATTTTCCCATCCTGCCTCTGAGACGGTGTGCTGGCCGCCCACCGTCTCTGAGGCCGCCTTCCCGCTCTCCCTTTCAGACCGGGGCAGCCACGATGCGGCTCCGCCTGCTCCTGTGCTTGGCGCTTCTCAGCCCGCGGGTGGCCGCCCTGCGCCGCGCCCAGAAGAAGAGAGCTCAGGAGCTGCCGCCCGCAGTTGCCACGGCGGCCCCCGGCAGCCGGCCCTTTGTCTTCGACCTCTACAGGGCCTTGGCCGCGGCTGCCCCCGACCAGAACATCTTCTTCTCCCCGCTGAGCATCTCCGTGAGCCTGGCCATGCTCTCCCTGGGCGCGCGGGCCAACACGAGGGCGCAGGTCCTGGCGGGCCTGGGCCTCAGCCCCGAGGAGGGCCAGGAGGAGGAGCTCCACAGCGCCTCCCAGCGGCTGCTGCGGGAGCTCCAGCGGCCCAGAGACGGCCTCCAGCTGAGCCTGGGCAACGCCCTGTTCGCCAAGCCCACGGTGCCCATCGAGGAGGCCTTCCTGGGCGCCATGAGGACGCTGTACCTGGCAGACACTTTCCCCACCGACTTTGAGGACCCTGAAGGGGCCCAGAAGCAGATCAATGATTACGTGGCAAAGCAAACGAAAGGCAAGATTGTGAACTTGGTTAAGGGCCTGGATGGCACCGAGGTCATGGTCATGGTGAATTACATTTTCTTTAAAGGTAAGGCCCTGAACTTTCTCTTTTAAGATGCTTTTGTCAAAAAACAAAACAAAACAAAACAAAACAGTGGCAAAGCAAACGAAAGGCAAGATTGTGAACTTGGTTAAGGGCCTGGATGGCACCGAGGTCATGGTCATGGTGAATTACATTTTCTTTAAAGGTAAGGCCCTGAACTTTCTCTTTTAAGATGCTTTTGTCAAAAAACAAAACCAAAACAGAACCAATTCCCGCACACACGAAAGAGCGGGAGTGGATTTATTCTTTTCTGATCCCTGTTGATACAGTGAAGCCAACAGCAGCTGGGTGAGACCGTGCCTTCTTACTGCATAAGGTGGTGTGAAAGACCCCGGATGCTGTTTCCTCCACTGGGGAAGAGCTGGTTCCTGTTTGTGCCCCTGGGGGCACTTAAAGCAACAGCTTCCACACGGGCTCTGAAGCATGAGTTTGTCAAGGCCGCGATGCCAAAGAAACTGACAGCACGGCTACTCAGGGCAGGACTGTGGGCCTTAGAAGGGCCTTAGAGGGCATTTCTCAGATGCTCCCTGGTACCCCTATCCTCCTAGGGGCTCTCTCCTCAGCCGAGAGATCCTGGAACAAGAGCCTGTCCCCCTGAGCAGTCCTCTCTCCCCTCCCCAGGAGCTGACCTCCCCATCTTTATCTCCCTGGCATTTCTTGTAAATATCCCTACTCATCTCAGCTTGTACGCCTGCTTCTCCTTCTAGAGACTGAGCCCCTGAGCACCCTGCGTGGGGCCTGCTGAGGATGGGGAGGGGCAGGGGGGGAAAAGGAAAGAGGAAAAGAGTTAAACTGTTAACCAGGCCCCCCTCTTCCCGTGGTCACAGCTGGTGAGTATCAGGCTTGGACTCTAAGATTTCTCGTCCCCTGGTCCGGGGCTAGGCTGCAGAGGACAGCTGTGAAATAATCTAAGTGGGGCATGCAGGCGGGATCTATATTTGATAACTAGTAAGAAAATGGAAACAATTACTTGTACCACTTTGAACAAAACGTCCCAAGCAGACAAAGCAAGAAGCATAATCACAGACTTCCCAGCAGGAAAAATCATGTCTTTGCAGGAACCTTACCAACCTTTCTCCCAAACCCAGATTGAGATCCAATATTGGGAAAAGAGTGGAAAAGAGAATAACTCACCCAGATACAGTGTAGCTTTGTCAGCCGTACATATTAGTTACCCTCTTCACTGGGATGCTTGACCCATCAGAGATTCAGGCAAACAGCATTAGGAGTGAAGGGTCTCTAAAGACACGAAAACCAACCTCCGTGTTTTGCAAATGTGGAAATAAAGCCCCACGAAAAGTTCAAGCCTGTGCCCCGAATTAGGAAGGGGCTTGTCTTTATATTCAAGAGGTTTGGCAGTCATGTCTGCCAGTAAGACAGCTCCAAGGAGGATGCTGTCTGTTTGGTAGGTTTACTGTCTGCACACTTTTCATCGGCAGCTGGGAATGTTTAATTCCTTTTCCATTTTAATCTTCAGCTAAGTGGGAGACAAGCTTCAACCGCAAAAGCACCCACGAGCAGGACTTCCACGTGACCTCGGAGACGGTGGTGCGGGTACCCATGATGAAACGAGAGGATCAGTTTTACTACCTCGTGGACCGAAACCTCTCCTGCAGGGTGGTAGGGGTCCCCTACCAAGGGAACGCCACCGCCTTCTTCATTCTCCCCCGCGAGGGCGGGATGGGGCAGGTGGAAAATGGCCTGAAAGAGAAAACACTGAGGAAGTGGCTCAAGATGTCCATGAAGAGGTATAGTCTTCACACTATTCCAGGGCCAGCCTGCGGCTGCACGCCTGCAGGGCCATACGGCAGTGGTGGGAGAACTCACCTGGCCTGGGAGCCGCCTCCCTGCCCAGAGGCATCGTGTGAAGTCCCAGCCCCCTGGCCTGACCCAGCTAGAGGGAGCAGGGCTGGAAGCTGGGTTTTCTGGCGGGGCCGTCAGAGTGGGCAGTGGCCTCTGGGACAGCCCAGGTCCAAGGCCAGAGTAGGATGGGTTCCATTGTAGGCAACGGGCTGGAGGAGCATTATGAAACCCAGAGGAGATGGCAGGAATATGAGCTCGGTGAGCCAGTGCTCTGGGAGAGTCCAAGAAAGGTCTTCTCTTTCCAGGCAGCTTGAGCTTTACCTACCCAAGTTCTCCATTGAGAGCTCCTATCAGCTGGAGAAAGTCCTCCCCAAGCTGGGGATCAGAGATGTCTTCACCTCCCATGCTGACCTGACCGGCATCTCTAACCATTCCAGCATCCAGGTGTCTGAGGTGAGCCCAGAAGCTTCTGAGCACCTGCTTTCAGAAATTCCTATCCTATCCTATCCTATCCTATCCTATCCCATCCTATTCCATCCCATTCCGCATTCCAAATCCTTTCTCTCTCTCTCTCTCTCTCTCCCTCCTCTTTTCCCTCAAGAAGCAAAGGTTTCACTTTGCATCTTGTCCTCTGGACATTCGGAAACCCTATCCAGCACCTTGGGGGAAGGTGTCTTGTCTGAAGCAATCAAAACTAAGAATTGGATGCTAGCTCCTTCACTCACCAGCTGTGTGACCTCCAGCATGACTTGACCTCTCTGAGCCTCCTTTCTCTCTATAAACTTGGAGAGTCACACCCTTGCTGCTAGAGGCAGTGAGAATTCAACGAAAGACACGCATGCACTCACCTGTAAGCCGTGGTGCGCAGTAGTTGTTCAATCACATCATCTCCTATCTGCTTCATGGCTCAGGAGCCCAGAAACTTTGACAGTGATGCTGCTGGCAGAAGCTTGTCCGTTTCCCCCGATGGCATCTCCCAGCCCCTGTTGGCTCGGTGACGCCCGATGTCTCCCCTGCAGATGGTGCACAAAGCCATGGTGGAGGTGGACGAGTCGGGAACCCAAGCGGCTGCAGCCACGGGGACGATCTTCATGTTCAGATCTGCCCGGATGAGCTCTCAAAAGATAGTATTCAACAGGCCCTTTCTGATGCTCATTGTGGAGAACAGCAAACACATCCTTTTCCTCGGCAAAGTGACTCACCCTTGCAGTGGGGATTTCTCGTGAAAGGCACGGGCTTCCATAGTGGAAGATGAGGGTGCGCTATGGCCATGTATCTGCTGGGAGCTGGTGATACACACGGGTTTAATTGACTAATGAGGCTTCCACAAATAATAATAATGACAATAACATTGAAATACTGATGATTTCTTCTTTTCACATGATTGCAAGACGGGTGCTTTGGAGAACATTTGGTTTCGCTCTCACCTTTCGTCGATGGAGATTAGCACTGAGATCCAGAGAGGCCACACAGCATGCTAGTGGCAGAGGAAAGCTCAGAATCCAATCCAGGAGGATTGTTCCAGTAGATATTTCCACCAGGAAGCATATTCCCAAGCCTAGTTCCCCATCTGTCTGCAATACCAGCTACCAGTTTGCCATGGTTTGGAAAGGACACTGGAATGGGGGTATGAAGTGGGCTTCTGTTCCAGCTGTGTGACATTGGGTAATACTGTCGCTCTCTGGACTTTGGTTTCCCCACGTATATGATGAAGGGTCAGGTCAAGGACTGGAGGATCCTTGAAATCATATAAAAAGGGTAGAATGTTCCCCACAAATCAGTTGATTTCAATGCATCCAAGTGCCACCCATCTTTTAAGGAAAGCAGGCGGACGGCAGGGTGGACACGGCCTTCCCAGGTTTGTACCGTCCTGTGGGTACGTTTACAACCTCATGGGCTTGGCTGGCGGTGGGAGAATGGAGGCCTGTTGCAAATACTAGAGTATCAGCTGAAGACCCTCATGACTAACTGTGGATTTTAGTGTCAGCAATAACAATAAAGCATTTTGCAAACACTGGGTGTCATTGTCCTTCTGGAAGGATCTCTGGGAACAGCAACACTAATAGCTTATGTTCCAGGTCTGATGCTAGGCGCTTAATCTGGATGGTTGCACTTACCCCTCACAATATCCTGTACCAGGCAGGCACTCCTATTATCCCCACTTTACAGATAGGGAAGGTGAGGCTTGTAGAGAACAGGTGATCTACACAGTCACACAGCTCCTTGGTGGTGGAGGTGGGATTTGACCGCAGGAGTGTGGCCCCGGGACCACCCTCTCAGCCCTGGGTTCTGCCGCAGAGGAGACATGAGCCGGAAACAGAAGTCCGGGTCAAGGGCATCAGGGCGCCAGCTCCCTTGTCATCCACGTAGGCTCACTCTCCTCCTTCACGAAACCCACCATGCTTCCTTGTCTATCAAATAAAGGGGATTGGACACTTTCAAGAATCAATGGATGAATGAGTGAATGAGTCCTTCACTCAGTCTCGGACTGTCCCCTAATTAGCTGTCCCCAAGTCTGACCCCTGAGTGCCTGTCGCCCCACCTTACATGCCCAAAGCTTGCTTTCCATGAGCCTGCGCCCAGCGCTCTGACCCCAGAGACTGGACTGTGTGGGTGCCCCTTAGAACTAATGGGGTCAGAACCCCAAGCTCTGACCATCCCTCAAAGTACTGAGCACCTACTATGTACCAGCTGTGGGGACACTTTGCATCTGCGATGTCATTAATCCTTCACCAACCCTGTTAAGGTCTATCTCAGCGTCCTCATTTCACAGAGGGAAACATAAGTGCTGGCCCAGAGCCCCCCCGCTGGTGACGGTGTAAAGCCCAGGCTCGGGGACCCAGATGGCACAGGTGTCGGCCAGCGGCAGGGTAGATGGCCGCAACCAGAGCCAGACAGCTTGTCTGCGTTTTTGCTTTGGGCTTGGGAAGCTCTGGAGGATGGGGCCTCCTCATGGAGCCAGACCCGCTCCTGTGTGTCTTTTCCTTTCGCAACACCTGGTCTTTTTTGGCAAATATTTTTCTCAGAGTTTACTCAGCCAGTCCAAGGTCAGGGGGAGGGCCTGGCTGTGCCGCGTGTGTAAGGCCAAGGTCCAGCGCTGTCTAAAGTTCACTCAGCAAACAGTCCCAAAACAGCTCCCGTGTGGGGATCGGGCCGGGCTCAGGGCGGCCGATTTGGGGTGTCATGGAAGGAAGCGCCGAGCTGGGAGTCACGGCAGGTCATGTAAGTCAATTGTCACACGATCCTGGGCTGAACAAACTGATAGAGCAGCTCAGAGAGAGAGAGAAGGACAGTTAACTTCGGAGGGCTCAGGGAAGGTTGTGCTGAAGAAGTGACACTGAGCTGATCTTGAAGAGCCTGTAGGGCTTCACAGGCAGCAGACTTGGGAACAGAGCTGGGACTTCCAGGCCAAGGGGACAGCTGGAGAGAGCATGAGGCTGAGGGAGCTGCAGTGTGGATGGGAAATTGTGGAGACTTCAGCCTGGACCAGGGCAGGGAGTGGGAAGGAGAGCAAGGAGGAAAGAGGGGACAGTGCTTGAGGTCCAGTGACAGGGACTGAACACGAGGCCCAGGTTTTGTCTCTTCTCTCTCCTCCTGATTTCAGGGTACTTTGGCCATCCACGCCACACCTACATCGTTCCCTGGACGTCTTCCTGCCCCTCACTCTCCCATCTGTGCATACCATAGATGCTTCACTCAGCCCCCTAGGGAGAGCTCACACCCATCCACACCTGCTTCTCCATCAGCCCCACCTGCCCCTCCCTGGGATAGACCTCATTCATCAGGTGAGATAAAGTACCAGCTCTGTCAGAGCCCTCATTATAGGCATGGCTGTCCCCCTCGGGACCCCCTTTCTTAGCCGCTGTATTCATTTACTAGGGCTGCCATAACAAAGTCCCACAGACGGAGTGCCTTAATAACATAAATGTATTATCTTACAGTCCTGGAGGCTGGGAGTCTGAGATCAAGGTGTCATCAGGGCTGGTTCCTTCTGAGGGCTCTCTTTTGTGTTTGTAGACGACCGTCTTCTCTCTGTGTCCTCACATGGGCTTCCCTGTGTGTGTGTATGTCTGTGTCCAAATCTTCTCATCTCCCAATCTCCACCAGTCATATTGGATTGGGGCCCACCCTAATTTTAACTTAATCATCTCTTTGCAGATGCCATCTCCAAATCCAGTCACATTCTGAGGTACTGGGGGTTAGCACTTCAACATATGAATTTAGGGGGACACAATTCAACCCATAGCAGTCACCCCACCTTTGAGTTTCTTGGCAGCTGTTGCCAAGTTCATTCGTGTTCTTAGGAACCCACTTTCATTTCCCTCTCTGACCACGTGCACTCTGAGGCCCTCCCCGTGTGGACTCCACTGCTGCCAGAAAGTGGAGGAACAGTGCTAGGGTCCAGGACTCCTTCACCCACCTCTCCCTGCAGAAACCCAGACCAAAAAGAATGAACTTGGTCTCCAGAGGAAGCACTTCATGCCCCATTAAACAGCCTTGCCCAGACTACACTTGTTTATTTAGCTCTTTCATCCAAAGGCCATTGCTCATGGGGTGCCTACAGGGAATCAGGCAAAGAGCTAGTAAAAGTGTGTAATGGTGAGCCCAGCAGATGCGGGCTTAGGCAATAACCAGGTACACAAACAAACAAGCAGAATTACAAACTGTGATGAGGGTAATTCTTTTGTCCACAGATGTTTATTGAATATCCCCTGGCACTGCTCCAGGTGCTGGAGATAAATGAAGAAAACAACAAAGATCTCTGCTCTGGAGGAGCTATATTCTAGTATGGAGTGACAATAACAAAAAAAAAATAACAAAGAATAAAAAAGAAAAGTAAAATACATCGCATGTCAGTTGATGGCAAATGCTATGGAATGTGAGTTTGACAGTTAGAGCAGGAAGTAAAGAATAGCGGTGCTAGGTGGAGAGACCTGACATCCACGACCCTGGGTGAAGTACCTTGACTGTGTGGTCAAGGTCAACTTCACCAGTGGTATGTTGTGTTATCATCTTGTTTCTTCTGATATGGGGTGATGAGAAGGGAGCATTGCCTCAGTGGGATCTTCCCCCAAACACATAACCTCACTCTGATCATGAGAAAACAGCATACAGACCCCAACTGAGGGACATTCAACAAAATACCTGACCAGCAGTACTCTTCAAAAGTGCCAAGATTATACAAAACAAGGAAAGCCTGATGCTATGAACTGAAGGTTTGTGTTCCCTCAAAATTCAGCTGTTGAAATCCGCAACCCCAGTGTGATGGTATTAGAAGGTGGTGTCATGGGGGGGTGACTAGGTCATGAGGGTGGAGCCTTCATGAACGGGATTAGTGCCCTTAAAAGAGACCCCAGAGGTGAGAGTTGTGGTGTGATGAATTGGGAGATTGGGATTGACATGTATACACTGATGTGTATAAAATGGGTGACTAGTAAGAAAAAAAAAAATTAAAACAAACAAAAAAAGAGACCCCAGAGCTCTCTCTCACCCCTTCCCATGTGCGAACACAAGCAGAAGAGAGCCCTCACCTGGCCATGCTGGTTCCCGGATCTCCAGCCTGGATGTCCAGCCTTCAAAACTGTAAAGAGTAGCTTTCCACCATGTACAAGCCACTAAGCTTGTGGTATTTTGTTATGACAAGCCGGAACAAATTAAGACTCCTGAGAAACTGTCACAGACCAGGTAAAACTAAGGAGAGCTGGAAAATAAGTGTAATGTGGTTTCTTGGATGGGATCCTGGAGAAGAAAAGGGACATTAGTGGAAAAAGTGAAATCCAAATGAGTCTATACAGTAAAAAGGTTCACTCCTTAGTTTTCAGAAATATACCATGGCTATGTAAGATGTTTATGTCGCAGGAGCTCTCTGCACTGTCATTACAACTTTTCTGTATATCTAAAATTGTTTCAAACTAGAAAGTTGACTTTTTTAGTGAAACGTTAAAAAAAAAAAGTAGGGAAGAGAATAGGTGTGGGGTTAGGGTTGTGAAGGCTGAAGCAGGAGACCAGTTAAGGAGGAGAACAGGGCGCTAAGAGAGATAGTCAAGGACTTTCTACAGCTGGGGCTCCAGAGGGAGCTCTGGGGTCGTGGCATTGAAGCCAAGAGCTGAGGGACAAGCAGGAGTGAACGGAGTGAACGTTACTTGTGCACAACGTGAGTGAAGAAGACCCAGAGGTGGGAGAGTGTGCGCTGTTCACGGAACTGACGGGACACGGGTGGCTGGAGCCTGGGAGGTTCGCTCTTCCCCAGCACCTGTTGGGTTGTGCAGGGTGCTGGGGGCAGGGGAGGCACTCCTAACACTGGGTAGCACTTGGATGCCACCTACTGCGTGCCTGGCACTCTTCCAAGCCCTCTGCATATATCGTCTCAGTTAATGAAGAGGCAGAGAGGCACCTGTGCAAGGGGCTGGGCTGGCAAGTAGGTGACGTCAGTGACCTCCTGTTTCCTAGAGAGCTGCACCCCAAAGTGGACTATCTGCCACCTATCCCCAAGGAATGAGGTGGGAACGAGGTGGCCCCGAGGTGGCAACATCTACAGACACACAAATGCTTTGGCCACTTGGGAGAATCTAGTACGAGAGACCACATGCCATTCCTGATGGTGATTTTCTGTGAAGACGCAGAGTACAGATAACGAAATGCTCCTACACACGCCCGCATTGCTAACTCGCCCATATGTGCACACGTGGGCGCACACAGCCTTCTGGAGATGGGTGGCTTCTCAGCAGCTACTACAGCCGCCGTCTCTGGTTGTACCAGGAGCTGAGCGTTCGTTGTGTACCTGGGCAGGGCAGGGTGGGAGAGAAGATGCTCCGAGTCTTCCCCTCTTTGGGCCCCTGCTTCTCCATCAGTCTTCCAGAGAGGCTGCTATGAACCTCTCGTGGCTTTGATCAGCAGGTACATTTCCTTCACAGATGTTAAGGAGCCCGGGCGGGATGGGGGTGGGGTGGGCTGGGGGTTGGGAAGATGGGTCTGGTGGGCGTGGGGTAAAGGAGTATGGGACAAGGGCCCGGCCTCTGCTCCCAGGTGTGCTGAGCAAACACACGTGTCAATTTCCCCCGCTGCCCCACGGGGTGACGGTAACGGGGCTGTTTGAAGGCTTGGAGGAAACCAGGCAGGGGAAGGGGCCCTGACCCTAGAGCAGCATTTCTCAGACTGTGACCAACATCACCCGGGAAGCTTGTTAGAAATGCCTATTCCTGACCCTGACCCGAAGAATCAGCGTGTTTTAACAAACCCCCCTCAGGATTCGGATGCACAGGCAGACAGAAGACCACGGGGTTTGTTTCTGATTTGGCGCAGGCCCCAGGGAATTCTGCGCCCCCTCCTCCCTGCAGCTGCCACCACCCAGCTTCAGGGCCTGAACACTCTTATACTCTACACCCCTAGGGCCCAGACACTCTAGCATTAGGCATTTCTCCAGCTAGTCCTTGTCGAACCACAGCTGGTAATAAACACAAGCCCAGGCACATCCTCAGGACTCAGCCCAGAGCTTCCATCCTTGGTGGAGCTTTCCTGACTCCCCCAGACCATTTCTGGTCCCCCACATCCACCGCTCCTTCCACCACTTCCCACACCGTATAGTTACCATCTCTCTCTATGTTTCTGTGTCTCTCACACACCAGGAAGTCCCGAGGGTCTGCCCCAGTGCCTGGCATGGGCCTTGGCCCAAAGTGCCCTCAACAAATGTTGGGTGAATGAATGAAGGGGCTAAGTGAGGGAGGCTGCAGAAGATGCCATGCCTCTGCAAGTCCTCTGGCCACTGCCTGAGACCCCCTATTCCTGAGCCCTGGACCCCTACCCTAGTGCATCGTGCAGATGGGGCTGCTAATAACATATAGAACATCCAGATAAATATGAATTCCAGATAATGAATCAGTTTTTAGCATAAGTATGTCCCAGGAATTGTGGGATAGATCCCAGGAATTCGTTTGCCAAATCTGGCAGCTCTGTCTATAGGAAAAGAGGGTGAGCGAGAAGCAGCCGTCCCACAGCCAAAAGCCAACAGTGCTCCCTGCAGAGCTAAGGGGAAGTCCCGTCATGGGGACAGCAGGCAAAGGCTCTTGCTGTAAGGGGAGTGGAAATGGGTTTGGAGGAGTCAGAGGAGGGGCTATTCCCCCAAGAAGGACCAGGGAGGGCTTCCTGCCCCATGCTGTGCAGCCCTAGGTATAACAAAGTGGTTGACTCATGGGTGATTGCATCAAACTGAAGCCTGAGACAGAATGTTCTCAGAGGTCCCCTTGTTTATAAAGGGAGTTGAAACCCTCCTTTCTCCTGGCATGAGCTGAGGGACCTGTGGGCTCTGCAGGGACAGCTCTACACTCAGGAGTGTGCTTGGGGGCCTGGTGCTGGTGTCCCAGCTGCAGAGGTGGGCAGGTCCAGACCACATGGGTGCTGCTGGACCAGAGGATGGAAGGGAGGCCTGGGCTTGGGGGTGGGGGCTTCAAACACAAGAGTGCCCTGAACAGCCTGTATCCCTAAAGATGTTCTGGGGACCTTGCAGAAAACAGACTGGGAAGGAGCAGGCAGGGAGGAGTGCAGACAACCCAGTGGTCACTGACACAGGGAGCAGTGCCAGGAGCTGGGACCAGAGTGTGGGCAGCAGAGATGGAGAATAAGAAGTGGTTTCCAGGGATGTGGAAGAGGGAGATCTTGCCCCTCACTAAAGGGGAGGCTGGAGGAGGGAAGATGACTCCAGGTTCCTGGCTGAGCTGGCAAGATAGAGGCACTGTTCACTGAGGTGGGGAGCAGAGAACAGTGGGGTGGGGGGTTATTTAGGGCACAGTCAGTGGGATAGCTCACCAAAGAGAGAAGCCAAGGAGGAGCTATGTCAAAATTCCGGTTACCAGAAATCTCTGAAACATGGAGAGAGCTACAGCACCCCAGGTAAGAGGCAGGAGGTGATCGCTGTGATAGGAGACCACCTGCGAAGGAGAGTGGAGAGCCCTGTGATATAGGAGAGGGTCTCAGGCCAGACCAGGCTGTCGAGGGGGTACAGGAGGAAGTGGAGTGCATGCAAGGGCTTCTGGTCAACAGCACCCACATTAACCAAGAGTCCTGCAGCCTGTAGGTGACTTCATGCTCCAGGATCCCTAAAATCAGAAACTATTACTGTCCACGTGTTACTGAACCAAACTTGGGTCTGCTCGCCCATGGGCAATGAAACCAGTCTGACACCAGGTTGTGGTAAAGGAAAGTGCAGCGTTTATTGCAGGGCGCCAAGCAAGGAGTACAGGAAGCTAGTGCTCAAAAGACTGGAAACTCCCCGATGGCTTTCAGGGAAATGTGTTAAAAGACAAGGTGAGGGGAGGGGGTTGTGGGGTACGTGATCAGCTCGTGGACACTCTTCTGATTGGTTGGTGCTGAGGTAATTGGGAGTCAACATCATCAACCTTCTGGTTCCACTGGTCTGGGGTCTACATGCTAGTGGGCAGCTTCCACCTGCTGGGGTTTCAGTATCTGCAAAATAACTCAAAGGATATGGTTCAGAATATTATCTATAGCCCTTGAGGAGGAACAAAAGATCCTTGATTTTGTTTAACGGCTAAACTATGATTATTTTGTCTTGCTTGACTCTTTTCCTTTGCTTCTGCATTTTCTCACTTCTCTGATTAAGTTTATTCTTTGGAACTCGGGGAAGGCCTAGGAGGCTAAAGTTTTTCTACAAACCAGAGGCAGCTGGAGGACATGGTGTGAACTGTCCCAGGAAGACCCCTTAGGATCCTACTCCGTTACACACGTTTTCTCTACCAGGTGTCAGGTCTTTCCATGGGCTGGCCCAGAGCAGAGTCAGGATGCCTCCACCTTCCCATGGGCTGCATGTGGTGTCTCTGCAGCCAGGCTGGGAACAGGGTAGTCAGGAGTAGGCCTGTGTTTCCTGGAGAGGACAACGCTGTGGGCTCCAAAGCCAGCTGGCCTGGTGCGGAATCCCCGCTGGGCATTTACTGCCTTGCAACCTGGGGAATTCGCTTCATCTCTCTGTACCTCAATTTCCTCATATGTAAAACAGAATAGCTGTACCTCCCTCAGAAGGTATTTGTGAGAATTTGAGTTCTTAACATAAAGATTAGATCACCTGTGATTACATCCTCATTATGACCAGGCCTCTGTGTGGAGAAAGAAGAACGGGTAAACTTGTTCAAAAAGAGGAAAGGCCGAGGGAACACCCATTTACTGAGGCATCAACTGTATGGCACACACCATGCTGTGTCTGCTTTCTTCCATAATACTCAAATGTCCCGGTTTACTGTCTTTCCCTATCCTGAGAGCCAAGTGGGCAGATGATGTGGATTTGGGTTAATCTCCTGCTGTATAATAAATCATTCTAAAAGTTTACAGCTTGGGACAACAAAACATTTATTATCTCACAGTTTCTGAGGGTCTGGAATCTGGGAGGGGCTGAGATGGGTGGTTCTGATTCAGGGTCTCTTGTGATACTGTGCACACCTGCCCGGGGCTGGAATTTCACATCCAGACTCACTCGCATGGCTGTTGGCAAGAGGCCTCAGCTCTTTGCCTTTGGGTCTATTCATAGGGTTGCTTCAGACATGGCTTCTGCTAGAGTCTCTGTGTGTGTGTGTGTGTGTGTGTGTGTGTGTGTGTGAGAGAGAGAGAGAGAGAGAGAGAGAGAGAGAGAGAGAACCCACGATAGAAGTAGCATCTTTTTATAACCCAATCTCAGAAATGATACCACATCCCTTCATTCACATTCCCTTCATTAGCAACAAGCCACTACGTCCACTCCAGCTCAAGGAGAGGGTAATTAAACTCCATCTCTTGAAGGCAAGATTATCAAATAATTTGTACCTCTAAAATGACCAGCTTACTGTATCCCCAGAATCCAGCAAAATCATTGCCCTCACAGTAGAGTCAATTAAAAATGCATGAGGTCAAGATGGTGGTGTGGGAAGATGCAGAGTTCGCATTTCCCCACAACTAGGGTGCCTGCCAGATGCTGGTGGGTGACCTCGATGCCCAAGGAGATAGGAAGAACCCCTAAGCAAACCAGTAGGACATGGGGGGACTGAAGGGGGAGGAGAAGTGGAGGCTGGACAGGACAGGAACCACTGAGGGGTGGCTGAGATGGAGGGAGGGGTTGCTAAGCCTGGAGGGACCCTTGGGGGCTCAGGTCGGGGGGAACGTGCTGAGCGTTTCCCATGCCCAATCGGCCCTGGAAGTCTGCCTGGCTCTCAGCTGGGTCCTACACCCTCAGAGGCCCCCTCTAGGCTGTGTTGGTACTGGGGACATAGGAGGGAGGCTGGGGGAGAATAGGAGAGGCAGGCGGGAGGGGCCCTCCAGGGCCAGAGGAGTGGGAGGGGAGCAGAGGGCATTTGTCCCAACCACTCGGGCCCAGGAAGCCTGCTGGGCCCTCAGGCGGGGTCCCCACCCTCTGAGACCACAGGTATGCCTGGGCCCCTTCTGTTGCTTTGAGCCTAAGCCCCACTCCCACCCCCCAGGGCCTTTTCCAGCCGTGTGAGTCTAAGCATAGGCCCCACCCACCACTGAAACCCTGCCCCTGCCTAGGCCCCACTGTCCACAGCCAAGGCCTTTTCCACCTTTTTTTTTTTTTCTTCTCCTCTGTTTTTACTGTTGTGGTTCTCTTTTACCTTCTGGTTGTTGTTTCATCTATATTTTTATTTTTATATTCTTTCTAACATATCTGTTAGTTTCCTAGTCTAATTTTATTTTTATTCTTTGTAATTGTTCTCTTCTTTCTTTTTTTTTTTTTGCCACCCCACATGGCTAGCAGGATCTTGGTTCAAGAGCCAGGAGTCAGGGCAAAACCCCTTCAGTGGGAGCTCTGAGTCCAAACACTGGACTAGCAGTGAACCCCAGACCCCAGGGAATATTCAGTGGAGTGAGATCTCCTGGAGGTCCTCATCTCAGCACCAAGACCTAGCTCTACCCAACAGCCTACAAACTCCAGTGTTGGAAGCCTGAGGCTAAACAACCAGTAAGACAAGAACACAATCCCACTCATTAAAAAAAGGGAAGAAAAAATGAGACAGGAAAAAAAATATGTCACAGATGAAGGAGCAAGGTAAAAACCTACAAGACCAAATAAATGAAGAGGAACTAGGCAATCTACCTGAAAAAGTATTCAGAATAATGATAGTAAAGATGATCCAAGATCTCAGAAAAAGAATGGAGGCACGGGTTGAGAAGATACAAGAAATGTTTAACAAAGATGTAAAAGAACTAAAGAACAAGCAAACAGAAAAGAACAGTACAATAACTGAAATGAAAAATACAGTAGAAGGAATCAATAGCAGAATAACTGAGGCAGAAGAATGGATAAGTGACCTTGAAGACAGAATGGTGGAAATCTCTGCTGTGGAACAGAGTAAACAAAAAAGAATGAAAAGAAATCAGGACATTCTCAGAGATCTCTGGGACAACATTAAATGCACCAACATTCAAATTGTAGGTGTCCCAGAAGAAGAAGAAAAAGAGAAAGTGTCTGAGAAAATATTTGAAAAGATTATAGTCAAAAACTTCCCTAACATGGGAAAGGAAATAGTCACCCAAGTCCAGGAAATGCAGAGAGTCCCATACAGGATAAACCCAAGGAGGAACATGCTGAGACATATTGATCAAACTAACAAAAATTAAATACAAAGAGAAACTATTAAAAGCAACAAGGGAAAAGTGACATATAACATACAAGGGACTCCCTATAAGGTAATCAGCTGATTTTTCAGCAGAAACTCTGCAAGCCAGAAGGGAGTGGCATGATATATTTAAAGTGATGAAAGGGAAGAACCTACAACCAAGAATACTCTACCCAGCAAGGCTCTCCTTCAGATTTGACAGAGAAATCATAAGCTTTACAGATAAGCAAAAACTAAGAGAATTCAGCACTACAAAACCAGCTTCACAACAAATGCTAAAGGAACTTCTCTAGGCGGGAAACACAGGAGAAGAGAACAAAAGAGGAAGGGAAGAAAAAAGACCTACAAAAACAAACCCAAAACAATTAAGAAAATGACAATAGGAACATACATATCGATAATTACCTTAAATGTAAATGGGTTAAATGCACCAACCAAAAGACATAGAATGGCTGAGTGGAAACAAAAACAAGACCTGTATATATGCTTTATAAAAGAGACCCACTTCAGACCTAGGGACACATACAGACAGAAAGTGAGGGGATGAAAAAAGATATTGCATGCAAATAGAAATCAAAAGGAAGTTGGAGTAGCTATACTCATATCAGACAAAATAGACTTTAAAATAATGACTGTTACAAGAGACAAGGATGGACACTACATAATGATAAAATGTTCAATCCAAAAAAAAGACATAACAATTGTAGATATTCATGCACTCAACATAGGAGCACCTCAATATATAAGGCAAATGCTAACAGCCATAACAGGGAAATCGACAGTAACACAATAATAGTGTGGGACTTTAACACCCCACTTACACCAATGGACAGATCATCCAGACAGAAAATTAATAAGGAAACACAAGTCTTAAATGACACATTAGACCTGATAGACTTAATTGATAATTACAGGACATTCTATCTGAAAGCAGCAGAATACATTTTCTTCTCAAGTGCACATGGAACATTCTCCAGGATAGATCACATCTTGGGTCACAAATCAAGCCTTGGTAAATTTAAGAAAATTGAAATCTATCAGTCATCTTTTCTGGCCACAACACTATGAGATTAGAAATCAATTACAGGAAAAAAAATGGTAGAAAACACAAACACATGGAGGCTAAAAAATATATTACTAAATAACCAATGGATCACTGAAGAAACCAAAGAGGAAATAAAAAAATACCTAGAGACAAATGACAATGAAAACACAATGATCCAAAACCTATGGGATGCAGCAAAAGCAATTCTAAGAGGGAAGTTAATAGCAATACAATCTTACCTCAAGAAACAAGAAAAATCTCAAATAAACAACCTATCTTACACCTAAAGCAACTAAAGAAAAAAGAACAAACAAAACCCAAAGTTAGTAGAAGGAAAGAAATCATAAAGATAGGAACAGAAATAAATGAAATAGAGACAAAGAAAACAATAGTAAAGATCAATGAAACTAAAAGCTGGTTCTTTGAGAAGATAAGCAAA
>NC_041224.1:172608661-172636044 GCF_002837175.3 Physeter macrocephalus
ATAGCAGAATAACTGAGGCAGAAGAATGGATAAGTGACCTTGAAGACAGAATGGTGGAAATCTCTGCTGTGGAACAGAGTAAACAAAAAAGAATGAAAAGAAATCAGGACATTCTCAGAGATCTCTGGGACAACATTAAATGCACCAACATTCAAATTGTAGGTGTCCCAGAAGAAGAAGAAAAAGAGAAAGTGTCTGAGAAAATATTTGAAAAGATTATAGTCAAAAACTTCCCTAACATGGGAAAGGAAATAGTCACCCAAGTCCAGGAAATGCAGAGAGTCCCATACAGGATAAACCCAAGGAGGAACATGCTGAGACATATTGATCAAACTAACAAAAATTAAATACAAAGAGAAACTATTAAAAGCAACAAGGGAAAAGTGACATATAACATACAAGGGACTCCCTATAAGGTAATCAGCTGATTTTTCAGCAGAAACTCTGCAAGCCAGAAGGGAGTGGCATGATATATTTAAAGTGATGAAAGGGAAGAACCTACAACCAAGAATACTCTACCCAGCAAGGCTCTCCTTCAGATTTGACAGAGAAATCATAAGCTTTACAGATAAGCAAAAACTAAGAGAATTCAGCACTACCAAACCAGCTTCACAACAAATGCTAAAGGAACTTCTCTAGGCGGGAAACACAGGAGAAGAGAACAAAAGAGGAAGGGAAGAAAAAAGACCTACAAAAACAAACCCAAAACAATTAAGAAAATGACAATAGGAACATACATATCGATAATTACCTTAAATGTAAATGGGTTAAATGCACCAACCAAAAGACATAGAATGGCTGAGTGGAAACAAAAACAAGACCTGTATATATGCTTTATAAAAGAGACCCACTTCAGACCTAGGGACACATACAGACAGAAAGTGAGGGGATGAAAAAAGATATTGCATGCAAATAGAAATCAAAAGGAAGTTGGAGTAGCTATACTCATATCAGACAAAATAGACTTTAAAATAATGACTGTTACAAGAGACAAGGATGGACACTACATAATGATAAAATGTTCAATCCCAAAAAAAAGACATAACAATTGTAGATATTCATGCACTCAACATAGGAGCACCTCAATATATAAGGCAAATGCTAACAGCCATAACAGGGAAATCGACAGTAACACAATAATAGTGTGGGACTTTAACACCCCACTTACACCAATGGACAGATCATCCAGACAGAAAATTAATAAGGAAACACAAGTCTTAAATGACACATTAGACCTGATAGACTTAATTGATAATTACAGGACATTCTATCTGAAAGCAGCAGAATACATTTTCTTCTCAAGTGCACATGGAACATTCTCCAGGATAGATCACATCTTGGGTCACAAATCAAGCCTTGGTAAATTTAAGAAAATTGAAATCTATCAGTCATCTTTTCTGGCCACAACACTATGAGATTAGAAATCAATTACAGGAAAAAAAATGGTAGAAAACACAAACACATGGAGGCTAAAAAATATATTACTAAATAACCAATGGATCAGATAAACCCTTAGCCAGGCTCATCAAGAAAAAAAGGGAGAAGACTCAAATCAATAAAATTAGAAATAGAAAAGGAAAAGTTACGACAGACATCACAGAAATACAAAAGATCATAAAAGACCACTACAAGCAACTATAAACCAATAAAATGGACAACCTGGAAGAAATGGAGAAATTCTTAGAAAAGTACAACCTTCTAAGACTGAAACAGGAAGAAATAGAAGATATGAATGGACCAATCACAAGTACTGATATTGAAAATGCGATTAAAAATCTTCCAACAAAGAAGAGTCCAGGACCAGATGGCTTCCCAGGGGAATTCTACCAAACATTTAGAGAAGAGTTAACATCTACCCTTCTCAAACTCTTCCAAAAAATTGCAGCAGAAGGAACACCCCCAAGCTCATTCAATGAGGCCACCATCACCCTGATACCAAAACCAGACAATGATATCACAAAAAAAGAAAATTACCGGCAAATATCACTGATGAACATAGACACATAAAACCTCAACAAAATACTAGCAAACCAAATCCAACAACACATTAAAGGGATCATACACCATGATCAGTGGAATTTCTCCCAGGGATGCAAGGATTTTCAATATCTGCAAATCAATCAATGTGATACACCACAACAACAAATTGAAGAATAAAACCCATATGATCATCGCAATAGATGCAGAAAAAGTGTTTTGACAAAATTCAAAACCCATTTATGATAAAAACTTTCCAGAAAATGGACATAGAGTGAACCTACCTCAACATATTAAAGGCCATATATGACAAACCCACAGCGAACATCATTCTCAATGGTGAAAAACTGAAAGCATTTCCTCTAAGATCAGGAACAAGACAAGGATGTCCACTCTTGCCAGTCTTATTCAACATAGTTTTGGAAGTCCTAGCCATGGCAATCAGAGAAGGAAAAGAAATAAAAGGAATACAAATTGGAAAAGAAGAAGTAAAACTGTCACTGTTTGCAGACGACATGATACTATACATAGAAAATCCTAAAGATGCCACCAGAAAACTACTTGAGCTCATCAGTGAATTTGGTAAAGTTGCAGGATACAAAATTAATGCACAGAAATCTCTGGCATTTCTATACACTAACAATGAAAGATCGGAAAGAGAGATCAAGGAAACAATCCCATTTACCACTGCATCAAAAAGAATAAAATACCTAGGAATAAACCTACCTAAGTTGGCAAAAGGCCTGTCCTCAGAAAACTGTAACATACTGATGAAAGATATCAAAGATGACACAAACAGATGGAGAGATATACCATGTTCTTGGATTGGAAGAATCAATACTGTGAAAATGACTATACTACCCAAAGCAATCTACAGATTCAATGCAATCCCTATCAAATTACCAATGGCATTTTTCACAGAACTAGAACAAGAAATTTTACAATTTGTATGGAAACACAATAGACCCCGAATAGCCAAAGCAATCTTGAGAAAGAAAAACAGAGCTGGAGGACTCAAACTCCCTGACTTCAGACTACTACAAAGCTACAGTCATCAAAACAGTATGGTACTGGCACAAAAAACAGAAATATAGATCAATGGAACAGGATAGAAAGCCCAGAGATAAACCCATGCAGCTCTGGTCACCTAATCTATGACAAAGGAGGCAAGAATATACAATGTAGAAAACAGTCTTTTCAATTAGTGGTGCTGGAAAAACTGGACAGCTAAAGGTAAATGAATGAAATTAGAACACTTCCTAACACCATACACAAAAATAAACTCAAAATGGATTAAAGACCTAAATGTAAGCCTGGATACTATAAAACTCTTAGAGGAAAACATAGGCAGAACATTTTTGACATAAATTGCAGCAAGATCTTTCTCAATCCACTTCCTAGATTAATGAAAATAAAAACAAAAATAAATAAATGGGACCTAATTAAGCTTAAAATCTTTTGCACAGCAAAGAAAACCATAAACAAAATGAAAAGACAACCCTCAGAATGGGAGAAAATATTTGCAAATGAAGCAACTGACAGGGGATTAATCTCCAAAATATACAAACATACAGCTCAATATCAAAAAAACAAACAGCCCAATCAAAAAAATGGGCAGAAGATCTAAATAGACATTTCTCCAAAGAAGACATACAGGTAGCTTAAAAGCACATGAAAAGGTGCTCAACATCACTAACTATTAGAGAAATGAAAGTCAAAACTACAATGAGTCATCACCTCACATTGGTCAGAATGACCATCATCAAAAATCTACAAACAATAAATGCTGGAGAGGGTTTGGAGAAAAGGGAACCCTCATCTATAGATCAATGGAACAGGATAGAAAGCCCAGAGATAAACCCATGCAGCTCTGGTCACCTAATCTATGACAAAGGAGGCAAGAATATACAATGTAGAAAACAGTCTTTTCAATTAGTGGTGCTGGAAAAACTGGACAGCTAAAGGTAAATGAATGAAATTAGAACACTTCCTAACACCATACACAAAAATAAACTCAAAATGGATTAAAGACCTAAATGTAAGCCTGGATACTATAAAACTCTTAGAGGAAAACATAGGCAGAACATTTTTGACATAAATTGCAGCAAGATCTTTCTCAATCCACTTCCTAGATTAATGAAAATAAAAACAAAAATAAATAAATGGGACCTAATTAAGCTTAAAATCTTTTGCACAGCAAAGAAAACCATAAACAAAATGAAAAGACAACCCTCAGAATGGGAGAAAATATTTGCAAATGAAGCAACTGACAGGGGATTAATCTCCAAAATATACAAACATACAGCTCAATATCAAAAAAACAAACAGCCCAATCAAAAAAATGGGCAGAAGATCTAAATAGACATTTCTCCAAAGAAGACATACAGGACTACCCAAAGCAATCTACAGATTCAATGCAATCCCTATCAAATTACCAATGGCATTTTTCACAGAACTAGAACAAGAAATTTTACAATTTGTATGGAAACACAATAGACCCCGAATAGCCAAAGCAATCTTGAGAAAGAAAAACAGAGCTGGAGGACTCAAACTCCCTGACTTCAGACTACTACAAAGCTACAGTCATCAAAACAGTATGGTACTGGCACAAAAAACAGAAATATAGATCAATGGAACAGGATAGAAAGCCCAGAGATAAACCCATGCAGCTCTGGTCACCTAATCTATGACAAAGGAGGCAAGAATATACAATGTAGAAAACAGTCTTTTCAATTAGTGGTGCTGGAAAAACTGGACAGCTAAAGGTAAATGAATGAAATTAGAACACTTCCTAACACCATACACAAAAATAAACTCAAAATGGATTAAAGACCTAAATGTAAGCCTGGATACTATAAAACTCTTAGAGGAAAACATAGGCAGAACATTTTTGACATAAATTGCAGCAAGATCTTTCTCAATCCACTTCCTAGATTAATGAAAATAAAAACAAAAATAAATAAATGGGACCTAATTAAGCTTAAAATCTTTTGCACAGCAAAGAAAACCATAAACAAAATGAAAAGACAACCCTCAGAATGGGAGAAAATATTTGCAAATGAAGCAACTGACAGGGGATTAATCTCCAAAATATACAAACATACAGCTCAATATCAAAAAAACAAACAGCCCAATCAAAAAAATGGGCAGAAGATCTAAATAGACATTTCTCCAAAGAAGACATACAGGTAGCTTAAAAGCACATGAAAAGGTGCTCAACATCACTAACTATTAGAGAAATGAAAGTCAAAACTACAATGAGTCATCACCTCACATTGGTCAGAATGACCATCATCAAAAATCTACAAACAATAAATGCTGGAGAGGGTTTGGAGAAAAGGGAACCCTCATCACTGTTGGTGGGAATGTAAATTGGTACAGCCACTATGAAGAACAGTATGGAGGTTCCTTAAAAAACTAAAAATAGAGCTACTACATGATCCAGCAATCCCACTCCTGGGCATATACCTGGAGAAAGCCATAATTTGAAAAGATATATGCACCCCAATGCTCATTGCAGCACTATTTACAATAGCCAAGACATGGAAGCAACCTAAATGCCCATCAACAAAGGAATGGATAAAGATGTGGTATATATATACAATGGAATATTACTCAACCATAAAAAATGAAATAATGCCATTTGCAGCAACATGGATGGACCTAGAGATTGTCATAGTGAGTGAAGTAAGTCAGACAGAGAAAGACAAACATCATATATGATATTGCTTATATGTGGAATCTAAAAAAAAGGGTACAAATGAACTGATCTACAAAACAGAAATAGAATTACAGATGTAGAAAACAAACTTATGGTTACCAGGGGGTAAGGGGGGGAGGGATAAACTGGGAGGTTGGGATTGATATATACACACTACTATATATAAAATATATAACTAATAAGGATCTACTGTATAGCACAGGGAACTCTACTCAGTACTCTGTAATGGCGTATGTGGGAAAAGAATCTAAAAAAGAGTAGACATATGTATATGTATAACTGATTCTCTTTGCTGTACACCTGAAACTAACGCAACATTGTAAATCAACTATACTCCAATAAAAATTTTTTAAAAAGCTAGTTTAAGTTTGTTACTTTAATTAATATGGTTGTGTCTTTAGAGTTATCAACATTAAGTATAATACTTTTAGTGAACCCAATTTTAATATAAAATTTGTTAGCAAGAAATATAACTTGGTGTGATAAAATTTTCATAAGTAAATTAAATGTAAATGCGATGAGAGTTTTTAGGTGAAATCTAAGAATAATTGTGTTTTTTGGTATAACTACTTTAAAATAGTTTCACCAAATCTTTTGATACCTTGAAAAAAACTTGTTTTGTTTCAGAAACTATGTAAAATTCTTGGAAAAGTAATACATCCTGGTATAATGTTATCAGTCATAAATCTAGTTACTTTCTTCAAATGTTGTGTCACAGAAATACCAAGTTTTCTTGTCAGTTTCATTATAACAAACTCTCAGATCTTAAATATTGGGTATTTTTAAGTCTTTTTTCATTTATAGAGAGTTATTGTTTACACTGCTGCTTTTATAAATATGTTTCACCTTCAGAGAGATTCATAGGAAGGACTCTGATACTTCCTCTGGAGTACAGTTTTCTGATAAACTTTCAGATCATAACACTGAACTGGATAAGAATTTACAGAACTTGAATGGAGAAACTGATGGCTTCATAAAACTGGGAAAAAAGATCAAAATCAAGAATTAAATTCATGGGAATGAGTGAACTGATGAAGATGATATTAGTTTGTATGACTTTTTGGTTTAAATATTGCCTATTTTTTAATGTTTCATTCTACCAGATTTAAGTAATCCTCTTCTCTCAAGACATCTATGACTTGCAGCATTTTGATATTGTATAGCTTTGTAAACAAAGATGAAACATTTATCTTTTTCTCCCCATCTGAACTCTCCAGGACTCAGAAACTCTTAATGACTATTCTTATTTTCATGGCAATTTTGTCATTTAAATTCAAAATAATCTGCTCTCTTTAGAACAGGACACAATTGGAAAAACATTGATTTATTACCAAGGCTTTGTATGGAATGTCATATTTAAGAGTATGCATACATTCCGATATTATCATCCAGCTTTAAGGAACTAAGATTGACTTTATGTAGCCAAAAATCCCCTTGGAAAAACAGTCTAGTACTTTGCTTAGAGGGTTCCCGGCTGTCTAATCAGGTGAGTAAGGAAGGTCACTTCCTGGCAATTGCAGGAAGCTCAAGATATTTTGGGGATATCAAGAAGGGAGGGATTCACCTAAATCTAAAGGTATTGCAGGCAAAGTCTGATGGCAAGTATATGGCTTGGCTTTACTGGGCTTGAGAGGCCTTTAAAGGTTCATTCTGAGATTCCTAATGAAAAGTTCCAGGAAAGCAGATTTAAAAGAGCTTATGTGATCAGTTGCTATTTTTGTTACACTTAGATAAATAAACAGGACAAGTTTATTGATACCAGACTTATGTTAACAAAAAATTAATCTTAACTTGGCAATATTTGGTAGAATGAGGGTGATTTTAGAGAGAAAAATTATGGTTCAGTAATGTGCCTTTGTGGATAATAGATTCTGGTGCTGTTAAATGTTTTTGATGTTTTGGTATTACCTGTAAACTGAACTAGATCCTGAATTCTTCTAGTTTCCTCCAATATCTGGCTCTGACTCTCCAAAGTACTGTTTCCAGTTTGTCCTCTAATCTTTTTGACTTGGAATCATTGAGAAATAAAACTGCCCTTTTTCTGAAGCCAGGTAAGCTAAAATTGTACAACTTGATATAAACCTCAGGGAAATCACCATAATAGCTCATGTATAGACAATCTTTGTGCCTGTTGCTGTATAAGTCACTCAGAAAGATTACCTAAACACACAATGCCATCATCAGAGACATTTCAAACTGCAAAAAGAGACTTAAACCTTGACATCTAGAAATCTTTTTCAGCTGGCTCCCCTCTGGACTTGGTGCCTTATTTTAATCAAGATTGCAACTAGTCATGCTAATCATTTTTCTAATCTGTTCTCTGTTGGTTTTAAACTTCTTATGTTTTATATCTGCCATTGTTGTACTATGACAGCCTCCAGGAGAATAATGATAGCTTGACATCTGGAGGTGACTGATTACTCCCGTAAGATTCCTCCTGATGAAGATCCATGAATTTCTCCTATATCGGGTGCTGCCTAAGACTTACTTCCTAGATGGCTCCTTATTGCTCAAATGTGGCCATAAGCTCTCTAAAAGCATATCTCCTGCACAACCACCTCTTTTCCTCCTCCATGGGACATGATTCTCTGGGAATAAGTCTTCCCAGCACCAAAGAAGTCCACGCTGAGGCCAAGTAAACAAATGGTTGATCACCAGTGCTTTCCCCCAAAAGATCTTGAACATAAGGGGGAAATGTGCACAGAAAGTCAAGAATTAAGAATTGCGACGTATGCACATCTCTGCTCCAATGGGTTCTGAACTTTGACCAATTATTTTCTTAATATCGACATCCAGAACATCTGCCCAGTCTTCAGACTCAAGATACATATCAGACCCTTACCCTAAAGTAATTTGTGGCTACCTGTCTACTTATTGGAACCTTACCCTTAAAAAATCATGACAGTCTATCTCTTAAGGACAATTATTTCCTTTCTTGTGTCAAAGTCAATCATAATTCTTGCCAGATAACATTAACAGCCTCGTGGGTTTTGTCTTTATAAGCTCCTGACTCTCTCTCTTCCTTGGAACACTCTTTTGCTTTTACCTGAATTGGTACCTTCCAAACTGCAATTCCTGAGACTCTAAAAAAACTCGTCTTGTTGCAGAGGCTTCTGTGTTTTCATAGTCTGCACAGTCTGCTCCCCTTCACCTGCTTAGGCTATGTGGCTGTGCCCCATCAGCCTGTAAGGTGTATATGAATACTTGGGGAGATTATCAGGAGACGGATTCCATATTAGTAGGTCTGCGGTAGGTCCCAAGAGTTTGCTTTTCTACAAGCTCTCTGCGGTTGGTCTGCAGACCACATTTTGAATATAGCAAGGGTGTCAAAGCTCTATCCCTATGGGCAGGGATATCTCTTAAGACACCAGTAGGCCATTAATATTTCTTTTTTTTTTTCCCTTTTGTGTGGTTTAGAGATATTGCCAGGGTCCCCTGGACTCAGAGGAGGGAATGTTCAAAAAACATTGCTGACTCAAGAGGTCAATATTCTTCAGTGATCCTGTAGCCTCAGTGGCCTGTACAGAGATGACCTGGAGGGGACCACTTCAAACATCCTCAGAGTTACTTGGAAAAAGTGGAAAAATTTTCTCCCTTCACATTGACTGGAGGTTCAGGCTAAGTCATTTCAGTTTTAAGGAAAATGAAGGCTCTCCTGAGGCCAGAGAATTTGGGAACGCTCGGGGAAAATGTTGGGACAATGTTAGTAGTGATGCCTAATGGCCATTCTCATTTTCTCTCCCCTCCCAATTTTTAGCTAGGACATGGCACCCAGTGTAGAATATTGACTGCACTGAGCAGCTTCCTTTGCAGCTAGGTGTGACCATATGACCAGACTCTGGCTGGTGGAACAGAAGTGGAAATAACATAGATGACATTTAGAACATTCCATTCAAAGAAAAGGGTGTGCTTTTACCTTCCCCTCTTGCCCTTTACTGGAAGGTGGACACAGCAACAACCCATCTGGGACATGGCAAATAAACATGAGGAATGGCCGAGCGGCAAGATAGAAGGAGCCTGAGTCCTGACAAAGCGGGACCACCATGTCAACCCACTGCCTGCATCTGGACGTACATGAGAGGGAAATAAACTGCAGTCTTGTTTCAGCCCCTATGTTTTTTGGATACTGTGGAGCTTAAAAATATGTAACTATTCTGGAACTATTTGGTGTTTGAAAGGACATAAATTGTCATTTCAGGAAGGATGGGACCAAAATCTTCTTAGTCACATCAATGCTTTACAGCCAACAAATATTTACTAAGTAGTAAAAGAGGGAAGCGCTGTACAACCCTCCAACCAAATCCTGTCCTACTAGAGCTTACATTTAGTATTATTACACTTAATATTTATAGACACCTCGGTCAGGGAAATTTTGTATCTGCATTTCAGAGGCAAGGAGATTAATGTTGAGGGATTTACAGTAAATTGTTTGAGGTCACACCAGGTGAGTAGTACTTTCTTGATTCAGGTATTCAGGCTAAAGCCATACCCTCACCACTAAGCCAGTGGTTTCCAAACTATGCTTGGGGGAACCCCCAGGGGTCACAGAGGTCTGTCAAGGGTTGTCATGGAGGAAGGGTTGTGACTAAGAGGGGTAAAAGGGAAGTATTTTCCCTTGAGCTCTAGAAAGGCCTGGGATTAGCTCAAAGACGAGTCTAAGGAGACCTCAAGGCCAGGGATGAAGGTCAACCAGCTCTTAGGGTGAACCAATAGTGAAGGGGTAGGGACAAAGGCCAGGACACAGCAGGCCTCCAAAGACAGATGGCGCCAGAGACCAGAGAACCCTGACACTTGCGCTCTCAACACTCAGCACTGAGGCCTTGGGGCTCACATTGCCTCTCTGGGAATGTAAATCGAGCTGTAGACAAAGTGCATCACCTACGAAAAACGTATCTGAGTTTGGGTTTGGACATTCCTGTCACATACAGACAGGTGCACACACAGACACAAATCAAAGAAAAGTGACTGACAAAAGAAACACAAAATAATGTTTGGTGGGCTTGTCCCAGCGTGACACAATTCTAGGGGATATTTCCCAATGTCCTTCTCTACATTCTCAGGGTTTTTATGTGGTCCTCAGTGAAGTTATCATAAACATGGGGAAAACTAACAAGACCAATATATTTTTTTAAAGATCAATAGTCAGGGATATTTTTCAATGTCCCCTTTTGTTTATGTTCTGAGCGTTCACACATACTTAAATGAGTTTTCTTAAATAGGAGAAAACACTCTCAAGGGAAATTTTTTTATTTGTTTATCTTCAGTTTTCTTTTAAGAGACAAAAAGTTAGCGATTTCTGTAACTAGGTCGTTCAAATAGATCTAATAAATCCTGTTATCAGAAATGATCATCTGCCCGTTTCCAGTCTGAGGACAGAACACTCTGCTGTCCCCGCAGACATTTCGCAAGCAGGGGAGGAGATCTTTGCGGGATAAATAGACAGCAGCGCCCATGAAAATCCAGCATCCCAGGCAGGTGGCGGCTCTGGATCCACTCCACGCATCCTGCTCTCCCAGGCAGTTAATCCGTGATGCTCCCACACTGAGAGCAAAGGGACTCCCTTTCCAGGGTGGTTCTAGGACCCTGTACGGGGCCTGTGGAACGTGAGGCAGGAGGGAGGTGGGGGGACTTATGTCCGATGCTGGGAGTGTTCTGCCTCCTCTGAAGACCAGTCCTCTCTCTGGGTGTCACTTTTCATCCTGCAAAGGCAGGGATATGCTACCAGGGCTTCTGGGGACATTTCGGCCTTTGACTCTGGGGGATTCTGACTCGAGCCAGCTGTGCACCCCGTACAGCTGTGCATCCACCGTCAGGGTCAGAACCTCCCTGAGGGCCGTGCGGTGCGTCTGCTTGCCTGGCACAGGTGATGCTCTCAGAGAGCCGGTGGATGGGATGAGCGCACAGTGTCCTTCTGGGCAGAGGCTGCGGGGTCTCTAGGGGAGTTTCCTGGGCTCCACTGTCCCTATAGGGTCCCCAGCCAAGCGGACAGGAGGGTGCGTCTGTCCAGCAACTGAAAAGACAGACTGCCCAGAAACAGAGCCAGCTCTCCAATCCAGCCAAATAAAAAAAGCACTATTTCTCCAGGAATAATTTTGGAGGAAAACGTTTAACTCTTTTTGAAAGAAACGACTGCATTGGCACTGAGGAAACTAAAAGTTGGGGCAATTGATCACCTCTGTCCCCAGCTTGTCCTAAGGCCTTTCCACTGGCCTCTTGATGAGACTCAGCTCAGCTCCCTCCCCTTCACCCCTTCCTCCTCTCCTCTCCCCTCTCTTCCCTCTCCTCTGCCTCTTTTCTCTCTCTCTTCCTCTCTCCTCCCCTCCCCCCCAGCAGCCCTCTCTCTTCTGAACTCTGAGATGAGGGGCCAGAGGTTGAAGGTAAGTAGTCCTGTTTGCTGAGGTCTCCAGCTTTGAACTCAGCCTCTCTTGGACTTTCATGCAGTAGCTCTGTCCTCTGTCCCCTGTCTTCAGGGATCACAGCTCTGGCTTGTAGGGTCCTAGAGAGGGTGGCATGTGGAGGAGATGACACCTCTGGAACTCCTCTTATGAAGCCAGCACCTTCATACTTTATGTCACCTGAGCCATTCAACATGGGCAGAGATGGGAACTGAGGCTCAGAGAGGCTCAGTCACTTGTTTGTCACCACACAGCACTCACAAATGGCCAAAATGAAATCCTTGCCCAGGACTCTGAGACTCTGAGCCCACCCTGCTTTCTCCCCATTAGGAGGCCTTTCCAAGCTTACGGTGGAATCAACCACCATGGGTCCACCTGCCAGGGGCTGAAAAGAACACTCTACCCTCCTTTGATCTTTACACCAGCACTTATCAGGGCCACACAGGCTCCAGCACTGCCCCCGCTGCTTGTGGTGGCCTCTCTCACTGAACCCTCACTGCGACGAGGTACCACAGTGAGAGTGCCCCCTAATGTCACACACTTGTCATCAAGAGGCCGGGAGAGGTGCTGTGCCCTCTGACTCAGTCCAGGGCTCCGTCCTGGGGGGCAGACAGGGGACATAGTGGAAATGGAGCCCCTGCTTCCTAATCTTCTCTGACGGTGGCTGCTCTCCCAGCAGGAGGGGGGATGGGTTCTCACTGGACAGCACCTCACACCCATCACCACCTTCACCCCTTGGAGTCAGGCAACCCAGGCTTCTCACCCTCGCTCCTCCACTTGCTTGCTGGGTGACCTTGGAAAAGCCCCTTTCCCTCTCTGTGCCCAGTTTCTCCATTGGGGAAATTGGTAACAATTACAAGACTTGCTTCAAAGGGTGAGAGGGAGCCCCCAAAGCCTTCTCATGTATGTCGGGAGCCCAGGAGGGTGCCTAGAACTGGGAGGTCACAAAGCAGCAGAGGCAGAGAGAACAGAGACCACGTGGGGACAGTGGGTGGTGGGTGGGACATCATCTGACACACCGAGACTTAAAGGAGCTTTGCTTTTCAGAGATGAGGGCAGAGGGCATGTGGCCCCTCCTGGCTCTGGGGCTCCTGGTGGCTGGGCTCTGCTCCAGTGTCCGCTGCCTCCCAAGGGGCGGGCTTCACCCGGAGGATGTGACCCCAGAGGACAACACAAAGGGGCGCCTGTGGGCGACCACACATTCGTCTCCGGCAACACCGACTTTGCTTTCAGCCTCTACAAGCACTTGGCTTTGAAGACCCCCATTGAGAATGTCATCTTCTCCCCGCTGAGCGTCTCCATGGCCTTGGCCTTCCTGTCCCTGGGGGCCCGCGGACCCACCCTGACGGAGATCCTGGAAGGCCTCCAGTTCAACCTCACAGAGACCCCCGAGACAGAAATCCACCAGGGCTGCCAGCACCTCCTGCAGATGCTCGGCCGACCCAGCAACCAGCTGCAGCTCAGCGAGGGCAACGCCGTGTTCGTCCAGGAGCAGCTGAAGCTTCTGGACAAGTTCAGGGAAGATGCCGGGCGCTGTGCCCCTCCGAGGTCTTCTCCACCGACGTCCGGGATTCCGACACTGCCAGGAAGCTCATCACCGACTCTGTGAGGCATAAAACGCAGGGGAAAATTGTGGAGTTGTTCAGAAACGTTTCCCAGAGCACAGTGACGGTCCTGGTGAATTACGTCTGCTTTAAAGGTGGCTGCCCTGTTTAATTCCGAAGGAAACACACTTTTGGTTTCGTGTCTTCAGGGCTATTGCTGTCCAGCCGCTGCCAACTGTGTCGTTCGGTAAAACATTATAGAGCAGGCTGCTCCCGGCTGAGCGGGGCTTAGGCTCCAAGGCTCTGCCTCGATCATAGGCTTTGTCTGTTTCGGGGTTTTCTAAATCACAGCTGACTGTGCGGGACATAAGTGCAGGGGAGCCACTAACCCTTTGTCTGTGCCGGAGGGAGACTTTTTATTCTGACTTAAACTTGCCCGGCTGCCAGAAGGAAGGAGTTTTGGTCTCAGCTCTCTCCAGGGTGGCCGGGAGCTCCAGGTTCCTCCCTGATGAGATGCTTTCGGACACGCTCAGGAAGGCCTCAGCTGTGTACACTGTGGGCTGTGTCTGACGGGCTCCGTCTCAGGGGACTTTCCGGGAGCTCCAGGTTCCTCCCTGATGAGATGCTTTCGGACACGCTCAGGAAGGTCTCAGCTGTGTACACTGTGGGCTGTGTCTGACGGGCTCCGTCTCAGGGGACTTAGTCTCTGGTGGTTGAGGTGAGGCTGGTGGCCGTCATCTGACCCCCAACATACTAAGCAGTCAGAGTTCCCCGTGAGCGAGAACAGGACAGTGGAGGTGCCCACGGTGACCACTGGGGGCCGGGAAACGCCTTCCTTCCGGGACGAGGTGCTGGCCAGCCCCGCGGTGGAGCTCAAGTACCCCAGCAAAGCCAGCGCGTTCCTCGTCCTCCCTAAGGAGGGCAAAATGCAGGACCCGGAGGTCGAGTTTCTCCCAGAGACGCTGAGGAGGTGGAGAGAGTCCTTGCAGCCCAGCTGACTGTCCCCAGGACCCGGAGCTGTGGGCCCACCTGCCTTCTCGGCCCTTCCCCTCTTCCTGGACTCCGGAGCCCCAGCCCCCGGGCCTCAGTAATGTCCAGGGGCGGGGGCAGAGGTGGGAGGGCCCATCCAGGGGTGACCTTGCCCTTGGCTGCCTGCGTGGCTCTGGGCCTGAACTGTGCCTTCTCTAAGATGGTGACGTCAGAGGGGGCGGGGCTGAGGGTCCTCTGACACCCGCATGCGCTGAGTCATGAGGCACCTCGCACAACGCCCCCACTCGTGCTGTTCTCTCCGTGGCTCCACCTCTTGCAGGTGGAGGGGGGCAGATGGGACTGGGATCAGTGGGGGCCTCAGGTGAGACAGGCGCTGAGCGTCAGCTTTGCACTGGCGAAACATTAATTCCCTCATTATTCATTCAACCTTTCAGCACTGGTTGAATGAATTAATTAAGATCAAGCTATGTCTCAGGGACTAATTTAGACTCAGAGGGTAGGTCAGCGAATAAAACAGTGAATTCCCTGCCCTAATGGCACTTACTTTGTAGTTGGAGGAGACAGACAGGAAATAAATATAATAAATTATTTGGTACTTCGAGAGGGGAGAAATGGGGAGGTGGGGAGAGACAAGCACAGTAAAATCATGAAACAATGGGACGGAAGCGGGGTGGATACACACGCCATGAAGCCCCAGGGCCCCAATCTCCCCAAGAAGCCCCCGTCACTGAATGCTCCATCCTCTTGCGGGGAGACCCGCGCCGCCTCCTCTACTGACCCCGCCCTGCCCTCCTGGTCCCCGTGTGGCTCCGGCTTCAGCCTGGCTCACAAGGCTGCGGGTCCATGTGTCCTCCCGGCAAAGCCAGCGACTAGCCACGGTCACTAACACTGTTTCCTTTAAGGACCAGGAGCTCCCGTTTCTCCCCAGACCCCAACCTCACCCCATCTCTCCCTTGCCCTCATTCAACCTTTCAGCACTGGTTGAATGAATTAATTAAGATCAAGCTATGTCTCAGGGACTAATTTAGACTCAGAGGGTAGGTCAGCGAATAAAACAGTGAATTCCCTGCCCTAATGGCACTTACTTTGTAGTTGGAGGAGACAGACAGGAAATAAATATAATAAATTATTTGGTACTTCGAGAGGGGAGAAATGCGGAGGTGGGGAGAGACAAGCACAGTAAAATCATGAAACAAATGGGACCCGCAAGTAGTTTGTGATCGTAAGCAGGGAGGCGCTTAGGTGGTGTCTGAGGTGAGGGATTGAGCCGTGTGAATATGGTGGGGAAAAGCATTCCTGGCTCAGGGAACAGCCAGTGCAAAACCTGTAAGACGGGAGGGAGCCTGGTGTAGTTGAGGGTTAGTGAGGCCAGAGCAGCAGAGCAGAGGAAGTGAGAGGGAAAGTTGGGAGAGGTCAGGACCCCCAGGGGGGATTCAGGTCACTCGGAGCCTGGCAGACCCCTCGACTCGCCCCCTCTAAGGGAATTAGAGACTCATCACAAGGTTTTGGGCCAAAGAGTGAATGATCTGAGTCATGTTTCCAAAGGATCACCCAGGTCGTCCAGTGGAGAACAGACAGCAGACAAGCATGGCGGCAGGGAGGCCAGCCAGGAGCCCAGTGCACTCATCCAGGGGAGCCACTGGGGGTGGACCAGGAAGAGCCGGGAAGGGTGGGAAGGGGTGGGGTTCTGGATAAACTGAGGGCAGACACACAGGCCAGGACATGGAATTCAGGAGACCAATAACAAGGGAGACAGCAGACGGGGAGGCACTTCTGGGCCCAGTGTCTGCAGGGGGCCTAGGGGAGGGTGTGTGGGCAGCTGCGCAGGGGCGGGGTAGCCCCAGACCCAGAGCGCCACTCGCAGGCTCACACTCCCCCGGCCACTGCCTGTGCTTCTCTGGGGCTCAGCTCCCTACTGAGAGGGGAGGGGCGTCCTTGACCCACTGTCCTGAGTGGGAGGTTCTGCAGATCCAAGGGGGCAATGGGTGTGGAGGGCACTTTATATACCGCAAGGGGCGAGAGACCTGCCTAGACGTGATATTGAGGCTGCAGTCCCTTCCCCAACCCCTGTCCAGGGCACTGGATGCCTTGGGGCTACCTGACTCTCAGCCCCACCTCACTGCAGGTCCCAGGAGACCCCAGGACATGGGACCCACCCTCCCCCTGCATGTACTCCCTTCCCAACCCTTTCCTTTCTCCAATACCAAGAGTTACCACAGGGCGTGGGCTCAATGAATAGTTGTAAATGGATAGAATATTCATGGGACATCTTTGATTTACAAGCACTGGTGGAACAAGCAACTACACATTCCTGGGGCGTCCTTGACCCACTGTCCTGAGTGGGAGGTTCTGCAGATCCAAGGGGGGAATGGGTGTGGAGGGCACTTTATAAACCGCAAGGGGTGAGAGACCTGCCTAGATGTGATATTGAGGCTGCAGTCCCTTCCCCAACCCCTGTCCAGGGCACTGGATGCCTTGGGGCTACCTGACTCTCAGCCCCACCTCACTGCAGGTCCCAGGAGACCCCAGGACATGGGACCCACCCTCCCCCTGCATGTACTCCCTTCCCAACCCTTTCCTTTCTCCAATACCAAGAGTTACCACAGGGCGTGGGCTCAATGAATAGTTGTAAATGGATAGAATATTCATGGGACATCTTTGATTTACAAGCACTGGTGGAACAAGCAACTACACATTCCTGGCCCTTGGAGGCCGCTCACTAAGAAGCTGTTGAATGAATGGATAAAGGAGGGGGGGGGGGGGGGGAGGGGGGGAAGGGGGACTACAGCAGGAATAGGTACCTCCCTGCCCCCGAGGGACTCAACATTTAATGGGAGCCTCAGCCTCCTCGTATTTGGCATCTGTAAGCGCTGACGCCGTGACAAGAGTCTTAGGGAGGCCTGGGGGGTGGGACACAGGGTCTGTTGCTCCCAGAGCCTGCTGCCCCCTCTGCGCAGAAGCAGACGCGTCCCTGCCCTCAAGGAGCTCACAGGGAAGACAAGATAGAGATGCTGGATTGGTTGGTTCAGGTCCTCAAGGCCCTTGAATGCAGCCCCCAGCCCTCCCCGGCCCGCCCAAGCCCCTTCCCGGCCCCTCCCCTCCCCACAGCCCACACTCAGGCTGCCTCTGTGCTGTGGGGCAGCCCTTCTTTCTTCCCTCTTTCTTGCAAGTGCATCCACCTGCCTCCTGGACTCCTCTTCACCCAGTCAGCTCCTTCCTCTCCTCCGGCACTCAGGCTCCATGCCACCTCCTGCAGGAAGCCTTCCTGGTGCCCTTGGAGCAGCCGCCCCAGCACAGTCTTCCAGCTGCTGGAGTTAGGGTGTTTCCCTCACCCTACAGGCTTGCAGGGGAGAAGCAGGGCCAGGTTTGGGGCTGGTGCACTGCCTGGCATGTTAGACTCCTGCAGATGGGAATGCATAATTAACAGATTAGGAGAGTAAGCAGGAGGGGTGAAGAAAATGTGGGAAAGACTCCTTATTTCCAGTGAGAAGCGGGTGGTTGGAGCAGAAACCAAGGAAGACCACGCCGAGACGTGGGAGAAAGGCGGGCTCTGAGTCCAGCAGACGTTCAGGTTTATTTTTCTCATTTCCTAGAACAAAAGTTCACCTCCACCTTCCAAAGTTTTCCATCTCCAGCGATTACGATCTGGAAGACATCCTTCCCCACATGGGCATGGGGAAAGTCTCCCCCCGACAGCTGACCGGGGGATTAAAGATGCAGAGGCTCTGGTGGTTTCCCGGGTGGGTGTTTAAACTTTGCACAGTTCATCTCCACATGGGAGCTTTGCAGGGGAGAAGCAGGGCCAGGTTTGGTGCTGGTGCACTGCCTGGCATGTTAGACTCCTGCAGATGGGAATGCATAATTAACAGATTAGGAGAGTAAGCAGGAGGGGTGAAGAAAATGTGGGAAAGACTCCTTATTTCCAGTGAGAAGCGGGTGGTTGGAGCAGAAACCAAGGAAGACCACGCCGAGACGTGGGAGAAAGGCGGGCTCTGAGTCCAGCAGACGTTCAGGTTTATTTTTCTCATTTCCTAGAACAAGAGTTCACCTCCACCTTCCAAAGTTTTCCATCTCCAGCGATTACGATCTGCAAGACATCCTTCCCCACATGGGCATGGGGAAAGTCTCCCCCCGACAGCTGACCGGGGGATTAAAGATGCAGAGGCTCTGGTGGTTTCCCAGGTGGGTGTTTAAACTTTGCACAGGTCATCTCCACATGGGAGCTTGAATGATGAAGGCCAGCCAGACTTTTGGGTAAACTTGAATGAGTAAAATAACTGTATTTCTCTTTACTCAGTCACCCTCCCCGGACTCCTCAGAGGGGCTTGGTTACAACCATCCCGGGGGTGGTTCCACCTTCCCTGCAACATATCGTGACATGGAAGCCCATCTAGCGGGAGGTCCTGGGGTGGAATCAGCTGTGAACCCCCGTCTCGCGCTCCAGCTTTTACTGCCTATGCGATAAATAATTCAAGTCCTGTACCCCTCACTTTCTTCATCTTTAAAAGGAGCATGATAGTTCTTGGCTCATGTGCTGTGCCTAGCAGAGCAGGTAAGAGGTAATAGGTACTAACAACAGCTACAGGGCCATCGTGATGGAAATACACTAAGAGCACAGGACAAGAACACCAGGGGCCCTGGTACTGTGATCCTAGAAGCAGAGAAGTCAGGGTGAATGGGGGAGGCTGGGCAGCCCTGCAGTCTCCCCTGCACCCCACCTGCCAGAGGACCTGGTAAAGGAGGCCCACGTGCCGAGGGGCCTGACCTGGTAAAGGAGGCCCACGTGCCAAGGGGCCTGCGGGGTCCGGGGATGGGAAGCCACATCCTATGCAAAGTAGCCGAGGGCTCAGGGGCATTTCCACTGGGGCAGGAGATGAGCAAAAGCCGTGCACACCCATCTGCTGCTTCGACATGGAGGGACTGTGGACAGTTGCCTGTGAGAAAAATGCCTTGCCTTGCCCCTCTCCCCTAAAATGGGGGGTGTTTTGGACTCAGACAGACAGGGATCAAGATCAGGGAAGCCCTGCTCTTTTCCTCTCTGATCCTGGGCCAAGCGCTCCCAGCCTTTGCCTGCACTTTGCACATCTGCGCATCACGACCATGAACCGGCTGACAGGCTTGTTGGGAGAAACAAACAAGTTGAGCAGTTTGACAGCACAGTGGCGGCCAGCGGCAGAAGGTGAATGAATGTCGGTCCCCTTAGAAGCACTCAGGCAGCTGCTCGCCTCCCACCCACCTCGTCCCTGGTGGGTGATGCTCTGGTGTCCCCACAGGTGGTCCACAGCGCTGTGCTTGACGTGGAGGGCATGGGAGGAGCTGCTGCCATGGGAAGCAACTTGATCTACAAGACTGGAGAAGGGATCACTATGCATTTCAACAGGCCCTTTGTGTTTCCCGCACTCAGTAAGGACACCCAGAGCATCATCGTTTGGGGCAGTCACCAACCCCAGGCAAGCCTAGAGCTCCCCTCTGAGTGGCCGGTCCCCTCGCTAAGGAGCTGGGTGCCCAGCTCCCTGGGGGCAGCCTGGCCCCTGTGCCCCGAGGAGCCCCCTGCCTGGTCCCACCTGCTCACCCTTGGGAAGGTGACAGTGACTCTGCTGGGGGTTTCACATGCCCAGAGAGTCTGTGTCCTGGTTAGAAGGACGCTCTGAGCCCTACACCAGCAATAAACCACCTTCCTTGGACTGGACTCTCTCCTGAGTGTCTCCACGCTGATCTGCCTGACTCCATGCTCCTGCCAGGGCCTGGGCCCTGAGGCCAAGCCCCCCGACGTCCCACACACGCTAAGCCCACCCCAGACTCTGGGCCCCTCTGCCTCAGCCTCACCAGCCAGCCCAGGAGCAGGCTTTGTGCTTGTGACCAAGCCCACTGGACCTCAGGCCCAGGGCTGGGAGGGGCCCCTGCTGCCCGGTGCCCACTTCCGGGGGCTCTGGCCCTAGGTCCAGGTTCACTCTTCCATCCCCCAGGGTCCAGGATGTGCCCTCGTGCTGACCTTGCAGGGGCTCCGACCCTGACCTCTTCTGGCACAGCCCCTGGACCCCTCACTCCTGCAGCTGAGCTGGGCTTCCCCCCAGGATCTCCCCTGCTCCCCTCCAGCACCTCAACCTGGGAGACCAACTATTTCCAGGTTCCCAGACGAGCTCCTCCACCACCTGACGAGTTCCACATGCTCCCCTGACAGAGGATCCCCCTCAGCAGCCAGAACGGGAGTATGGGAGCGAAAGGTCAATAAACACATGCCTGCAATAAAAGGAACCCACATGGTTCTTCATGTCCCTCATGTGATCAGGGCCTGTGTCATCTCCAGGAAGATCAGCTCCCAGCATAAATGATGACGTCACCCACAACTGAAGGGTTGAGATCTCTCTGCCAGGCAGCCTGCTCAGACCTCTACCTGGAATAACCCGTCTAGTCCTTGAAATGATCACATGAGATACTTGCTGTTACTCATCCCATTTTACCTATGAGGAAACTGAGGAGCAGAGAGGCTCAGTAATTTCCCCCAAGGCAACACAGCTACTAATTATTGCCGGCAGGATGTTATCCCAACCTCCTGGATCAGAGGAACACTCCAAGCAACAGAATGAATCTGCCCTCAAAGATTTTCACAGCAGTGACCCTCATGGGACTTAGGAAATGATGCGAAACATGGATGATGAAACAAGGCTCTGGAGGCTGAGAGAAGAGGATCAAACTCAGCCTGGGAAGTCAGCGGAGCACCCCTGGAGGAGGTGCTTTTTGTGCTGCCATCAGAGGAAGAATAAAATGTGGTAGGGTAAACAGAGAGGAGACCGTCCTCGGCAGGTGAAAGAGTGAGAAAGACATTTTCAAGAAACCGAAGGAAGCTGGGCAGACCTGGAGCAGGAAGCGGAGGGCCTGCAGAGGCAATGGGGCCGTGATGGAACCGCTGGACCATCGGGGGCCTGGCAGCTCCATAAGGATGCTGGGAAGTTTCCATAGAGTCCTAGGCAGCTTTAAAGGAATTTAAACAGAGAGTCTCTCTGAGCAGATTGCCATAGTAGAAAAACGACTCCAGCTTCTGTGTAGAGAAGCGGTTCAGGGCCAGGACAGGGATGCAGGCTGGGCATTGAAGGGGAGGTTGCAGGAAATGGGGCCAAAGCCCAGGATGGAGAGGGAGAGCAGCGGTGAGTGGAGGGCTGTGAAGAGAACCCATGTTTCTGTGAGCGGACGTGGGGCAGAAGGGAAAATAACCCGCCCCTGGGCTTGGCTCCTGGGTGATGACAAAGCATCCCCTGAGGAAGGAGCCCCAGCAGGAGGAGCAGGTTGGGCGGAGGGAAGGGGACACCCTGACATTCAGACCCCAGACGTGTGGCCCCCAGGAGGCAGCCAAGGGCTCTGCTCAGGGGAGCTCAGGAGGGAATCAGGCTGGAGGGAAGCAGGAGGATTCGCCCCCCAAGGATGGGCAGGCGAGCGCTGAGGGGAGGAGCCCCCCAAGCCGAGTGCCATGGGGTGAGAAGGGGAGGGCGCCCGGGAGGGCGGGGCCCCAAGGAGAAGGAGCAGGGGGAGGGGGAGGGAGGGGCGTGGGAGGAAAGCTGTCACCCCAGGACCACAGGAGAGGTACCCGGGGGGCAGCGGAGGGGGCTCAGGGGTGGGGGAAGGGTGACTGGTCCAGGGGATGCAGTGACCTAAAGCCACAGGGGACAGGCCAAGGGCAGGGGACAGAGTGAGGGGAGATCTGCCCTGGACTGGAGGCGGAGGGAGGGAGAGCGAGAGCGGGTGCAGAGTTTAGCCTTCAGGGTGGTGAGAGCTGGGCTGGAGTTGCCTTGTGTGCTTTAAGGACCCTGTAACCCTGGGCCCGTTTGTGTGACCTTAGGAAAGACTCAGGAGGTGGGGCGACAGGCACCAGGGCTGCAGCGTGGCACAAGTCCTAAGGGACAGTTAATAGAGGTGACTTGACCCCATCCCTAACCTGGGGCTGCACACCCAGCAGGCTGGCACCCTGGACCCCTGCAGAGAGCACAGTGCTTGGGCTGGAGGAGATGGGAGGGGATGCCAACCAGGTGGAGGGGGAGAGTCAAGGTTAAGACAGCCACTGTGAGGGGCAGGTTGAGGTGTGTGCTTCCTGGCAGGGTGCGCTGGGGCCTCCTTAGCTCCAATGCCTCTGCTGATTTCAGTGTAAGAGCCGGAGCCACTCGCTGAGTGGCATTTCCCTGGGGGAGTGGGTGAGGGAGAAGCTGGACATGGACAGAGAGGGGACCGGGATATCCTGCAGGTCTGCTAGGCTCTGCAACAGGACTTGTGATATCTGATTGCAGGAATTCCTGGTGCTCCAGCCTTCCTAGTTGTAGGCTCTCTGTCTCCCTCCTTCCAGCCTCCTTGTGGAGTTTGAGAAGGCTGACCGCTGGGCTGAGGGAGGGGTGGAGACAGCCGAAGACATGGAGCCGTGGGTCTGAGAACAGCAGGACACAGCCGAGGGCAGGAGGGGCTGAGGGTGAGGGACTTGGGATCACCAGGGTGAGTGTGAGCGTGCTGTTGGAGGGCTAATGTGACAGAGAAAGGCCATCTGCTCTTGGCACACGGGTGGTCCTCCTTGGCCCTCAGTTTCCTCATCTACAAAGTGGAATCAATGATAGACTCTGTGTGTGTGTGTGTGTGTGTGTGTGTGTACATGCAAGAACATGTGTAAGAAGACAGGAAGTCACTGAAATGTTTCCTCCTGAGTCCGATTGTTCCAGAGGCAGTACAAACATTCCGAGAGAGTCTTTTTGTGTGAATTAACTCCTCACCTGCTTGCCCCTTGGCTGGGCCTGCCTGGCATCGCCCTGGAGGAGGCTCGGGGCTGCATCTCTCCTGCCCTGGGTCCAGGTGTGCAAGGAGCTTGTGCCTCAGCCCAGGGCTCATCCTCTTCTGGGTCTGGATGTTACTGGAGAAAGGCTGAGCCCTCCTTTGAGGGGGCACCTGGGCTCCAGATCTTTGAGCCTCGGGCTTAGCGTCCCTCTTCTCCTTCCCGTGGGACCAAGAGGTCACCTACCTGCTGGTCGCCTACTGTTGGCCTTAATGGGCCTCCCGATACTGACCACCAGCAACGACTCCCTTGTTCCTGTGTCATCCATCCTCCATCACTAACCAGAAAGGAATCCAGGGCTGAAAAGTCACCAACACAAGAAAAACATGTCTTCGGTCTCTGTCATTCCGCCAACATCTAAAGCCCTCCACGTGCAGGCACTGGGCTGGCGCTGGACATTCTGGGTAGAGAAGGTCGAGCTGGAATTTGCCTCCATAGAGCCCACAGCCTGATGGGAAGGAGACAGTGAATGTGGATGCGGCAGCCACTCTGATGAGCACACACAGATAGCTGGTGAGTTCAGGGATCGAGCCCAGGCTGGGGAAGTTGAGTTTGGCCCCCTGGAAGCACTGTCTTCAAATGCTATGTCCTGTACAGAGAAGACAGACACGAGGAGGAGGCTTGCTGTCAGGAAAGAAGTTCCTGGAGCAGAAGAAGATCCTATGGTCTGGATCACAGAGTCTGGGGAAAATTTGGGTACCTCCTGAGCTCAGGGGACCAACAGAGACAAGACCATGTCTTGTAAAGCATGTCAATAATTTTCCTTCTTTTCCAGCTTTATTGAGATGTAATGGACCTGTAACATTGTGTAAGTTTATTGTGTACAAAGCAATGACTTCATACACTTATATCTTATAAATAAGGTCAGTTGACACTTCCATCTCCCTACATAATTACCATTTTTGTGTGTGGTAAGTATATTTAAGATCTACTCTCTTGGCAACTTTCAAGTATAAATACAATATTGTTAACTGTGGTTACCATGCTGTACACTAGATCCCAAAATTTACTCAGCTTCCAACTGGAAATTTCTACCCTTTGACTAACATCTCCTCATTTCACCACTCCTCAGTTTTTTGCAACCAACATTCTACTCTGCTTCTATGAGTTTGTTTTTTTTACTTCATATATAAGTGATATCCTACAGTATTTGTCTCTTTCTGTCTGACTTATTTTACCTGGCGAAATGCTGTCAGGTTCCACCCATGATGTAGCAAATGTCAAGTTTTCCTTCTTTCTTATGACTGAATAATGCTCATATATATCTATATCTAAGTCTATATCCCTATCTCTATCTATCCATCCATCCATCCATCTATGTACCATTTCCTTTATCCATTCACACTTAAACAGATACTTAGGTTGTTTCCATAACTTGGTTATTGTGAATAATACTGAAATCAACATGGGAACGCAGATATCTTTTTGAGGTAGTGATGTCATTTCCTCTGGATATATATCTAGAAGTAGAAGTTCTGGATCATTGTGGAAAATCTATTTTTAATTTTTTGAGGAATCTCTGCAATGTTGTCTATGGTGGCTCTTCCGGTTTATATCCCACTAACAGTATACAAGTGTTCTCATTTCTCCACAGCCTGGACAACACTTCTTATCTGTTTTCTTTTTCATAATAGCCATTCTAACAGGTGTGAAGTGACACTTCATTGTGGTTTTGGTTTGTATTTTCCTGATGATTAGTGATGTTGAACCTCTCTTCATGTACTTGTTTCCCTTTTGTATGTCTTCTGTAGAAAAATATCTATTCAGGTCTTCCCTTTTAAAAACCAGATTATTTATTTTATTGTTATTAAGTTTTGTGGATTCATTATATATTTTGGATATTAACTCCTTATCAGATAGATGATAAGGAGTTAATATCCAAAATAAACAACCTAACTTTACACCTAGGGAACTAGAAAAAGAACACACTAAGCCAAAGTTAGCAGAGAGAAGGAGAAAACAAAGAGCAGAAAAAAATGAAAGAGACCAGAAAAACAACAGAAAAGATCAATGAAACTAAGAGCTGTTTCTTTGAAAAGATGAACAAAATTGACAAAACTTTAGCTAGTCTAAGAAAAGAAAGAGAGCAGACTTAAATAAATAAAATCAGAAATGAAAGACAGACTTTACAACTGGTACCACAGAAACACAAAGGATTATAAGAGACTAGTAAAAACAAGTATATGCCAACATTTTGGATAACCTAGAATAAATGGATACATTCCTAGAAGCATACAGTCTACCAAGACTGAATAATGAAGAAGTAGAAAATCTGAATTGATCAATATAATTATGGAAATTGAAGCAATGATCAAAAATCTCCCAGCGAAGCAAAGCCCAGGACCAGATGGTTTCAGTAACAAATTCTACCAAACATTTAAAGAAGAATTAACACCAATCCTTCTCAAACTCTTCCAGAAAGCTCACTCTTGCAGCCACTGGGAGTGTGCACAGGAAGCTGGCCGTGGGGTGTGAGTGGGGCATGCAGAGCACTGCGGGTACCTTGTAGACAAGCTGGGGGGATCCATGGGTAAGGCTTACCAGTGGCTTGCGGGCATCCTGATGGAGTCTGTGATACGGTTTGTAGGCTACACAATGCTGTGATGTGTTCCAAGCCCTGGTTGCTGTTATTCCAACCCCTCACTGCCCCCAGGTGGTGCAGCTCAGGACTCAGTACTCTGGACGACACGAGAGAAACGGGCTTCTTTGGCAGCCTTCCACAGGGGTGGGGAAGGTAGGCAAACACTCACATGCTCTTACTTTCCCCAGTGGGAGAAATCACGGGCTGAGAAGGGCTCTCTGGGCATCAAGCTGTGCTGTCTTGGGAGAGCGGTGACGGATAAGTCAAACGGTTCCTCTTACTCTCTCGAGTGCATCCAAACTTAGAATTTTTTTCTGTTCCAGGGCGAACCGGAACTTCTCCACCAGACTCACGGACTTTCACAAGGCTCTCTTGTCTGTAGGTAATATTCTAAGTCAGTGTTCTCCAGGGGATCCCAGACCACAGTCAAGAGGGGCTGAAGCCAGTTGACAGGTCATTTCAGGGTCCACAGCTGGGACTGAGGTCTGGATGACTATTACCTGACACACAGGAGGGCAAGATTCCTCCCAGGTCCCTTGTGTATGGTGCTGGATCCCACAGCCCGATGGATGCCAAATTATTGTTGTTGCAGGCTGGGGGTACAATCAGGGGATGTTTATTTGGTCGTCTTATTGGCATCACCCAAAATGACGTTAGATTATTCAAAGAGGTGGGTAATGGTGAAATATTACAAATAGGTAATGTATTGATGAGATTACCCTTTGGAAAGATCACCCTGGCTGAGGAGGGAAAGATGGATAGGGGGTAGGGTGTGGGTTGGATAAGAAGAGGAGAAACAGAAAGACCAGCTTTTCTAGGCTGAGCCAAGGAATTGGGAAGATGGGTAGAGAAAAGGAGAGAAATTGGAGAAATGTTAATATATATAATTGACAGGACTTAGTGGTTGGTTGTGAAAAGGACAGGAAGAAATCAAAGATGACCCCCAGGTTGCTGGGCTGGAGGCTTGGGAAACTGGAATTCCCACATTGTCCTGTGAGTTAAGGATTACAAAATGAATAACATTTTTTTGCAGGAAGATGATAAGCTTTGATTTGGACATGTGAAGTTTAAGATGACTGTAGGTTGTATAAGAAGAGAAGTCCAATACATCATGGGCTCTGTGGATCTGAAGTTCAGTAGGAAATTCTTTTTTAACATCTTTATTGGAGTATAATTGCTTTACAATGGTGTGTTAGTTTCTGCTGTATAACAAAGTGAATCAGCTATACATATACATATATCCCCATATCTCCTCCCTCTTGCGTCTCCCTCCCACCCTCCCTATCTCACCCCTCTAGGTGGTCACAAAGCACCAAGCTGATCTCCCTGTGCTATGCGGCTGCTTCCCACTAGCTATCTATTTTACATT
>NC_041224.1:172636183-172655861 GCF_002837175.3 Physeter macrocephalus
TTCATTTGTACCATTTTTCTAGATTCCATATATATGCATTAATATATGATAATTTGTTTTTCTCTTTCTGACTTACTTCACTCTGTATGACAATCTCTAGGTCCATCCACATCTCTACAAATGACCCAATTTCATTCATTTTTACAGCTGAATAATATTCCATTGTATATATGTACCACATCTTCTTTATCCATTTGGCTGTAGATGGGCATTTAGGTTGCTTCCATGACCTGGCTATTGTAAATAGTGCCGCAATGAATATTGGGGTGCATGTGTCTTTTTGAATTATGGTTTTCTCAGGGCAAATGCCCAGTAGTGGGATTGCTGGGTCATATGGTAGTTCTATTTTTAGTTTTTTAAGGAACCTCCATACTGTTTTCCATAGTGGCTATATCAATTTACATTCCCATCAACAGTGCAAGAGGGTTCCCTTTTGTTCACACCATCTCCAGCATTTGTTGTTTGTAGATTTCCTGATTATGCCTGTTCTAACTGGTGTGAGGTGATACCTCATTGTAGTTTTGATTTTCATTTCTCTAATGTTTAGTGATGTTGAGCATCCTTTCATGTGTTTGTTGGCAATCTGTATATCTTCTTTGGAGAAATGTCTATTTAGGACTTCTGCCCATTTTTGGATTGGGTTGTCTGTTTTTTTGGTATTGGGCTGCATGAGCTGCTTGTATATTTTGGAGATTAATCCTTTGTCAGTTGCTTCATTTGCAAATATTTTCTCCCATTCTGAGGGTTGCCTTTTCATTTTGTTTATGGTTTCCTTTGCTGTGTAAAACCTTTTAAGTTTCCTTAGGTCCCATTTGTTTATTTATTTTTTTAATTTCCATTTCTCCAGGAGATGGGTCAAAAAGGATCTTGCTGTGATTTGTGTCATAGAGTGTTCTGCCTATGTTTTCCTCTAAGACTTTGATAGTGTCTGGCCTTACATTTAGGTCTTTAATCCATTTTGAGTTTATTTTTGTGGATGGTTTTAGGGAGTGTTCTAATTTCATTCTTTTACATGTGGCTGTCCTATATTCCCAGCCCCACTTACTGAAGAGGATTTCTTTTCTCCATTGTATATTCTTGAGGCCTTTATCAAAGAAAAGGAGTATAGTCATTTTCACAATGTTGGTTCTTCCAATCCAAGAACATGGTATATCTCTCTATCTTTTTGTATCATCTTTAATTTCTTTCATCAGTGTCTTATAGTTTTCTTCATACAGGTGTTTTGTCTCCTTAGGAAGGTTTATGCCTAGGTATTTTATTCTTTTTGTTGCAGTGGTACATGGGAGTGTTTCATTAAATTCTCTTTCAGATTTTTCATCAGTAGTGTATAAGAATGCCAGAGATTTCTGTGCATTTATTTTGTATCCTGCTACATTAACAAATTCACTGATTACCTCTAGAAATTTTCTGGTAGCATCTTTAGGATTCTCTATGTATAGTATCATGTCATCTGCAAACAGTGAGAGTTTTACTTTTTCTTTTCCAATTTGGATTCCTTTTATTTCTTTTTCTTCTCTGGTTGCTGTGGCTAAAACTTCCAAAACTATGTTGAATAATAGTGGTAAGAGTGGGCAACCTTGTCTTGTTCCTGATCCTAGTGGAAATGGTTTCAGTTTTTCACCATTGAGAATGATGTTGGCTGTGGGTTTGTCCTATATGGCCTTTATTATGTTGAGGTAAGTTCCCTCTATGCCTACTTTCTGGAGGGTTTTTATCATATATCAGTGTTGAATTTTGTTGAAAGGTTTTCTGCATCTATTGAGATGATCATATGGTTCTTCTCTTTCAATTTGTTAATATGGTTTACCACATTGATTGATTTGCGTATATTGAAGAATCCTTGCATTCCTGGGGTAAACCCCACTTGATCATGCTGTTTGATCATTTTAATGTGCTGTTGGATTCTGTTTGCTAGTATTTTGCTGAGGATTTTTGCATCTATGTTCATCAGTGATGTTGGCCTGTAGTTTTCTTTTTTTGTGACATCTTTGTCTGGTTTTGGAATCAGGGTGATGGTGGCCTTGTAGAATGAGTTTGGGAGTGTTCCTCCTTCTGCTATATTTTTGGAAGAGTTTGAGAAGGGTAGGTGTTAGTGCTTCTCTAAATGTTTGATAGAATTCACCTGTGAATCCATCTGGTCCTGGGCTTTTGTTTGTTGGAAGATTTTTGATCAAAGTTTCAATTTCAGTGCTTGTGATTGGTCTGTTTATGTTTTCTATTTCTTTCTGGTTCAGTCTTGGAAGGTTATACCTTTCTAAGAATTTGTCCATTTCTTGCAGGTTGTCCATTTTATTGGCATATAGTTGCTTGTAATCTCTCATGATCATTTGTATTTCTGCAGTGTCAGTTGTTTTATCTTCTCAAAGAACCAGTTTTAGTTTTATTGATCTTTGCTATTGTTTCCTTCATTTATTTTTCATTTATTTCTGATCTCATCTTTATGTTTTCTTTCCTTCTGCTAACTTTGGGATTTTTTTGTTCTTCTTTCTCTAATTGCTTTAGGTGTAAGGTTAGGTTGTTTATTTGAGATGTTTCTTGTTTCTTGAGGTCGGATTGTATTACTATAAACTTCCCTGTTAGAACTGCTATTGCTGCATCCTATAGGTTTTGGGTCATCATGTTTTCATTGTAATTTGTCTTTAGGTATTTTTTGATTTCCTCTTTGATGTCTTCAGTGATCTCTTGGTTATTTAGTAGTGTATTGTTTAGCCTCCATGTGTTTCTATTTTTACAGATTTTTCCCTGTAATTGATATCTAGTCTCATAGCATTGTGGTCACAAAAGTTACTTGATATGATTTCAATTTTCTTAAATTTGCCAAGGCTTGATTTGTGACCCAAGATATCATCTACCCTGGAGAATATTCCATGAGCACTTGAGAAGAAAGTGTATTCTGTCGTTTTTGAATGTAATGTCCTAAAAATATCAGTTAAGTCCATCTTGCTTAATGTATCATTTAAAGCTGTGTTTCCTTATATATTTTCATTTTTGATGATCTGTCCATTGGTGAAAGTGGGGTGTTAAAGTCCTGTATTATGTTTGTGTTACTGTCGATTTCCCCTTTTATGGCTGTTAGCAGTTGCTTTATGTATCGAGGTGCTCCTATGTTGGGTTCATAAATATTTACAATTGTCATATCTTCTTCTTGGATTGATCCCTTGATCATTATGTTGTGTCCATCTTTGCCTCTTGTAATAGTCTTTATTTTAAAGTCTATTTTGTCTGATATGAGAATTGCTACTCCAGCTTTCTTTTGATTTCCCTTTGCATGGAATATCTTTTACCATCCCCTCACTTTCCATCTTTATGTGTCCCTAGGTCTGAAGTGGGTCTCTTGTAGACCGCATACATATGGCTCTTGTTTTTGTATCCATTCGGCCAGTCTATGTCTTTTGGTTGGAGCATTTAATCCATTTACATTTAAGGTAGTTACCAATATGTATGTTCCTATTACCATTTTCTTAATTGTTTTTGGTTTGTTATTGTAGGTCTTTTCCTTCTCTTGTGTTTCCTGCCCAGAGAAGTTCCTTTAGCATTTGCTGTAAAGATGGTTTGGTGGTGCTGAATTCTCTTAACTTTTGCTTGTCTGTAAAGGTTTTAATTTCTCCATTGAATCTGAATGAGATCCTTGCTGGGCAGACTAATCTTGGTTGTAGTTTTTTCCCTTCCATCACTTTAAATATTTCCTGTCATTCCCTTCTGGCGTGCAGAGTTTCTGATGAAAAATAAGCTGTTAACCTTATGGGGATTCCCTTGCATGTTATTTTTTGTTTTTCCCTTGCTGCTTTTAATATTTTTTCTTTGAATTTAATTTTTGATAGTTTGATTAATATGTGTCTTGGCATGTTTCCCCTTGGATTTATCCTGTATGGGACTCTCTGTGCTTCCTGGAGTTGATTGACTATTTCCTTTCCCATGTTTGGGAAGTTTTCAACTATAATCTTTTCAAATATTTTCTCAGACCCTTTGTTTTTCTCTTCTTCTTCTGGGACTCCTATAATTCAATTGTTGGTCTGTTTAGTGTTGTCCTAGAGGTCTCTGAGACTGTCCTCAATTCTTTTCATTCCTTTTTCTTTATTCTGCCCTGTCATAGTTATTTTCACTATTTTATCTTCCTGGTCACTTATCCATTCTTCTGCCTCAGTTATTCTGCTATTGATTCCTTCTAGAGAATTTTTAATTTCATTTATTGTGTTGTCATCATTGTTTGTTTGCTGTTTCATTCTTCTGGGTCCTTGTTAAACCTTTCTTGTATTTTCTCCATTCTATTTCCAAGAGTTTGGATCATCTTTACCACTATTGCTCTTAATTCTCTTTCAGGTAGACTGCTTATTTCCTCTTCATTTGTTTGTTCTGGTAGGTTTTTACCTTGCTCCTTCATCTGCTGTGTATTTCTCTGTCTTCTCATTTTGCTTATCTTACTGTATTTGGAGTCTCCTTTTAGCAGGCTGCAGTTTTGTAGTTCCCGTTGTTTTTGGTGCTGTCCTCAGTGGGTAAGGCAGTTCAGTGGGTTGTGTAGGCTTCCTGGTGGAGGGGACTGGTGCCTGTTTTCTGGTGGATGAGGCTGGATCTTGTTTTTCTGGTGGGCAGGACTTCATCCGGTGGTCTGTTTCGGAGTGTCTGTGACTTTATTATGATTTTAGGCAGCGTCTCTGCTAATGGGTGGGGTTGTGTTGCTGTCTTGCTAGTTGTTTGGCATAGGGTGTCCAGCACTGTAGCTTGCTGGTCGTTGAGTAGAGCTGGATCTTAGCATTGAGATGGTGATCTCTGGGACAGCTTTCGCATTTTGGTTATTTTGTGGGGCAGGGAGGTCTCTGGTGGACCAATGTCCTGAACTCGGGTCTCCCACCTCAGAGGCTCAGGCCTGACACCCAGCCAGAGCACCAAGACCCCATCAGCCACATGGCTCAGAAGAAAAGCGAGACAAAAATAAATAAATAAATAAAATAAAGTTATTAAAATAAAATTTATTATTATAAATTAAAAAATAAAAATGTAATTAAAAAATTTTTTAAAAGAAAGAAAGGAGAGAACAACCAAAACAAGAAACAAATCCACCAATGATAACAAGCACTAAAAACTATACAAAAAAAAAAAAAATGACAGACAGAACCCTAGGACAAATGGTAAAAGCAAAGCTATACAGACAGAATCACACAAAGAAGCATACACATACACACTCACAAAAAGAGAAAAAGGATAAAAAATATATATATTGAAAAAAAAGAAAAAAAGGAAGAGAGCAACCAAATCAATAAACAAATCTACCAATGATAATAAGCTCTAAATACTAAACTAAGATAAACATAAAACCAGAAACAGATTAGATGCAGAAAGCAAACCCCAAGTCTACAGCTGCTCCCATGTCCACTGCCTCAATTTTGGGATGATTCGTTGTCTATTCAGGTATTCCACAGATGCAGGGTACATCAAGTTGATTGTGGAGCTTTAATCCGCTGCTTCTGAGGCTGCTGGGAGAGACCTCCCCCTCTCCTCTTTGTTCGCACAGTTCCTGGGGTTCATGTGGCCCCGACTCTGCGTGTAGGTCACTTGAGGGCGTCTGTTCCCGCTCAGACAGGACGGGGTTGAAGGAGCAGCTGATTCGGGGGCTCTGGCTCACTCAGGCCGGGGGTAGGGAGGGGTACGGATGGGGGCGAGCCTGCGGCGGCAGAGGCCTGCGTGACGTTGCACCAGCCTGAGTTGCGCCATGCGTTCTCCCGGGGAAGTGGTCCCTGGATCCCGGGACCCTGGCAGTGGCGGCTGCACAGGCTCCAGGCGGGGGAGGTGTGGAGAGTGACCTGTGCTCGCACACAGGCTTCCTGGTGGCGGCAGCAGCAGCCTTAGCGTCCCACGCCCGTCTCTGGGGTCCGCGCTGATAGCCGCGGCTCATGCCGGTCTCTGGAGCTCGTTGAGGCGGTGCTCTGAATCCCCCCTCCTCACGCACCCCGACACAATGGCCTCTTGCCTCTTGGGCAGCTCCAGACTTTTTCCCGGACCCCCTCCCGGCTAGCCGTGGTGCACCACCCCCTTCAGGCTGTGTTCACGCCGCCAACCCCAGTCCTCTCCCTGCGATCCGACCGAAGCCCGAGCCTCCGCTCCCCGCCCCCGCCCGTCCCGGCGGGCGAGCAGACGAGCCTCTTGGGCTGGTGAGTGCCGGTCGGCACCGATCCTCTGTGCGGGAATCTCTCCGCTTTGCCCTCCGCACCCCGCTGCTGCGCTCTCCTCCGTGGCCCCGAGGCTCCCCCCTCCGCCACCTGCATTCTCCGCCCGCGAAGGGGCTTCTAGTGTGTGGAACCCTTTCCTCCTTCACAGCTCCCTCCCACTGGTGCAGGTCCCGTCCCTATTCTTTTGTCTCTGTTTATTCTTTTTCCTTTGCCCTACCCAGGTACGTGGGGAGTTTCTTGCCTTTTGGGAGGTCTGAGGTCTTCTGCCAGCGTTCAGTCGGTGTTCTGTAGGAGCTGTTCCACATGTGGATGTATTTTTGATGTATTTGTGGAGAGGAAGGTGATCTCCACGTCTTACTCCTCCACCATCTTGAAGGTCCCCCGCTCAGTAAGAAAATTTGAGCTGGAGAGGTGGATTTCACTGTGCGTTGGTGGTTGAGTGAGACCAGGAGGTGAGACAGGTATCTTAGACATCATGGAAGGTGCTGAGAGCCTGGAGCCAAACTTAGCCAAAAGCCAACATGTAAGGGAATTAGAGGACCACAAGAAGCCCTCTGAAGAGACAGCAAAGGAGGAGGAAGAGACACAGGAGGAAAAGAGTGGTCTCTTGAAGGCCAAAGGAAGATGTGGTCACAGCATGGGACAAGGCGAGGCAGGCCAGGAGGAGAAGCATGAAGAGTGTCCCTTGGGGATGGTCCACCAGTGATCCATTGGTGACCTTGGCAAAGAGCAATCACAGTGGAGGGTGAAAGCAGGAACTGGTGGTAGGGGTGGGCAGACGAAGAGTCAAGGAGGGGAGTCCACCGTGTCAACATTGCTCCGCAGCAATGTGGCCTCAGAGGCGGGAAATTGGAGAAAGGAGACCTTGAGAATCATGTCGGACAAAGTGAAGATCTTCATTCCAGTTTTTAAAAAATGAGAGCCTTGAGCATGTTCAAATAATAAAAGTCACAAAGAAAAAGAAGTTGAAGATAGCAGATAGAAGAAATTAATCAGAGATGGTGAGATGGGATGGAAGGGAAACTGAGCGCAGGAGGGGGAGCCCTTTGACCAGAAGCGTGGCACGTATTCCACCCTAGAGAGAGGACAGGAGGATGAGAGCGTGGCTCTAAGCATGTGGTCAAAAGGTGAGGGAGCTTGTCTCAAATGACTCCTATTTTCCCTGTGCTGCAGAGAGATGTTATCTACTGAATCCATCTTGGGGAAGCAAAAGGATCAGAAGTCTAGGACAGGGGAGACAAGAAGACATTGGGAAACCTCAACGTTCTAGCAGGCATGAGTGGGGTCCCCAGGGGACTGGAGGACAGGTCACTGACCTGTGTAGGGGTGTGGTTTCCAGGTATCTCCACAGTCCAGACCTAGACACGAAGAGGGCAGACTGCTGGCTGATATGGTAGTCAAAGTTCCCCCCTAGGTCCAGAGGTGGAGGAAACATGAGTGGCCAGCACAAAGGAAAAATGATTCTATTGAAAATGATGACCAGAGAGTCATTCAAATGATGGGTCTTCTATGTTTCAGGCTGGGGAAATCGGGAGTGATGACAGGAGAGGCTGATGGGGAAAGATACAGGTATCTGGAACCAAGATGGTACCTCGAGTTTGAATAGGCGAGCGTACCTTGAGTTTGAACACAACAGGGTGATTTGTATATTGCTGTATTTTCTCCCGCCATGCAGTTATCCATGGTGACTTTGGAGTCAGCAGGCTTCAGCAGGCTTGGTTTGACACTTAATGGTAACACAGCCTTGGCCGAATTACCTGACATTGTTAACTACCTCGGCACTTAAACGACCAGAGAGCATCTTCTCTAAAAGACCATTAGTTACAACTACTATAATACTACTATTACCATATGTCAAAGGCTGGGTTCCACAGCCCCACCGCGCTGCCCGCCCCCCGGGCCACACCGCACACCTGCTGTGATATCTAAGTGTCTGAAGTTCTACTGGCCCCATGGTGCTGCACGAGGGCTGGGGTTGAGATGGCTGAGGAAGCACACAGAAGCAGCTGCCGCCATGGGTATCAAGAGTCACTTCTCTGCAAGGAGGACTTAATCGACCATTGTGCATTTCAACGGCCCCTTCCTTCCTGGTGATCCTCAATTGCCCAGACGCCCGGAGCATCCTCTGTCCAGGCAAAGTTGTCAATCCTAATAAGCAATGAAAGTAAAATCACAATTTGCAAAGAAAACCGTACCAGGGCTCACAAAACAGATATGCCATACCCAACAGGTACTCTCTAAGTCCAGAATTTATTAACAGCAGCTTGTTCAGACCCATGTGTCCCAAGATAAGCCCACAGCAAGCTGTTTTAAGAGTAATGCTGCACAGACTCATGGGCTATAAAGATAAGAAAGAGCCTTGACTTCTCGTCTAGTTTATAAAATCTGACCACGCTTTCTAACTATCACCCTAAAGCCACTGTGAACTAACTCCAGCCAATGAAACCTTATATTTCTCCTAACTTCCGCGTTTGAAACATTACTGAGATGCTGTCAAAGTGATAGCCCTTACCACTCAGCAAGTTTTCTGGGTTTTTTTTTGCGGTACGCGGGCCTCTCACTGCTGTGGCCTCTCCCGTTGCGGAGCACAGGCTCCGGACGCGCAGGCTCAGCGGCTGTGGCTCACGGGGCCCAGCCTCTCCGCGGCATGTGGGATCCTCCCGGACCGGGGCACGAACCCGCGTCCCCTGCATCGGCAGGCGGACTCTCAACCACTGCGCCACCAGGGAAACCCTCAGCAAGTTTAATTAAGCCCAGATCTGTGTGATCCATGGGGTGCCTTGGTGGCCTACAGGAGGTGCTGCAACATTAAGAAAGTCCAGAATCCCCTGCAGAGGAGGGAGTTGCCCAGCTAAGGTGCAGAGAACAGGAGAGTCAGGACATCAGGGCTCTAAGCCCAGCTGAGTTCTAGAATGCTAAGTGATCCTGGGAGCTGCTCTGTGCTCCCCAGACCTCCGTCATCTGTGTGTGAAGCTCTGCAAAAACATGGCAGCCAGTAAAATGGTTAACGTTGAGTCCTCTTGGCTGCAACCCACCCACTTCCTTGGACCCAGTGCTTTCTTTGCACGATTCGACACTGCTCTGCCTAAATGGAAGGAAACATAGTCAGGAGACAATCGTAGGAATTAAGGAGAAGAGGGTAGTAGACCGATCAGGGGATATAGATGTGAAGGTAGAGAACAAGGGACATTTTGAGACACAGTTAGGAGGTTCCATGGACTGGACTGAGTAACCAATTATTCCTGAAGCAATCAGGACCGTCTGTAGTAAAGGTGACAGTCAGGTTGCCAGCTTGGGAGCTAAAGAAACTGGAGGGAGCCATTTGGAGAGATGGGTAACGTAGGGAGAGGACGGGGATTTGTGAGCAAGGGGACGAGCTCCCTGTGGACCTGAGATGCCCGGCCGGCATCCGCGACGCAAAGAACAGTAAGCATTTGCGTCTACAGATCTGGCATTCGACAAGGAAATCTGAGCAGGGCCTGGAAATCTGCTAATGCTTAGGAGAGACGAGACTTCCTGGTGAGGACTCCCTCCTGGTGAGAGTGTGTAGAGAGGGGAGCCTGGGACCCCATCATCAGGAATGACCACACTTAGGGGACAAGGAAAAGGAAGAGAGGGCACCCAAAGAGACAGAGAAGGACTAGGAAGAGGGGTCCCAGGGACACGTGGGGAGAGAGAAAACGGACAGTGTCCACAGGATAGGCTGGACCTACCAAGTGGGGTCTTTGGTGGCTCGCAGGAGCAATGGCAGTTGAGACATGGGAGGAGGAAGCAGATCGTAGAGTTTTGAAGAGAATCAGTGATGCACAGGGATACAGCAAGGGGAGGCATTTCTTTCTAGCAATTTGTCATCAAAGACAAAGAGAAACAAAGGGGAGCTGGAGGGGAAAAGAAAGGAAGACATATATATCTATATATATTTTTTAAGACATATATTTTTGAAAATTGAAAGTTGAGCGAAAAGTGAGCATGTTTAAATGCTGCTGATGAGAAGCCTAGAGCAAAAAACATGGTTGACAAGTCATGGAAGGAAGATATTAATCAATAGCTAGTAAGCAAGCTGTGTATCGCGCACTGATGGGGCCTTGAGCTGCAGGGGACCTGCAGGGACAACCAGTGTGAGGTTTCCTGTCTCATGGGTGGACAAGCACCTGGAGACCAGAGTCCAAGGGTCCTGGGAGATGCTGGGACGTAGAGGATCCTGGGAAGATCTTGGTCCACAGGGGCCCCTGGAGGGAGGGCTGACTTAGACTCTCTGACTAGCCAGGCTGGGTCTGCCAGTCCCTGGGGCTGAGCTAGAGCAGGAAAACCAGAGAACTAAGGTCTGTCCCAGGAACCTCCTAGAGGCTCAACACAACCAGGGTAAGGAGAGAGACCACTTGCCCTTCACAATTCTACCGAAGAAAATCTAGTGCGTTTGTTTCCTATGGCGGCTGTAACAAATTTACCACAAACCGGGTGACTTAAAACCCATTCTGCAGGGCGGATTCCACTCTGCGCGTCTTACGGGCCCCGCTGGCAGCCAGCAGTCCGCGGCTTGTGTCAGGTGCCCGCAGCAGGTGCACAAGGTACCGGCGCTTCTGTTCAGGCAGGCTGTCTGCTAGGTGATCCTCTCCGCTGGTCATGAGTCCGCCCCCCACCAGGCTCTGGGTTCCATCCTGACTCCACCACCGGCCAGCTGCTTGACCTTGGGCAGCTCCCTCACCTTCCCAAGCCTCTGCTTTCTTCTCTGTCAAATGGGGGTGTGAAAACAGTGCCTTCCTTCCTCATCGGGCTGTGGTGAGGATGAAAACAATATTCTGTAAATTGGGAGAAGAATTTGAAAAAGAATAGATACATGTATATGTATAACTGAATCACTTTATTGTACGCCGGAAACTAAAACATTGTTAATCGATTGTACTCCCATATAAAATAAAAAAAGTTAAAATAAATAATTAATGAAGAAGAGGAGGTCATGACCCTGAAGCATCTGCGCAGTGCCTGGCACAGAGCAGACACTCCGGGCATTAGTAATAGCACTCATTGCTATTACTTTTGTCATGGTTGTTGTCCTTTCCTGCCCCTGTTTCCAGACCGAGGAGCCCAGAGGATGGAGATCCCTCGGTGGGCCGCTGTTCACTGCGCTCATGGCTGTGGCTCACTGTCTGGCCCTGGTTAACCAAGAAGATCCTGATCTCACCAACCCCAGCCCCCAGGACAGCCTTGGACTGTCCCCAAGTCTCCGAGAGCAACATAGCCTTTGCCTTCAGCCTCTACAGACATTCGGCTTTGGGTGTCTCTGGATAAAACATTCCCTTCTCCCCAGTAACCATCTCTTTGGCCTTGAACATGTTCTTCCTCGGGGCCCCAACACCCAGCAGGACCCACCTCTTGGAGGGCCTGGTTCAACCTCAACGTGGGGTCCGAGGCCAAGATCCAGGAGGGCTTTCAGGATCTGCTGCTGATTCCCTGACCGTGGGCCGGTGCACATTTAACGGCCCGGGCCCCTGGAGGCCACGCAGTAACAGGCGGAGGCCCGGAAAAGCCTCCACAGGTATGCAGAGGCAGATCCAGGGGAAGCTCGAGGCCTGCGTGGAAGGGCTCGGGATGACACTACAGCAGTCCTGGAGAATCACGTGCTCCTCCGAGGTGAGAGACCATATATCCAATGTGGAATCTCCATCTCGGAATCAGGGCTGCAATACATCACAGCCCTACTTTCCACAGCATCTGAGAAGCCTCCCTCGCTGACTTAGACACAGGAGGCAATGGATAATTGTCTGCGCAGTGAATCCTTGATGTATCTGCTTGCACACCTCCAGTGATGGGGAACTCATCATCTGTCCCATTTTATTGCTACGTGTTGAGTTTCTTTCAAAGAAGTATTTTGCACCTTCAGTGCACGTGACGACTGCCTGGGGAGGTTGTTTAAAACCCTGCCTTTACCCCAGGAGATTCTGATTTAGGGCAGGGGGAAGTCAGGGACACTGCACTGAAGCTCTCCTTCCTTCCCCTCTCCCGTGGTTCTTCCGCAGCAGGACTGTGATCTCCACTTGAAGAAACCCTGGAAGCGAGCACGAAATTAAAAGGGGCGTGAGTCCCCTTCCTCTGGCAAGTCCCAGGAGGCATGGATTAGAACAGGAAGGATCCCGAAGCCTCAAGGTCTTTTATTTCCTCCAAAAGAGCCAAGAAGATTGTATGCTTCCCTCCTTAATCACGCTCTTAATTCAGCATTGAGTTCATTCTCCTCTTATTTGTACAGTGCTCTGTGGGTCTCAAGTGGTTTTGACGGCCGGCCACAGTCTCTTTTGACCTTCTCACCCGTTTGAAGCTGATAAAGCTAAAATTAATGGTCCTATTATACAGATGAACAGACAGATTATTTTTTAAAGAAAAAAAGTTATTTCCTGAGCCAGTAAGGCATTACTCAGATACACATCTATGAACACTTGTCGTGTGTTATATGTAAGTGTTTACACGTGCACACGCACACACAATCTAAGTATGAAGGCTTTATTATCATGCCAGGCATGGGACATTATTAATTTTTATTGAATTATCTTCACATCCCAACAAGGTAGACTGTTGTGTCCATTAAGAGATAAGAAAACCGAGGCACATAAATTAGGTATCTTGCCCCAGATCTGAAAGCCTGGCAGAGCCTCGCCTCCAGATCCACACCTACATTCAGAGCAGCTTGTACCACAGTGATACACATTTTCCTCTAAAATTAACCACCTTCCAGAGAGGCTGAGGACACCACGGAGAGCAGTAGTACTTCCATATCATAACACTATTTCGCTATTGTAAAATATTCAGCCCCATTTTACAAACAAGGAGACAGAAGCTCAGGGTGGGGTCAGGGGCTCAGCGCCCCCAGGGTCACACAGGAAATAAAGGACAGGTCAGGAGTAGGTTATGGAGCCAGGCTTGATGTGCAGAGTGTAGACTCCACATTCCCGTGGGCTGCCAAAAGGGTGACCCCCTGCCTGTTCTCAATTCTCTCCAAAGGTGACATTGACGTTTGTCTTCACCTCGGGGTGTGTTGTTTAATCCCCACATATTTGCAATTTTCCAAAGCCAACCTCCGAAAAAATAACAAAGCTGGAGGCATCCCATTTCCTGATTTCAAACTGTATGACGAAGCTATAGTCATCAAACAGTACGGTACTGGCATAAATATTCACATAGATGAAAGGAACAGAATAAAGAGCCCAGAAGTTGACTCTTGCACATACAGTCAATTAATATTTGACTAGGGATCAAAAAACCAATCAATGGGGAAAAGATATTCTCTTCAAAAAATGGATTTGGGAAACTAGATAATCACATGCAGCATCCCTGCTGGGTGTGCAGCCCCAGGTTAGGGATGGGGTCAAGTCACCTCTATTAACTGTCCCTTAGGACTTGTGCCACGCTGCAGCCCTGGTGCCTGTCGCCCCACCTCCTGAGTCTTTCCTAAGGTCACACAAACGGGCCCAGGGTTACAGGGTCCTTAAAGCACACAAGGCAACTCCAGCCCAGCTCTCACCACCCTGAAGGCTAAACTCTGCACCCGCTCTCGCTCTCCCTCCCTCCGCCTCCAGTCCAGGGCAGATCTCCCCTCACTCTGTCCCCTGCCCTTGGCCTGTCCCCTGTGGCTTTAGGTCACTGCATCCCCTGGACCAGTCACCCTTCCCCCACCCCTGAGCCCCCTCCGCTGCCCCCCGGGTACCTCTCCTGTGGTCCTGGGGTGACAGCTTTCCTCCCACGCCCCTCCCTCCCCCTCCCCCTGCTCCTTCTCCTTGGGGCCCCGCCCTCCCGGGCGCCCTCCCCTTCTCACCCCATGGCACTCGGCTTGGGGGGCTCCTCCCCTCAGCGCTCGCCTGCCCATCCTTGGGGGGCGAATCCTCCTGCTTCCCTCCAGCCTGATTCCCTCCTGAGCTCCCCTGAGCAGAGCCCTTGGCTGCCTCCTGGGGGCCACACGTCTGGGGTCTGAATGTCAGGGTGTCCCCTTCCCTCCGCCCAACCTGCTCCTCCTGCTGGGGCTCCTTCCTCAGGGGATGCTTTGTCATCACCCAGGAGCCAAGCCCAGGGGCGGGTTATTTTCCCTTCTGCCCCACGTCCGCTCACAGAAACATGGGTTCTCTTCACAGCCCTCCACTCACCGCTGCTCTCCCTCTCCATCCTGGGCTTTGGCCCCATTTCCTGCAACCTCCCCTTCAATGCCCAGCCTGCATCCCTGTCCTGGCCCTGAACCGCTTCTCTACACAGAAGCTGGAGTCGTTTTTCTACTATGGCAATCTGCTCAGAAAGACTCTCTGTTTAAATTCCTTTAAAGCTGCCTAGGACTCTATGGAAACTTTCCAGACTTCTTACTGTGCTGCCAGGCCCCCAGCGGTCCAGTGGCTCCATCATGGTCCCATCCTCTCTACAGCCCCTCAGCTTTCTGTTCCAGTCCTGCTCAATTTCTTTCCCTTTCTTGAAAACGTTCCCCTCACTTTTTCTTCCGCTGGGAACATTCTCCTCTGTTCACCCACAACGTTCTACACTTCCTCTGCTGGCAGCACTGAAATCCCTTCCTCCAGGAAGCCTTCCCTGACTTCCCACTGAGTTTGGTCCTCTCCTCTCAGCCTCCAGTCCTTTGTTCATCATCCGTCTTGCCCGTTACATCCCGTGGGGGCCATGGCTGTGGAAATCTTTATGGGCAGAATGGCTTTGTGGTGTGGAGTATCGCTCTGACACTCATCAGGTTGCGATAACAACCTGCCTGCAATAATTTCTAGCTGTGTGGCCTTGGGGGAAATGACTGAACCTCTCTGATGCTCAGTTTCCTCATTGGTAAAATGGGATGAGTAACAGCAAGTATCTCATGTGATCATTTCAAGGACTAGACGGGTCTGCTCCAGGTCTGCCCAGCTTCCTTCGGTTTCTTGAAAATGTCTTTCTCACTCTTTCACCTGCCGAGGACGGTCTCCTCTCTGTTTACCCTACCACATTTTATTCTTCCTCTGATGGCAGCACAAAAAGCACCTCCTCCAGGGGTGCTCCGCTGACTTCCCAGGCTGAGTTTGATCCTCTTCTCTCAGCCTCCAGAGCCTTGTTTCATCATCCATGTTTCGCATCATTTCCTAAGTCCCATGAGTGTCACTGCTGTGAAAATCTTTGAGGGCAGATTCATTCTGTTGCTTGGAGTGTTCCTCTGATCCAGGAGGTTGGGATAACATCCTGCCAGCAATAATTAGTAGCTGTGTTGCCTTGGGGGAAATTACTGAGCCTCTCTGCTCCTCAGTTTCCTCATCGGTAAAATGGGATGAGTAACAGCAAGTATCTCATGTGATCATTTCAAGGACTAGACGGGTTATTCCAGGTAGAGGTCTGAGCAGGCTGCCTGGCAGAGAGATCTCAACCCTTCTGTTGTAGGTGACGTCATCATTATTGCCTGGAGCTCTTCTCCCTAGAGATGACACAGCCCCCTATCATATCAGGGGGATGAAGGGCTGTGTGTTTGCTGCTCTTTCGCTCCCAGGACCCCCTCCTGGTTGCTGAGGAAGATCCTCTGTCAGGGGAGCATGTGGAACTCGTCAGGTGGTGGAGGAGCTCAGCTGGGAACCTGGAAGTAGCTAGTCTCCCAAGCTGGGGTGCTGGGGGGCAGCAGGGGAACTCCTAGCAGGGAAACCCAGCTCAGCTGCAGGGGTGAGGGGTCCAGGGGCTGTGCCAGAAGAGGTCAGGTTCTGGAGCCCCTGCAAGGTCAGCATGAGGGCACGTAATGGGCCCTAGGGAGGGAGGAGTGAACCTGAACCTAGGGCCAGAGCCCCCGGAAGTGGGCATCGGGCAGCAGGGGCCCCTCCCAGTCCCGGGCCTGAGGTCCAGTGGGCTTGGCCACAGGCACAAAGCCTGCTCCTGGGTCAGCTGGTGAGGATGAGGCAGAGGGGCCCAGAGTCTGGCGTGGGCTGAGCGAGTGTGGGAGGTCGGGGGGCTTGGCCTTGGGGCCCAGGCTGCCCATGGCATGGGATCAGGCAGGTAAGGGTGGAGACACACAGGGAAGAGTCCAGTCCAAGGCAGGTGGTTTATTGCTTTCGTAGGGCTCAGAGCCTCCTACTGACCAAGGCACAGGCTCCCTGGGCATGTGGAGCCCCCAGCAGAGTCACTGTCACCTTCCCAAGCGTGAGCAGGTGGGACCAGGCAGGGGGCTCCTCGGCGCACAGGGGCCAGGCTGCCCCCAGGGACCAGGGCTACTAGCTCCTTAGCGGGGGGACCCGCCACTCAGAGGGGAGCTCTAGGCTTGCCTGGGGTTGGTGACTTTCCCCCACAAGATGATGCTCTGAGTATCTCTGTGAACCATGGAAATCAGAAAGGGCCCGCCCAGACCAACAGTTAACACCTGTAAGGTTGAAGTCATCATCTTGAGTCCAGTGGCAGCAGCTCCCTCCGTGCCTTCCTCGCCCACATCAAGCACGGCCTGGTGGGCCCCCTGTGGCGACACCAGAGCGTTACCCACTGGACACAGGGGGGCAGGAGGTGAACAGCTGCCTGACCCCCTCGGAGGGGACTGGTGTTCATGCACCTGACGCTGTCTGTCACCGTGCTGTCAACCTGTTCAATTTGTTTGTCTCCGCAACAAACTCTCAGCTGGTTTGCGGTCGTGATGCACAGATGTGCCAAGTGAGGCTGGGAGTGCTGGGCCCAGAGTCAGAGAGGCAAAGAGCAGGGGCTCCCTGACCTGGATCCCTCTCTGTCTTGAGTCCAGAGACTGTGCTGTCCCCAAAGCACCCCCTAGTGCAGGGGGACGAGCAAGGCAAGGCATTTTTCTCACAGGCAACTGTCCACAGTCCCTGCATGTCAAAGCAGCAGATGGGTGTGCACTGCTTTTGCTCATCTCCTGCCCCAGTGGAAATGCCCCTGAGCCCTCGGCTACTTTGCATAGGATGTGGCTTCCCATCCCCGGACCCCGCAGGCCCCTCGGCACGTGGGCCTCCTTTACCAGGTCCTCTGGCAGGTGGGGTGCAGGGGAGACTGCAGGGCTGCCCTGCCTCCCCCATTCACTCTGACTTCTCTGCTACTAGGATTGTAGTGCCAGGGCCTCTGATATTCTTGTCTTGTGCTCTTAGTGTATTTCCATCACGATGGCCCTGTAGCTGTTGTTAGTACCTATAACCTCTTACCTGCTCTGCTGGACTCTGCATGCTGGCTAAGAGCTATCACCCTCCTTTACAGATGAAAAAACTGAGGGGTACGAGATTTTAAGTATTTGACACTATAGGCAGTGAAAAGTAGAGCTTGGCCTGGGGTCCACTCCTGATTTCAGATCTTTCCCAATGATAGACTTCTGGGTCACATTAGATTTCAGGGAAAGTGGGGACAGCTCCCCACCATGATTGTAACCCAGCTCTCCTGGGCTTAGGGAGTCCCAGGGAGGATGAGTTAGTTATAGGAAATTCAATGAATTTGCAAATTCAAAATTAGCCAAACATCTACCTGTCTGTCACCATTCAAGCTCCCATAAGAAGGATGAATCGTCCAAAGTTTAAAGACACACCTCAGAAAACCCCAGCTTGTTGGCCTCTATGATTTCTGACAGGTCAGACTCGTAGTTGAAGCCTTTCTTAATACCCAGCCGGGAAAGTATGCTTCTCAGCTCATAGTCGCTGGAGATGGAAAACCTTGGCAAGTTGAGTTCATCTATCCGTCTAGGAAATGAGGAAAATAAACTTGAACTTCTGCTGGACTCAGAGCCCGCCTTTTCCCGCCTCACAGCTTGGTCTTCTGTGGTTTCCGCTCCAGCTACCCCCTTCTCCCTGAAATAAGGACCCCTTTCCTCAGTTTCTAGACCACTCGGGGTAACTTTCCTTAATACGTTAATTATCCATCACGTCAGCAGGTATCTAAAGTGCCAGGCCATACACCAGGGCTAGGGCTGGGGCTGGGGCAGTGCCCACGTCTGGCCCTGCTTCTCCCTTGCAAGCCTGTAGGGTGCAGGAAACATCCTAACTCCAGCAGCTGGGAGACTGTGCTGGGGCGGCTGCTCCAAGGGCACCAGGAAGGCTTCCTGCAGGAGGTGGCATGGAGCCTGAGTCCCAGAGGAGGGGAAGGAGCTGACTGGGTGAAGAGGAGTCCAGGAGGCAGGTGGATGCACTTGCAGGAAAGAGGGAAGAAAGATGGGCTGCCCCACAGCACAGAGGCAGCCTGAGTGTGGGCTGTGGGGAGGGGAGGGGCCGGGAAGGGGCTTGGGCTGGCCGGGGAGGGCTGGGGGCTGCGTTCAAGGGTCTTGGGGACCTGAACCAACCAATCCAGCATCTCTATCTTGTCTTCCCAGTGAGCTCCTTGAGGGCAGGGACGAGTCTGCTTCTGTGCAGAGGGGGCAGCAGGTCCTGGGAGCAACAGACCCTGTGTCCCACCCCCCAGGCCTCCCTAAGACTCTTGTCATGGTGTCAGCGCTTACAGATGCCGAATACGAGGAGGCTGAGGCTTCCATTAAATGTTGAGTCCCTCGGGGGCAGGGAGGTACCTATTCCTGCTGTAGTCCACCTTTCCTCCCTCCCTCCCTCCCCCTCCGCCTTTATCCATTCAGTCAACAGATTCTTAGTGAGCGGCCTCCAAGGGCCAGGAATGTGTAGATGCTTGTTCCCCCAGTGCTTGTAAATCAAAGATGTTCCATGAATATTCTATTTACAACTATTCACTGAGCCCACGCCCTGTGGTAACCCTTGGAATTGGAGGAAGGAAAGGGTTGGGAAGGGAGTACATGCAGTGGGAGGGTGGGTCCCATGTCCTGGGGTCTCCTGGGACCTGCAGTGAGGTGGGGCTGAGAGTCAGGCAGCCCCAAGGCGTCCGGTCCCCTGGACAGGGGTTGGGGAAGGGACCGCAGCCTCAATGTCACGTCTAGGCAGGTCTCTCGCCCCTTGCGGTTTATAAAGTGCCCTCCACACCCATTGCCCCCTTGGATCTGCAGAACCTCCCACTCAGGACAGTGGGTCAAGGACGCCCCTCCCCTCTCAGTAGGGAGCTGAGCCCCAGAGAAGCACAGGCAGTGGCCGGGGGAATGTGAGCCTGCGAGTGGCGCTCTGGGTCTGGGGCTCCCCCGCCCCTGCGCAGCTGCCCACACACCCTCCCCTAGGCCCCCTGCAGACACTGGGCCCAGAAGTGCCTCCCCGTCTGCTGTCTCCCTTGTTATTGGTCTCCTGAATTCCACGTCCTGGCCTGTGTGTCTGCCCTCAGTTTATCCAGAACCCGAACCCTTCCCACCCTTCCTGGCTCTTCCTGGTCCACCCCCAGCGGCTCCCCTGGATGAGTGCACTGGGCTCCTGGCTGGCCTCCCTGCCGCCATGCTTGTCTGCTGTCTGTTCTCCACTGGACGACCTGGGTGATCCTTTGGAAACATGGCTCAGATCATTCACTCTTTGGCCCAAAACCTTGTGATGAGTCTCTATTTCCTTAGAGGGGGCGAGTCGAGGGGTCTGCCAGGCTCCGAGTGACCTGAATCCCCACTGGGGGTCCTGACCTCTCCCAACTTTCCCTCTCACTTCCTCTGCTCTGCTGCTCTGGCCTCACTA